>NC_079977.1:951881-1551881 GCF_029852145.1 Microplitis mediator
TTTTGTGGACTAGATATTTTCACGATTTTACAACTAAAATATTTAGTATATATTTATCTTTTATTTTAAAGTTACTACTGGAATTTTTACTACACTTTTTTAGCCATGAGTCAGCGGACGGAAAATTAACTCGCATTTAATGTGTACTTGGGTCGTTATTTAAAATGCGGCCTGATGACGCGGCAACTACTCCGACCTTGAATAGGGCCCCGACTTTCCCTTTTCTAGGGCCAGTAGACAACTGAGGAAATCCAATCTATCATTTTTATAAAATTTTTCGAGTATTTTGTAGGCAACGACAGTTTTAGTCACAAGCTTACGATGAAAAAAATATTTTATAAAAGAAAAGTAGAGGGAGAGACAAAACGGGTTTTCTTTTACTTTTTTTAGGGGGTGCCGTTTTGCCCGCGAAGAATTAAAGGTTTTTCTAGCCCCTGAAAATTTAGTATTTTAAGCTCCTGCCCCGCCCCCACTCCTATGTTTTAGAAGTATGAATAATTATTCTTGTAATGATTAATTAATATTCAAAGTAATTAATGTATACTCATATTTTCTAAGAAAAAAACTGATAAATAAATCTTTGAAGTCATCTTAGAATTTTTTTTTAAATAAAATAATTTTAAAAATTTATAAAACCGGTAAATTTAAGGGGGATAGCCACTGTGAAATTTCAAAAAAAAAAATTTTTTTTTGTTTTATTAAATCAAAGTGTATATGTTCAAAAATATGTATCTAGAGTTTTATATGAAAATTCCGAATATTTTTAAAGTTATAGTCATTTTTGTGACAGCGCGTCAACTGACCGCTGCATCGACTAAAAACTTTAAACGCATTTTTCTCGAAACTACTTTTTTTGAACTGGCGGCATCTGTAATTTGCATAAATATCAACCGATTCGCAACTTTTTTTTTTGCCGTATTCGTCTATTCAGTAGCTAAAGTTGCACGTAGGGGATTTTGAAAATTTTGATTTTTAAGATTTTTTAGGGCTGTTTGAATCCAAAAAAATGATAAAAAATAACGAAAAAATTTTTAATATGTCGCCATTTTTTTTTCAAATCCAAATTTTCAAAATCCCCTAAGTGCAACGATAACCACATGCATACAGATTACAACGCCGTTTGGTTTTTTTGTTTCTGATAATCCGTTTTTGAGTTAGAGATGACACCGTGGTGGGGGGAAATTTTTTTGTTGCTCCACAAAAATGCTTATAACTTTGTAACAACATGATATTTTTAAATGAAAATTTATGAGAATTATCTTCAATGTATACTTTATAAAACAAAAAAAAAACCCGATCCCCCAATTCCTTTATTATTCCACTTAAAAAAATTCCCGAAAATCACCGATTTTTTCGATCCTCACAGTGGCTATCCCCCTTAAGTTTAGAAATTAAATTTTTTTAAATAATTTTTTTTTTTAAATCCCTTAGACCGTAAGATTATTTTTTTTCCCCCAAAAAATATTAAATCTAAATTTAATTTCACAAATTAGTCATGATACCGAAGTTAACTGACGTCTAATAATTTTTTGATTTTTTTTTTAAAAGATAAATTAAAAAAAAAAATAATTCAAAAAATTGCACTTGTAGTTTTTTCAATTTTCTACCTGTGGATTTTTTTAGTTTATTTTTTTAAAAATAATTTATCGCTTTTAAAAAATCCCAAAATCGCCTGTAAATATTTTAAATATTTGATTACCCGATTTTTCTACACCCGAGTGTGAATGTAGCAGACATCAGACAAATTTAAAATTTAAAATTATTTACCCTAATATTTTATAATTTAAAATTTGCCTGATGTCTGCTACATTCACACTCATTAATAATTATCATTAAATACAAATTTATCAATACATTCATCATTTTATATATTCATATACTAATCTATAAAAAGTATGATAACATACTATATTAATTTTATTAAACACATGGCCCAATAATTGGACGAGTCATTCGAGTCTTGACAAATAAATAAATAAAAAATTATCCCATTAATTATCACGCAGACTTAAAAAATTTTTTTCAAAAGTAAATTCAAAAACTCACCCCAAAAAACTTTAGGCAACTCAAAAGAAAAATACGGACTAATCAACAATTCACTTTTTCGAGTTTTTCTCAATAGCGCGGTAAATTTGACATCCATATCTGTCTTCATAATTAAATCAAAATTAATTACACAAAAATAATCAAATATGATAATTATTTAGAATTCCTACACTCAATTAATTACCGACAATAAAATTATTCAAAATATTTAGCCACCTATGCGTTAATTAATAATTTAAATTAAAATTTTTTTGGTAAACAAACAAAAGTTTATTTATTGAATTTGAAAGTTACCGCGAAGCCCAGAGTTTTTAAACTGAAGCTTCGGGTCTCGACGACCGACTAGTAACTCAACCAATAAATGAATTTTTATCTCAGTCTTACTTGTGAGATTTAAAAAAAACAATACAAGAGTAAAAAACAATTGAATGACGTTTAATTAATGAGAAAACAGACGACAAAACAGTCAAGATCCAAATCTAACCGGACCATGTCAGATAAAGTCAGTCCTCATCCTCATGTAATATCATTAGATGTCTGTATATATATATATGTATATGTATATATATGTATATATATATATATGTTGGACATAAGTAAAGCATAAATTCCAATGATCCAGTATATTATATATGTATATATATTAATTGTCATCACTTAAATGATGTCAATTAACCTCGTTTTATTAACTAAGACCTTAACGGTCTGACTCACCCGTTCCTGGTATTTACTACTGTAGTTATTCGTAACTGTGCACAAAAAAAAAAATACAAAATGAAAACTTTAACCAAAAAACAATGGATTCAAAATAAACTTGGGATCGTTGGTTGGTTGTTGTGAAATTTGTTGCTTATGATTTGAATTGATATTTTTAAAATTTGAAAGTAAAAAAATTTAAATAAATATGTAAAATAAAAAAAAAGGTAAAAAAAAAAAATTAGACACTCCGTACAGTCGCGTTGTCACTTGTTGTCCCCGTCGCCATTGGTATGGAGCCTGGGGACATCTGTGAGTTGGTGTCGGAGTTAGAAATTTTCTGGTACCTCCACCCTAGTTTTTAAAATTTTCTACACGCGCATATTTTTAGTTTTTTTTTTTAAATTATTGGAAGAAAAATTTGAAAGTTTTTAATTGTCTTCTAATTTTAGGATTACAGATAATTTGAATTTCATTTTTTAAAAATATACAATTTTTTAAGACATGGAAAATAGAGTCTCTATTTTCCATTATTCAAGAGGAAAATGTGAACAGAGTTTGAATTTACTCTGCAAGTGAAATAAGGATAGAACCGTTCGTCGACTTGGGCATAAGAGAGAAAAGAGCGGGGCCCCTTGATGCCGCTTAAAATTTAAAATTAGTTTAAAACCAAAAGTAAGTGTAACATAACCTCAGTTCATAATTAAAATATTTTTAATAAATAAATAATTATTTCAGGTAAAATGGAGGCAGCTAAAAAGTTACTCGAAACTCTAAATAGATTTCAAAATCTAAATAACAGCGAATTTAAAAAACTCGAGGTCCATGTGCTGGTTTATGTGAAATCGTTTCCTGTCATCGGGCTGAAAAATTACACGAGTGATACCAAAGTTGACGGATTCATCCATGGAGAAATTATTGAAGGGGCACTGGCCCTCTTAGAAAAGTGCCCTGATGATACCCTAGTGTCTCTAGTCGACAGATTGATCCAAGGCCCGTTGTATCCGATGCTGTACGAGTCACTCCAAGTGCTGACAGATCACTTGAAAAAGTCGACAGACAGAAATATCATCAATTTAATCACATCATTGCTGGAAAAAATAATAAAAAGTGAGACTCTGTACTCGTCAATAGTGACAGCTTGCAGACCAGAACCTCTGACAGCCATCGAGCAAACTGTATTTGATGAAAACTGGCGCAACTTCCTACAGCTTTTGGTCTCACTGCCACCATTGATAGCAAACAAAACTCAGGGAAATATCAGCAAGTATTTTTCTCTTGACGTTTACACTAAAATAATTATTTACCACACAGCGCGTGCTGTCAAATTTTTAAATGACGTCTCCAGTGAATTTAACATCAGCCCGAATGTAAAATTAATTTCTCTGCTGATCAGCAAAAGCATCAGCAGCCTCGGCTCTGGTCACTTCGTCCACCTGCTAGATATTTTTATGTCCTGGTCTTTAAAAAATTCAAAAAATATAAGGGAAGTTATTCACAAAATTTTATGCAACCTGGAGAGATCATCCGTTGAAGCAGTTGCTACTTTACTCCTAAAGAGAATCAGCAACCCAAGTAATGTTGAGTTGATACTCGGCAACCTTCTGGTAAATGATCACTGGCGTCATGTCCTGACTGTTAAAATTCCACTGCTGTCTTATCATGACAGTGATAAACTTATCAAAAATATCGTCTACTATTTATCGTCAGTTGGTGACAAAAACCTGCTTGTTGATTTAGTCATCAAAATGATAAACATCTGGGGAGACAAAAGTTTTTTGAATCATTCGTCTTCAGATCATCATGAATTCATGAGTAAATTTATTGTAGTATCAGTATTTAGATTAAAGAACCAGTTAACTAATAGTCAGAAGGAACAGATTCAAAGACTGATATTTGACGGTACTCCAGTCCATTTACAATCAATGCAACCGGAGATCCGGACAATGGGAATGATAACCGGAGAACTTGTTGTCGATATTTTGTCTGCTGATGCTCCCAAGCTGAAGTATGATTACGATGAAGCTGCTCGAGTTATAGTTGATAAGTTCAAAAAATTAATTGCTGATAAAGACGATCAGGACTTCGTCTTTGATGGAGATGAGTTACTTGAAGCTCTAGGTAATTCTTTTATTACCGAGAGGGAGAGAACTGGAACCGAAGAACGAGCCGAGGAAATTGAGTCCCGAGTTGAAGAGATTCAAAATAAAAGTTATGACAAAGATGGTGTTGATGATGATGATGATGATGATGATGATGAGTTTGATAGCGACGATGATTTGATTCCTTACGACATGTCCAATGACACGACTGATGTTGAAAAATTGAAACCTAGTTATCTAAGGGACTTAAAATATAATTTAATAAATTGTCAGGCTAATAATGATCCGGACAGATTTTCCGAGTCAATGAAAGCTGCTGAGGAATTGATAACTAAACAATTGCCGGGCGATGATAAGTCACTGGGACTTGAGCTGCTGAGGTTACTGATGACTATGAAGGAAGAAGTCCATACAGAAAACTTTCGTCAGCTTAAATTAAACAGCTGCGTTGCTATCGTTCTAGTTTATCCAAAAGAATCTGCAGAGTTTCTGTGCTCGAGCTTCCACGAGGTACTGAGAGTTTATTCTGTTGCTGACAGATATTTTTTTCTTAATGTTCTGGCCGAGGCTGCTAGGAAATTGTCTAGGATTCAGGTAGAAAATGTTGAAAATTTTGAACATAAAAACAGAGAAGTTGTCAAGAGGAATAAAAAGTCGAGCAAGATGTCGCTGGTTATTGAGATGGGAAAAAAATACGAGACTTTGTACGACGATGACTTTGAAGTTGTTGATGATGATGATGAAGAAAGCAGTGGCTGGGAAGAAATAGTACAGAGAAGAATAGAATCAAAGACCAGAAGATTCGCTCACGAGTCCAAGAGACCGAACCTCACGGTAAATAAATTTAACGACGTCGCTGTTCACTTCTTCTATCCGCTTCTGTACGGAGTGATGAGCAAATCTGCGTATCTGCACAAACTTCCGGATCATTTTGTCGACACGGAGAATATTCTGCTCATTGAATTTTTGAAAACGTTGTCGACGATAATGGTCGCCGCGGAAAACTGCGTATCTACTGGGAAGATCGCTCGCGACTTATTGGAGTTGGCCTGGACCCTGAGGTATCACGAGGAAGCCAAAGTCCGGCTCTGTGTGATAGAAAATATCGCTGCGGTGATCGTCAGCTTGAAAAAAGAGAACTTTAATTGGGAAATAGTCGAACTGCTGATGGAATTCAGGGCCTGGTTGATTGACGTTTCCGCCGACTCGGTGCGGGGTGACCCCAATGTGAACTGCAGAAGTCTAGGAAGAAACGTCGTCGCGTTAATTGACTCTGCCATCTTGACGTTTAAAAATGAATAATCAAACTTGTAAATAAGTAACTTTTTTACAGCGTTTATTTACTGGTAAAACTTGAACAAAATGTAAAATATAAAATATTAGTTATTTAATTGCATTGATGTATGGGTTTTATTTTGTGCTAATCATTTTAATTTTAATTATAAGTCATTAAGATCGACGGCGTCGACTCTGTCGGCAATTGAATCTTTCTCTTCGTTATTTTCTGTCTTCTCGGGCTCGCTGACTTCCCGGGGGATTTCGAGTTTCGACCAAGAACTGGGCTCTGCTTTTTTTAATTTTATCTCAACTTTTGTTGGTAGCATTTGGACTGAACTGTTGTCGACATCAACAACCTGAGAAATAATTTATCAGTTAATGTCGCTGTTAATTTTACTAAAAAATGTCAGTCGAATTACATAATGAGGACATTCTCAGACTATTCCCCCTCCACTTTAAAAAAAAATTCAATGATCTTGACCTGTCATCGTATTCAAATTTTATAAATTGATTTCAATTAAATTATAGTAAAATTTTCATGTCGATATTTAAATTTAAAATGTAAAATTTTTTCAATTAATGCTTTGAATTTTTTTTTAATTAATTAATAAAATTTTACTACGCTTTTTTAAAAAATTCAATGATCTTGACCTGTCATCATATTCAAATTTTATAAATTGATTTCAATTAAATTATAGTAAAATTTTCATGTCGATATTTAAATTTAAAATGTAAAATTTTTTCAATTAATGCTTTGAATTTTTTTTTAATTAATTAATAAAATTTTACTAGGCTTTTTAAAAAAATTCAATGATTTTGACCTGTCATCGTATTCAAATTTTATAAATTGATTTCAATTAAATTATAGTAAAATTTTCATGTCGATATTTAAATTTAAAATGTAAAATTTTTTCAATTAATGCTTTGAATTTTTTTTTAATTAATTAATAAAATTTTACTAGGCTTTTTAAAAAAATTCAATGATCTTGACCTGTCATCGTATTCAAATTTTATAAATTGATTTCAATTAAATTATAGTAAAATTTTCATGTCGATATTTAAATTTAAAATGTAAAATTTTTTCAATTAATGCTTTGAATTTTTTTTTAATTAATTAATAAAATTTTACTACGCTTTTTTAAAAAATTCAATGATCTTGACCTGTCATCATATTCAAATTTTATAAATTGATTTCAATTAAATTATAGTAAAATTTTCATGTCGATATTTAAATTTAAAATGTAAAATTTTTTCAATTAATGCTTTGAATTTTTTTTTAATTAATTAATAAAATTTTACTAGGCTTTTTAAAAAAATTCAATGATTTTGACCTGTCATCGTATTCAAATTTTATAAATTGATTTCAATTAAATTATAGTAAAATTTTCATGTCGATATTTAAATTTAAAATGTAAAATTTTTTCAATTAATGCTTTGAATTTTTTTTTAATTAATTAATAAAATTTTACTAGGCTTTTTAAAAAAATTCAATGATCTTGACCTGTCATCGTATTCAAATTTTATAAATTGATTTCAATTAAATTATAGTAAAATTTTCATGTCGATATTTAAATTTAAAATGTAAAATTTTTTCAATTAATGCTTTGAATTTTTTTTTAATTAATTAATAAAATTTTACTACGCTTTTTTAAAAAATTCAATGATCTTGACCTGTCATCATATTCAAATTTTATAAATTGATTTCAATTAAATTATAGTAAAATTTTCATGTCGATATTTAAATTTAAAATGTAAAATTTTTTCAATTAATGCTTTGAATTTTTTTTTAATTAATTAATAAAATTTTACTAGGCTTTTTAAAAAAATTCAATGATTTTGACCTGTCATCGTATTCAAATTTTATAAATTGAGTTCAATTAAATTATAAATTAATTTTAATTAAATTCTAGTAAAATCTTCATGTCGATATTTAAATTTAAAATGTAAACTTTTTTCAATTAATGCTTTGACTTTTTTTTTAATTAATTAATAAAATTTTAATACGCTTTTAAAAAAATTTAATGATTTTGAACTGTCATAATTGTATTGAAATTTAATTAATTAATTAATTTAAAAAAAATTGTGTATTAATTGAAAAAAAGACAAAGTAGTTGCAATTTTACCGAGATATAAATTAAAAAAAAAAGATATTTAGTTGTCATCAAATAGGAGTTAAATGAATTTCAGTAAAACCTTCATGTCTATTTTATAATTTGAATTTTCAAATTTTGTGGCTAAAATTTACTCAACAAATTTCGTTCAACTCTTAATCGATAAAAACTGAGTAATTTTTTTTTTAAATCTATCCCGGCAAAATTGCAATTACATTGTCCTTTTTTTAATTAACGCTTCAATTATTTTACAATTAATAAATAAAATTCAATAACGTCATGACAGTCTGAGGCAAAGTCTGAGAATGCCTTCAAATAGAATACTTACTCCCCGTAATTCAACATCTAGATCATAGTATTTATTGTCTTCAGGAAAATATAATTGTACTGTCAACCTCACAGGACTTAATTTAACAAAAGATTTATTTGGATGATACTTTTTAGCAAATATCGATACGACGACAAATGAACCCGTTTGATGCCAGTCCATTCTACATGGCGCTTTATTTCCCGTACTCTATAATCAATCAATCAATCAATTAATTAATTAAATAAGTACTTTTTCACCAAATAAATTAAATGATTAACTAAATAATAACCAACCTTAGCAACCCAAACATGACGACCTTCAGCACAACCAGGATGTTTTTCAAACTGATTGAAGTCAGTCATCTTTTTCCTCGGGCAGCAGGACCAGTACTTGAGACCCTCATGAAAAATAGGAATTCCCGGATGATGGACACACGGACTGTCATCAGAATCAGCACCAGCATACGTTGCATTGCAGCCTCGGTTCTTACAGCTTTCGCCAACCTTGACAATTTTACTTTCCTGCACACAAGTGCTTCCGGAAATTAAAGATTTCACCTGCTCCATTAAAGAATCCGACACAGTCGGCTGGATATTTTTCTGCGGAGTGTCAAATCCTGGTCTCTCGATCGTCGTCTCGATGATTGGCGCTCGATACTCGATTACTTCTGCTTTGGATTTATCAATCGCTGGCTTTACTGGTTCCGGAGGTTTTTCATTTGAATGATAAGATTTAGTGCAGCCTTTGATATTTAAAAACTCAGTGAAGTCAGTGCACTTTTTGTTGCAACACGACCATCCTTTATAGGCATCATGAAATACTGGTACTCCAGGATGATGCAGACATGAATCTGTTTATTTAAAATAATAAATTACCACTTAAATAAATTTATATATTTAATTATAACAATAAACTTACCAGGATTGTTTTTGTTTTCGTCATATTCCTGTCCACAGCCGCGATTATAACACAATAATTTTTTTTCACTTGTCATATTTGTAATAATAAACTATTGGGAAATAAATATTTGAATCTGTACTTTATTTTTAGCAGATTGGATCCAAGCTTTTATAGTTTATCTGTAGCAAGAGGAGTTTTTAGAATATTCTAGATAATTCTAAGGTTAAAAATGTATCATATGTTGAATGAAATGAGCAGCAAATAATTTTACAGGTTAGTATTTGAAAATAAAAAACCCGCCATTTTTTAAAATTGGATTGTCCTGAAGTATGAGTGAATGTAATGATCCTGAAGTTAGCAGACAATTAAAATTTTTTGGATTTTCGTATTTCAATAAATCAATTGTAAAAAAATAAACTAAAAATATATGATACTGAAGTTAGCAGACGTCTAATAATTTTTGGATTTTCTTTTAGATGGTAAATTTGCAAAAAAAAAAATTTGAAAAAATTGCACCTGTAGTTTTTTAAATTTTCTACATGTGCATATTTTTATGTTATTTTTTTGCAATTGATTTATTGAAAAACGAAAATTTAAAAATTTTTAAATGTCTGCTAACTTCAGGATCATTAAAAATATGCATGATCCTGAAGTTAACAGACAATTTATAATTTTAAGAATTTTTTTTGCAACAAATTTATGAGAAAAAAAAAAAACTAAAAAAATGCACATGTAGAAAATTCAAAAAACTATATGTGCAATTTTTCAAAATATTTTTTTTTTATGTTTTATCATCTAAAAAAAAAATCCAAAAATTATTAGACAACTGCTAACTTCAGTATCATAAATATGCTCATGTAAAAAATTTAAAAAACTACAGGCGCAATTTTTTCAAATATTTTTTTTTTATCTTCTATCGTCTAAAAAAAAATCCAAAAATTATTAGACGTCTGCTAACTTCAGTGTCATGTGAATGTAGCAGTCATGAGACAATTTATAAATTTTAAATAAATAAATAGGGAATTAAAAAATGCGCATATAGATTTTGCATTACCTAAATATCCATTTTTTTATTTTTACTCTGCTTACATTTTATTCATTTATTTTGAAATTTTAAAAAGTGACATATAAAGTATCAATTTCAAATAAAAAAATTAATATTATCAAATAATCAATATAAAATCAAAATGACTTAGAAACAATCATTTTCTATTGAAAAAATATTAATTTATTTAAAACCGTAAGATAGACAAAGGAGTTTGAAAAGTTCATCTATCGTGGAAAATTGTCTGCCTGGTTAGGATTTGAAAATCTTTCATGTCTATCATATGAAATATCACCGAACACATTAAAGTGTCATGGTCAATCTTTTTCTATGATAAATAAGCAATCATTTTCTATAGAAAAAATATTAATTCATTTAAAACCGTAAGATAGACAAAGGAGTTTGAAAAGTTCATCTATCATGGAAAATTGTCTGCCTGGTTAGGATTTGAAAATCTTTCGTGATGTCTATCATATGAAATATCACCCAACACATTAAAGTGTCATGGTCAATCTTTTTCTATGATAAATAAGCAATCATTTTCTATAGAAAAAATATTAATTTATTTAAAACCAAATTGATTTGCTTATGTCAGCAAGACAAAGCCAGGACGAAACGTGTCATCGTTTTCGATATTCCTGGCCTCGAGGGACTGGAGAGTCGAACAAAATCGAGTCAACCATCGGTAGAGACGAGGTGGATTTCATCGGTAACGTCCACCTTCATGCAGTATGTAAGCCAGCGTCAAGAATACTACAAGTTCCAACAATTGCGGTCGATGATGCAGCTCCAAAATAAAAGAAACGGTGAAAAACTGAAAATAATATTCGAAAAAGAAAAATGTGACAATGTTTAATTATTGATGAGTTGTGATGGTTTTTCTTTTGGTAATTAAGTGATAATATTTATTGATATCACGATTCATTAATTTTTGAAAAAGAAGAGGAAATCGGTGTACGATATCGTGTAATATTACACATGTCACCAGAAAATTTAAAATTTCAAAAAATCATCCAGAAGATATAATTGAAAAATGGGAATTATATCTTAAAGAAAAAAAGTAAGAGGAAAATATCGACCCTCATAAATTTTCAATCTATGAAAATTATATTTACAATTTAAAACATATACTATGTCATCATGAAAATAGATAATTTTCATTCTGACAAACAATAGATAATTAATTACGATGAAATTGCATCCAACATTGGAATATATAAACTCTGAAATAAGTATCTCACCAGGGACACCACAAATGGTGGGCGCGATCTAGTGGCGAGCATCGAACTATACACATATATGTCTTTACTCAAAAGTTATTCTGATTATTTTCAGAATAATGTCCGAGTGTATGTATGTATGTATGTATGTATGTGTGTGTGTATGTGTGTGTGTGTGTGTGGTATCATCAGATTCTTTGACATATAATTTTTTTTTTTTAAGTACAATTTTTTTTTATCAGATTTTAATTCAAAATTATTATCTTGATAATCAATAATTTTCAATTATTAAATTTTACTTAAATTACTAATTAATTAATGAAAAAAAAAAAAAAAAAAATATCGCGGCCTGGATTCGAACCAGGAACCTCCGAGTTGACCAGGCAGGCAATTTCCCATGATAGGTGAACCCTTTCACTCCACCGTCCATCTTACGGTTTTAAATAAATTAATATTTTTTATCATTGAAATTTAATCTTTATTCATCATAGAATATGACTCAACTAATGGATGAATTAGCGAAGTCCATATAATATGAAATGACACCATAGAAGATTGCCAAATCCTATGGTCTCGGCGCCTTACCAATTCGGCCACCGCGACTTCTGACAAAATCGTTTTCTAAATATCTATATAATGAAAATTTCAATAGTAATTTAAAGAAAACGTAGATGTCAGCACTCCTTCTTTGAACTCTGAAGGCATAAGGCAAATAATAAGTGCGAAAGAGAGGAGACGTCAGCTAACTATGAGCGTGAATGATGATACTGAAGTTAGTCGACGTCTGATAATTTTTTGATTAGTTTCAAAACGATAAATTAATGATGCTGATGTTAGCAGACAATTAACAAATTTTTGATTTTTTTTTCAACAATTTAATTTTAAAAAAAAGAAAACTAAAAAAATGCACAAGTAGAAAATTTAAAAATCTATAGGTGCAATTTTTTCGAATATATTTTTTTTTTATAATTTATCGTTTAAAAAAAATTCAAAAATTATTAGACGGCGACTAACTTCAGTCTCATAAATTATAAAAAAAAAATATTTAAAAAAATTGCAATTGTAGTTTTTAAAATTTTCTACTTGTGCATTTTTTTTTTTTTTTTTTTTTTTTTTTTGTAATTGATCTGTTGAAAAAAAAATTCAAAAATTGTTAATTGACTGCTAACTTCAGGATCATGCGTAATGTAGCTGCTGTCAATTTTTTAAATTTTTATGTAAGTGAATTAAATGTAAATCGAATAAAATTAAAAAAATGCGCATGTATAAAATTTAAAAATCAGTATGTGTATTTTTTCAATTTTTATATTTTAAATTGTTATGACAATAAAGTTAGCAGACATTTAAAAATTTTTTGATTTTTTTTAACAATAAAACAAACATTAAAAAAAATATTTTGAAAAATTGCGCGTATAGTTTATGAAATTTCCGACATGTGCATTTTTTTAGAATTATTTTTTTTTCATTATTTATCTGTTAAAAAAAATTTTTCTTAATTTCAAATGTCTGCTAAATTTACTATCATGAAAATATGACAATAAAGTTAGCAGACATTTAAAAATTTTTTGATTTTTATTAACAAAAAAACAAACATTAAAAAAATATTTTGAAAAATTGCGCGTATAGTTTATGAAATTTTCGACATGTGCATTTTTTTAGAAATATTTTTTTTTCATTATTTATCTGTCAAAAAAATTTTTTTTTTAATTTCAAATGTCTGCTAACTTTACTATCATTAAATTGTTTAATTAATTTATTTTTAATTTAAAGTTTGTTTCATATTTACTACATTACACTCATCGGCTATCTTCAGTACCATTGAATTGGTGGCCTTATTTTGAACCAGCTGTCATTTCGCGCGCAACTTCATTGTAAATAACAGCAGTAATGTGTCAGTTGTCGATCTAAACAATGGATCAAGTGTTTTTGCTTGATTTTATTGTTTATTTTATTGTAATGTTTAATTATTGATGAGTTGTGATGGTTTTTATTTTGGTAATTAAGTGATAATATTTATTGATATTATTAATGATGAATAAAATTTATTGTTTTTATGGTTTATGCCAAATTATCATGATTTTGCAATTTTCACGTGAGTCATTTTAATTACAAATTATTATTATTATTAAAAATTTATTTAAAAATTATCTATAATATCTGGATATTTAAATTTAATAAAATATCCCGCGAAAAATATTATTTTTAAATAAATTATTTTTAAAATTTTTAATGAGAAATTAAAATATAATTACAGGAACTTTAGACCAAAATCTTAAGTATTATGAGACACTTAATGTCCAGCACCTGGACCACAAAATAGTAAAACGCGGCACCGAGCACGGGAGCCATCCGTACAACAAAATAAACCAGGTGGAATTTTACGCCCACGGTCGTCACTTTCGTCTGATTCTGACCCCGCGAAAAGAAGTAATCCACTCAAAATTCAAAGCATACGAAGTAAATGCAGACGGAGAAGAGAAGTCCGTTCACCTGGACCACGAGAGTTTCTACCACGGGCGCGTGTTCGGGGAACTGGACTCCCACGCCCAGGTCCACATTGACGAGGGTGTCATTACTGGCAGCATCACAATTTCAGACGAAACTTATCATATTGAGCCATCATGGAGACACCTCCCGCAGCTGGGCAACAAGTCGATGATCATCTACAAGGCCTCGGATGTTAAACTGAGCTGGGAACACGTCGAAAACGGGCAGGGACATACTCACGGTGTCCCGAAAACCTGCGGCTACATAAAGGCATCAGCAGATGATCCAGGTGACGACGATGACTCTGATTATGTCGATGAACTGGAGCTCACTTCTGATGACCTGGGAATTTATGCGAATGAGTCAAGACCATCAAGAGTTAAAAGACAGACGGAAACGTACGAATACACGCCAACGAAAACTCGATGCCCGCTGCTGCTGGTCGCTGACTACAGATTTTATCAGGAAATGGGGGCGAGCAGTACCAAGACGACGATCAATTACCTGATAAGTTTAATTGATCGTGTGCATAAAATTTACAATGACACTCTCTGGCAGGATCGTCTCGAGCAAGACGGATTCAAAGGCATGGGATTTGTCATCAAAAAGATTGTCGTTCACAGCGAGCCGACGCGTGTACGTGGGGGTGATACTCACTACAATATGATACGGGAAAAATGGGACGTTCGCACACTTCTTGAAGTGTTCAGTCGCGAGTACAGCCACAAAGATTTTTGTCTCGCTCATTTGTTCACTGATTTGAAGTTTGAAGGCGGGATACTTGGTCTTGCTTACGTTGGCTCTCCGCGGAGAAATTCAGTAGGTGGGATTTGTACTCCGGAGTATTTTAAAAACGGGTATACGTTGTACTTAAATTCAGGATTGAGCAGCAGTAGGAATCATTACGGTCAGCGGGTGATAACGCGAGAAGCTGATCTGGTGACAGCGCATGAATTCGGACACAACTGGGGCTCGGAGCATGACCCGGACGTGACGGAATGCAGCCCTAGTGCCAGCCAAGGAGGATCTTATTTGATGTACACCTACAGCGTCAGCGGATATGACGTCAATAACAAGAGATTTTCCCCATGTAGCTTGAGGTCCATCAAGAAAGTCCTGCAAGCTAAGTCTGGGAGATGCTTCAGCGAACCAGAGGAGTCGTTCTGTGGGAATCTTAGGGTCGAGGGGGACGAGGAGTGCGACGCAGGACTGCTGGGCACCGAAGACAACGATGCGTGTTGTGATAAAAATTGCAAGTTGAGGAGAAACCAGGGGGCTGTTTGCAGTGACAAGAATTCTCCTTGCTGTCAGAATTGTTTATTTATGCGGCTTGGCACCAAGTGCAGAGATGCTCAGTACGCGACTTGCGAACAGGAGTCGAGGTGCACTGGAGCTTCGAGTGAATGTCCGAGGTCGCCACCGATGAAAAATGGAACCGCTTGTCTGGAAAGAGGACAGTGCAGATTAGGAAAGTGTGTTCCTTATTGTGAGACTCAGGGGCTGCAGAGTTGCATGTGTGATACCAGTATGTATATTTTTAAATTACGCGGGAAAAAATATTCATATATGATCAGATATTTACATACACGATAATTTATGATCATACATGTGCAGAAATGATGAAATATGCGTACGAATAATCATGTATGCTTATATAAGATCAGATATGAACATATATGTGATCAATGATCTGCTTCAACTTCATATATGATCATATATAAGCATACCTTAAAATATTTTTTCATATTTGAGTATTTTTCCTTGGATTAGCTAAACTATTACCATCATATATGATCACATATTAATATATATGATCATCTATGAGTATGTGTAAATTTTAACCAGATATGGACATTAGAGTGTCTCAAAAAAATTGACTTTTTTTTTTCTTGAAGAACATTGAAAAATCGACAGAGTATCTCTAGACAAAGACCCTGTTAAAATATGAGACCTTAATATTAATATTTAAAGGTGACGATTCACGATTTTCTATTTTCCATTTAAATAACATGGGAAAAAAAAAATTTTAATTTTGGAATTTTATACCTCGGCGATGGCTTATTGAACAGATAAGTTCAGAATATATTTTTGTAGGGAATTGAACGCTCTACAAAAAAAGTCTCTTATCATTTTTTGATAAATCCATCTGTTCAAAAGTTATTGGAGCTCGAAGTGAAGTTAGAGTAAATTTCGAGATCTTTTTACTTTTCCGGCGATACTATCGGACTTATCATAAAATGTCATGAGATCTTTTTTGTAGACAATTTTATTTCCTACAAATTATCATTGATAAATTTTTTTCAAATTCTGCATTGTTTTCTAGTTATTTCCATTTTTATGCCAAGCTTCTAAAAAAGTAGTGTTCTGATCGATTTTAAGAGCTTGGCATTAAAATGGAAACAACTAGAAAACAATGCAGAATTTGAAAAAAATTTATCAATGATAATTTGTAGGAAATAAAATTGTCTACAAAAAAGATCTCATGACATTTTATGATAAGTCCGATAGTATCGCCGGAAAAGTAAAAAGATCTCGAAATTTACTCTAACTTCACTTCGAGCTCCAATAACTTTTGAACAGATGGATTTATCAAAAAATGATAAGAGACTTTTTTTGTAGAGCGTTCAATTCCCTACAAAAATATATTCTGAACTTATCTGTTCAATAAGCCATCGCCGAGGTATAAAATTCCAAAATTAAGATATTTTTTTTCCCATGTTATTTAAATGGAAAATAGAAAATCGTGAATCGCCACCTTTAAATATTAATATTAAGGTCTCATATTTTAACAGGGTCTTTGTCTAGAGATACTCTGTCGATTTTTCAATGTTCTTCAAGAAAAAAAAAAAGTCGATTTTTTTGAGACACTCTAATGGTCATATATGGACTCATTCTGATCATATCTGAACATATTTTGTAATACCTGAGTATTATTCTGAGTATAAAAATAAAATGAATTAATAAAATTACAGTTGGCGACGCTTGTAAAAGATGCTGCAGAATGAATCTTAATGAAACATGTTTTCCAATTGACCCACCTGACCTCCTACCAGACGGTACTCCATGTATTCAAGGCTTTTGCAATAAGGTAGAGCTAAACTAATAAAAATAACGATTATAAAAAATTATTATCTTGAAACCCGAGCACTAACTCGATAATTTTCGCAATATTTCTGCAGGGAATATGTGAAAAAACAATTCAGGATGTCGTTGAACGTTTTTGGGACATAATAGAGGACATAAACATAAATAAAGTAATAAGATTTTTGAAGGACAATATTGTCGGGGCCGTTATCATCAGCACAGCAATAATATGGATTCCCGCGAGCTGTGTTGTCAGTTACATCGACAGCAGACGCGTTAAGGAAAATGACAAGAAATGGAGATGGAAAAATACTGATCAGCTGATACACCCGGATGATCAGAGACAAGTGATACATGTCGGGTTACCGAGACGCTTGGAGCAATCCAAAGTTACCTAATTAATTATTTAAGTTTTTTTAAAGAGGGAGAGAGGGAGAGAGTCTAGTCAAGCCTCTTGCAATATTATCTCTCAATGTGTTCATATTAAATTGAATTTTGTACTTAATTTTAAACCAAACATTCCTTGCCATCTAAATTAATAAGACGTAATTTTAAATTATCTTTCAATTAGACATTCCAAATTTTTTTTAATGCCAACTTTTTTATTTGTTGATTTAAAATCATGATCTCCGTCAGTTTTTTTAAAAAAATTTTTTACTAGTCAACATTGTTACCAGCATTTTTTTAATCGAACAAATTTTTTTTTGTTTATTTAAATGACTAATGGGTTTTGCATTTGTAATTTTTTTTTCAAATTACATAATTATTAGTATTAATTATTGTGTAAATAAAAATAACAAATATATTGAATAAATAATTGAAAAATTTTTTAATTCAATTAAAAAAATATTTAAGGGGGATAGCCACTGTGAGGATCGAAAAAATAGGTAATTTTCGGGAATTTTTTTGACTGGAATAATAAAGGAATTTGGGGATCGGGTTTTTTTTGTTTTCTAAAGTATACATTGAAGATAATTCTCCTAAATTTTCATTTAAAAATATCATGCTGTTACAAAGTTATAAGCATTTTTGTGGAGCAACAAAAAAATTTCCCCCACCACGGTGTCATCTCTAACTCAAAAACGGATTATCAGAAACAAAAAAACCAAACGGCGTTGTAATCTGTATGCATGTGGTCATCGTTGCACATGAGGGATTTTGAAAATTTTGATTTGAAAAAAAATGGCGACATATTAAAAATTTTTTCGTTATTTTTTCTCATTTTTTTGGATTCAAACAGCCCTGAAAAATTTTCAAAATCAAAATTTTCAAAATCCCCTACGTGCAACTTTAGCTGCTGAATAGACGAATACGGCAAAAAAAAAAGTTGCGAATCGGTTGATATTTATGCAAATTACAGATGCCACCAGTTCAAAAAAAGTAGTTTCGAGAAAAATGCGTTTAAAGTTTTTAGTCGATGCAACAGTCAGTTGACGCACTGTCACAAAAATGACTATAACTTTAAAAATATTCGGAATTTTCATATAAAACTCTAGATACATATTTTTGAACATATACACTTTGATTCAATAAAAAAAAAAAAATTTTTTTCTTTTAAATTTCACAGTGGCTATCCCCATTAAACTAGACAATCTCGCCATTTATTGGTAATTTTTTTATTCCTCTCTTAGACTTCCCCTTCTTTTAATAAAATACTCGTACCACGAGCACTAGACAGTATTTATACCGGCGATCGCGATTATTTGCGCGCTAGTTTCTAGTAACTACAAATAATAAAATGTTCGGTGTACTAATTACTATTTTAGTTTTTCAGAGCTTCTGTACTCACGCCCAAATCTTCAGGTATTTATTTTATTTAATTACATTTTTTTTAAATATTCAAATTTTTTAAATTTCCCGCCTAAATATTTTTTTTATTTTAAAAAATTTTTAAGTCAATTGTCGGAATTAATTAGTAGAAAAATTCAATGAAATTTTAATTAATTTTTTTTAATTGTCAAAAATATAAAAATTTTTTTTTAAATTTACAATTTCCATTAAAAATTTTAAGTGATAAATTTTTATTACTTAGAATTTTACTTAAAAAAAAAATAAATCTAATAAATTTTGAAAATAAAATAAAATAATTTTTTTTTATTAGAACAATATTTTGAAAGCTGTTCAAATAAATTTAAAATTACAAAAATCAAAATAGTTCCCGCTCATTATTTTTGTATTTAACAGATTTGACCTTGATTTTGTTTGAATTAATTATAATTATCACATGTGGGAAGTATTCGTATCAAATAATTTTTCATAAAATAATTAGATAGTACTCATATCTATATATATATATATATATATATATATATATATATATATATATATATATATATTTATAATACAATACTCTAAGCATCTGAGCAAAGCATAATTAGCATGATAAAAAAAATATTTAAAAATCGTATCACACATGCGCGCATGTGCTAACAATCAATTTATTTATCTACTAAAATCAAGGATTAATCAAAACTCATTAATAAATTTACTTATACTATATATTTAAAATATATACAGATATAATTATCACTTAAAATAAATTTAAAATTACACGTGTCAATAAAAAAAAAATATGGCCATACATCAGATACTTAATGATTTCTTTAAAGAAATACGGCAATTTATTACAAAAGCGGATTTTATTTTTTTTCTAATTACTGTCATTAAATTAATTAAAAAAACTTCTTATCATTAACGACATTAATCCATTACTCATCAATACTTTTAGCTCGCCATGGAATTACAAATGTACTAATGGACAGTGCGTTAAATTCGAAAAAATTAAAAACGAGTCGATATCTTCTTTGGAAGCTTGTCAACTTATTTGCGGCGATGGCGGATTGTGGCCCAAACCAACAGGCCCTTATTATATCGGCAACTCTTTGGTTAACTTGAATCCTAGTAAAATAAAATTACATATGATCAACTCGACTTCAGTTGCCGGAGTTCTGCTTAAGCGCAAAGTCAACGCGCTCAAGATAAACCTCAAGAAATTGGTCCGAAACCCGCGAAGACTCGGGGGGTTGGGTCTTGATATATATATCAAAGGATTGATAAATTCCAGCGACGTGACTCTTAGGCTAAGTACCAAAGAAAATTATAAATTGAAAATAAATAAGCGCAGAAGTTCAGTGAGCGTAATAATAAGAGGGGAAAATTACTTTGGAGTCCGGAATGCCCTGGAGACTTTGTCCCAGCTGATAGTTTTCAATGACTTTGTTGATAAAATTCAAATAGCGACGAATGCTTCTATAATTGACGGTCCAGTTTACCCCTATCGCGGAATTTTACTGGATACGAGTCGTAATTATATCAGCAAAGAAGAAATATTAAAGACTATTGAAGCCATGGGAATGTCGAAACTTAATACATTCCATTGGCATTTGTCAGACTCACAGAGTTTCCCTTACGTCAGTCGATCCCGGCCGAATATGTCCAGATACGGAGCCTATTCGTCGAAAAAAATCTACACTGATAAAGATATCAAGGAGATCATTAACTTTGGGATTTATCAGGGCGTCCGTGTGATTCCGGAGCTGGATGCCCCGGCACACGTTGGCGAGGGCTGGCAATGGGTCGGCGATGATGCTCTGGCTTGTTTTCGGGCCGAGCCTTGGCCGTCATACTGCCAGGAACCACCTTGTGGTCAATTGAATCCCGCTAGCGACAGAGTCTATGAAGTACTGGAAAGTCTTTACAAAGATTTGATGGACGACTTCAAGCCGGTGATCTTTCACATGGGCGGGGACGAAGTGAACATCAACTGCTGGAACTCATCGGAGTCTATTAGAAAATTTGTCAGCAAAAAAGGATGGAGTTTAGACGCATCTGGTTTTGTAAAACTTTGGAATTTATTCCAACAGCGCGCGTATGATAAATTAAAATTGGCTGGTGGTGGGGAAGAAGTCAAAGCTGTTTTGTGGACGAGTAAACTCACTGATGAAAATAATATTGAATATTTGGACCCTGATAAATATATAATTCAAATATGGACGGCAGTTTATGATCAAACGATCCGCAGACTTTTGCAGAATGACTTTCAAGTCATTTTTTCAAACTACGACGCGCTTTATCTCGACTGCGGGTAAGTCGAGCGTTCTGATGATTTGCTAATTGACGCGGTCAATTAAATCGCTAATGATTTTAACTTTTTATTTACAG
This sequence comes from Microplitis mediator, assembly GCF_029852145.1. Classification (NCBI taxonomy): domain Eukaryota; kingdom Metazoa; phylum Arthropoda; class Insecta; order Hymenoptera; family Braconidae; genus Microplitis; species Microplitis mediator. Next base: position 973,322 of record NC_079977.1, read on the forward strand.
CTTCGGAGCTTGGATTGGCGAAGGGTCCAACTGGTGTTCGCCTTACAAAGGATGGAAAAGAATTTACGAAAACTCTCCTCTGAAAATCGTTGAGAATCACGGGGTTGAAAATAAAAAACATCTGATTCTTGGTAAATATCAAAGATTTTATTTTTACTCCAATGACTTTGTCCTCAGGAAAAAAAATTTCTACTTTGGTATCAAGTCTGTAAAATTTCTTATCAGTGAAATAGTTTTCGGTTTTTATTTCCACTCTAGGTGTTCTTAGTCGGTCCATTATCTCGGAACTGCCCCTGAAGTTTGACCCCCACTACGCGCTACGGTCTCCCACCCGATAAATTTATCTATGCGTCATTCATATAAATGTAAGAGCGCATGGGCTGTAGATTACTTTTTAAAGAAAGAGGGGCAACCGTTAATTCGGAAATTTTATTTCTTCTGTGGACTAACTGTCCGAGATAATGAAATTCTACTGTCCTAAATATCCTCCCACTTTTCCTTACGCATCCGAAATTTGTGTAGAAATAATCGGCAGTGGAAGTGATTTCCGGGAGAAGTTCCCGGGTAAAAAAAAGTCCAAAAAAGTTCCGCATGTGGAACTTCTAAATATGAGACAGATTTGAACTTCGAATGGAACTTTTTTGAAACGTTACACGGAAAGAAAATATTGGAAGTTTTCCTATGCATTATGGGAATGGTTCCCATAATGGTATGGGAATAGTACCTATACTACTATAGGAATGGTTCTCATATATTATGGGAACCATTCCTATATCATTATGGGAACCATTCCCATAATGGTATGGGAACCATTCCCATAATGGTATGGGAACCATTCCCATACTATTATGGGAATCATTCCCATACTATTATGGGAATGGTTCCCATATTGGTATAGGAACTATTCCTATAATATTATGGGAACTATTCCCATAATGTTATGGGAACCATCCCTATAATATCATAAATTTTTTTTTTTGCACAATAGTGCAGAAATTTCCCAAAATTTGAATTTTCTTGAATGTTTTGTGCTGACAAAAAATTCTTGTTAAAAATTTTAATGTTTTTTTGCCAAATACGATTTTTTTTTTCAATGTTTGAATTTTTGTTTTTATGTTTAATAATATTTCTGTGTATTGTAGAAGTGATTACTACACTTCTTTAAATTAATTTTTTTATGATAATATGGGAACCATTCCCATAATATTATAGGAATGGTTCCTATAATAGTATGGGAACTATTCCCATAATATTATGGGAATCATTCCCATAATATTATGGGAATGGTTCCTATAAATTATAGGAACCATTCCCATAAATTATAGGAATGATTCCCATAATATTATAGAAAGTATTCCTATAAATTATAGGAACTATTTCTATAATTATAGGAACCATTCCTATAGTGTTATGGGTATCATTCCCATAATTATAGGAACTATTCCTATAATTATGGGAAACATTCCTATAATTATAGGAACCGCTCCCATAATTTATGGTCGTAATTCCTATGATGGTATAGGAAAAAATTTCACAAAATTATGGGAACCGCTGCCATAATTTTCTTTCCGTGTAGTAATTTTGATGGTAAAAAAAAAGTTTTTATGAGAAAATTTAGATTAAAAAAAAGACGTTCTTGGAACTTTTTTTTAATTCTATAAAAAATTCAAAAGTAGTGATTTTGGAACGTTTTGGAATGTCTTTTTTAGTCGATGAAAAAGTTAAAAGTGGTGATTCTAGAACTTTTTCGGAATGTCCATATAAAATTCCAAAGAAGTTCCAAAATCGTCCTTTTTTGACTCTAAATTTCCTCAAAAAACTTTTTTTTTACCATCAAAATTACTAACGTTCCAAAAAAGTTCCATTCGAAGTTCTAATCTGTCTCATGTTTACAAGTTCCACATGCGGAACTTTTTTGGAATCTTTTTGGAACTAATTTTTTTTACACGGAATTTCGGGGGCTAAAAAATCTTCCGAGGAAATTCGTCTTGTGCATTTTTCCGAAAGCTGGAAAAATCGCTGTAATGATAATCAATTAATAAATAAATATAAATCTAAAGTTCGATGATTTTCTGAGTACGGCCCAGCCTCAAGCAAGACTAGAAAAGTTAAAATTGAATGAATGATTAAATTTACAGGTGGAGAAGCTGCGCTGTGGACGGAACAAGTTGACAGTACTTCAGTAGATTCACGTCTGTGGCCCAGATCAGCAGCTCTGGCCGAAAGATTGTGGGCGGAGCCATCATCATCATGGAAAAACGCAGAATCCCGCATGCTCCGTCATCGCGAACGTTTAGTAAACCGCGGAATTTTAGCTGATAGTTTGGAACCCGAATGGTGCAGACAAAATCCAGGGAACTGCACTTAGAATTTTAAAAAATCTACACATTTAATTTATTTTTTCACAAAAAAATTGACCGATAATTTCGATATCAATAATAAAAAAATAGTCCGGTAAAAAAAAAAATCATTACGCGCCTAAACTTTTCAAAGACGTCCACAATTAATTGGTCTTATCTGTTATTAATTAATTTTAATGAGTTTATTTTTTCTAGTTTGACGTAGATCATTAACTTCTGAGAAATAATTGACGCTGGTAGTTTAATTTATCAGTAAATTACGTGACATATACCCACGTTAAATCAATCCCCCCAAGTTAATAATAATTAGTTTAAAACCAGGTTTTATTTAAACAAGTCTTCACTCAACAGTCCGAGTTTAACTGCTGCGTATTAACGATACTAGTAATTAATTATAAATATTTAAGATGGCGAGCAAGTGTTATATATTTGAAATACTATTTGTGTGCATACTGTTACAAGTATTCAAAACTGCGACGTCATCATCACGAGTTTTATATACAACTACACTTCCGAAGGATAATCAAGAAGTCCAATACTTCACTAAGGAGGCTTTGAAAACACTTCCGGCGTATCGAAAAAGTAAAAGGGAGATGATAGTTTTTAAAACCTTCGACACATTCTTGGGTCTCACTTCTGATGAAAGGCAGTATGAAATTTTTGTTATATATAAAACAACTGGGTGCCCGAAAGGAAAATTAAGCGATTCTTGCTTGGAAAAAAGATCCGGAGTTCGAAAACAGTACTGCAGAATTAAAGTTTTTACGAAAGCTGCTGAACCTATTACGTCTAGATGTAGCAGCCAAATGGATTTATATTTCTATGATAAATTATTTGTTCGCCCTGAAGAATAAATTTTTACTGACTGTAATTATCTCGCACTACATTGTCAATAATAAGATACTACTTTGTCTTCGATGCATGTCTTGAAATTTCTTTATCAAGGAGATTTTCGTCTGAGAAGAGTTGAAATAATTATTGGATTGAAAACGAGTTTTTAAAATTTTATTTTATCTTGAAAGCTGAAAGTGTCGAGTATAAAAATTTATAGAAAGGATTGAAAAGTCGAATTTTTTGTTTTCCAGAAAATTATTAAAACTCAGCAGAAATTTTCATGAAAGCAAAAAAAATCTTTTTCGGTAACTTAATAATAGACTTAATTTTATTAGATTTATCAGAATTTTTGAAAAAATTTTTTTCATTTTCATGAAAATTTTCTGTCAATTTAATAATTTTTCTGGAAAATGAGATTTCCAAAATTTTTATCCTGACTTCTCAGAAGTTATAAATTTAGTAAAATTTTGGGTTTTCCAAAAAATTATCAAAAGTTGAGTAGAAAATTTTCATGACAGTAAAAAAATATTTTTTCGGTAACTTAATAATAGACAATTTTATCAGAATTTTTGAAAAAATTTTTTTTATTTCCATCGAAATTTTCTGCCAATTTTAATAATTTTTCTGGAAAATAAAATTTCCAAATTTATTTTTTCCTGACTTCTCAAAAGTCATATATTTAGAAAAATTTGTAGTTTTTCAGAAAATTATCAAAAGTTGAGTAGAAAATTTTCATGGCAGTGAAAAAATATTTTTTCGGTAACTTAATAATAGACAATTTTATCAGAATTTTTGAAAAAATTTTTTTATTTCCATGGAAATTTTCTGCCAATTTAATAATTTTTCTGGAAAATAAGATTTCCAAATTTTTTATCTTGACTTCTCAAAAGTCATATATTTTGAAAAATTTGTAGTTTTCCAGAAAATTATCAAAAGTTGAGTAGAAAATTTTCATGGCAGTAAAAAAATATTTTTTCGGTAACTTAATAATAGACTTAATTTCATTAGATTTATCAGAATTTTTGAAAAAAATTTTTTTCATTTCCATGAAAATTTTCTGTCAATTTAATAATTTTTCTAGAAAATGAGATTTCCAAATTTTTTATCCTGACTTCTCAAAAGTCACATATTTAGAAAAATTTGTAGTTTTTCAGAAAATTATCAAAAGTTGAGTAGAAAATTTTCATGGCGTAAAAATTATTTTTAAAATTCCATGAAAATTTTCAGCCTAAAGTTTAAAAAATTTTTCTGTAAAATAAATTTTGAAATTCTGTTTGAATTAATTTTAAATCTCAAACTTTTTTCAGACAAAAATTTCCACAAGGACTTCAACTAAAAATTATAAAATTTATTTTCATTTAAATATTTAAATTTTATGTACTTCACCCGCGCATTTTCAAATTCACATTTCATTTATAAAAAAACTATTGTGTTCATAAATTATTATAATTGTAAAAAAATAAAAAAATTATAATTATTAATTAAATAAAAAATAAAAAAACATTTATAAATTACTTTTTATTACTCTAATTAAAAATAATAATAATATCCTCTTTATAATTAAGTATTTTATTATCAAATTATAGATTTAAAAAATTTTTTAATTAAATAATTAGACCTAAAATTAAAAATTAAAAAAACAAAATTTTTTTTCCACAAAAAGTACGCGTATAAATTTTTCTAAACTCTAAACTGGTAATCAATCAATTTCTGCTTACGTATGAGGTCAATTACCAAAATAATTAATTTTATTTTTTATCAACAAGTCAACTGATAAATTTTCAATTTCGTCTCTCCGTAAACGCAACCCGTCAAATTAAAATAATTGCCGTAAATTAAACCAGCGCTTGTTACTCAACAGTGACAAAAATTGCGCATTAATAATTGCCAGTTAATTAACAATTACGCAATAGCCGATAAAATAAATTGTAAGTATTACAGATAATAAAAATATAAATAACAACAATTAGCAGGTACATAACCTCATGTTATTGAACCGGTACAATTTTCAGCGGGTGAATTATAAAAAATGCGGGAAAAATTGCCCGAGACGATAAACTTTCCCCAGGAAGAAGAGAAACTTCTTAAATTCTGGGCTGACAATGACGTTTTTCAAAACAGCCTGCAATTGTCAAAAGGTCGCCCGCGGTTTTCATTCTACGACGGGCCGCCTTTTGCTACGGGTCTGCCCCACTATGGACACATACTAGCCGGCACAATAAAAGACGTGGTGACACGATATGCCCACCAGGACGGCTACTACGTGGAGCGACGTTTTGGTTGGGACACCCACGGCCTGCCAGTCGAATTCGAGGTAGAGAAAGCGCTGGGCATCAAAGGTCCTGAGGATGTCGCGAAAATGGGCATCGATAATTACAACAAAGAGTGCCGTAGCATTGTGATGAAGTACTCTGGGGACTGGGAGAAAATAGTGGGACGTATGGGCCGTTGGATCGACTTCAAAAACGACTACAAGACTTTGTACCCCTGGTTCATGGAGTCTGTCTGGTGGGTCTTCAAAGAACTGTACAACAAAGGGCTGGTTTATCAGGGAGTCAAGGTGATGCCCTTCTCCACGGGCTGCAACACTCCTCTGTCCAACTTTGAAGCGGGTTTAAATTACAAAGAAGTTATTGACCCGTCAATTTACGTGGCCTTCCCACTTAAAGACGAGCCGGGCGTATCACTGATCGCTTGGACGACAACTCCATGGACATTACCCAGCAACTTGGCGCTCTGTTGTAATCAAAACTTCGAGTACGTGCTGGTAAAAGACAAGGTGTCACGCAAGACTTACATTCTGCTGGAGTCTGCGCTGGCTCAGGTCTACAAGTCTGATGATCTTTACGAAATAATCGGCAAGAAAATGGGCTCTGAGCTTAAAGGAAAACGATACGAGCCGCCGTTCAATTACTTTGAGCACTTTAGATCCCAAGGAGCTTTCCAGGTGCTCAATGACTCGTATGTTACTGCCGAAACTGGTACTGGAATTGTCCATCAGGCTCCGTACTTTGGTGAGGACGATTACCGGTGCAATTTGCAAGCTGGCATCATCACCAAGGATCAGAATCCCATTTGTCCAGTTGACAGTTGCGGTAAATTTACTGAACAAGTAAAAGACTTTAGCGGGATGTATGTAAAAGATGCAGATAAAGAAATTATCAAGGTTCTGCTGGCTAATGGCAAGTGCCTCAAGTACGCGGGATGCAGTCACAGTTATCCGTACTGCTGGAGATCAGACACTCCGCTGATCTACAAAGCCGTGCCCTCCTGGTTCATCAGAGTCGAGAGCATCAAGGACAAGTTGCTGTCAACGACAGCCGAGACTTACTGGGTGCCGGATTATGTAAAGGACAAACGTTTTGGAAACTGGTTACGCGACGCACGTGACTGGGCTGTCAGTCGCAATCGTTACTGGGGCAATCCGATGCCTCTTTGGATCTCTGATGACAAGAAGGAGGTTGTCTGCGTGGGAAGCATCGCCGAGCTCGAGGAATTGACTGGTACCAAAGTGACGGACATCCATCGCGAAAGTATTGACCACTTGACAATTCCATCAAGACGTGGCCCAAACTTCGGAGTCCTCAAACGTATTCCCGAAATATTCGACTGCTGGTTCGAATCGGGGTCGATGCCGTACGCCCAGATGCACTATCCGTTTGATAGAGTCAAAGATTTCGAAGAAAGTTTCCCAGCAGATTTCATTGCCGAGGGTATTGATCAAACCCGCGGGTGGTTCTACACACTCTTGGTCATCTCTACAGCTCTGTTTGATAAGCCGCCGTTCAAAAATCTCGTCTGCAATGGATTAGTCCTGGCAGCTGACGGACAAAAAATGTCCAAGAGTAAGAAAAATTATCCTGACCCCATGGAAATTATCAACCGTTTCGGTGCCGATGCGCTGAGATTATATTTGATAAACTCCCCGGTCGTAAGAGCAGAAAATTTACGTTTCAAGGAGGAAGGAGTTCGCGATGTCATCAAAGACGTTTTTCTCCCCTGGTTCAATGCCTTCCGGTTTCTAAATCAAAATATCGAGCGATTTGAGACTGAAGAAAAGTGTAAATTTGTCTTCCATGATGACGAGATGATCAAGGTCTCGGATAACATCATGGACAAGTGGATTCTGTCGTTCACTCAGACGCTGCTGAAGCTCCTGAAAGAAGAGATGAAGGCTTACAAGCTGTACAACGTTGTCCCGAAGCTGGTTAAGTACATCGACAATCTGACCAACTGGTACGTGCGCATGAACCGGAAACGTATCAAGGGCGATGGCGGAACCAAAGACTGCGAGCATGCTTTGAACACACTTTTCTACGTGATCTACACGATGGTGCGTATCAACGCTCCATTCACGCCGTTCCTCAGTGAATTTATGTATCAGCGACTGCTGCCCTGGTTGCCCAAGACGAAGAACAACGAGAGTGTGCACTACCAAATGATTCCAGCCCCGCGAGAACAATTGATCAATGAGGAAATAGAACGTGCTGTCTATCACATGCAAACTGTTATTGATCTCGGTCGCATTGTACGTGATCGCAAGACCATTCCAGTAAAGTATCCACTGCCAGAGGTAGTCATCATTCATCAGGATCCGCGGATTCTCGAGGAAATAGTTCGGCTCAAGTCGTACATCCTGGAAGAGCTCAATGTCAAGGAGATGACTGTGACGACGGACAAACAAAAGTACGGAGTCGTCTTGCGTGCTGAGCCGGACCACAAGACTCTGGGAGTCAGACTACGAGGGGAATTCAAAGCTATGATTAAAGCCATCAAAGAACTTACTGATGATCAGCTGCAAGAGTTTCTGGTGAAGAAAGAGATCGTTGTAAACCAGCATGTACTTGAAGAGGAAGACTTGAGGCTGATGTTCAGTTTCTCTGGACCGACTGCCGATCAACTGTCCCAGAGGTACGAGGCCCATAGCGAAGGAAATATTTTGATTCTGCTGGACATCACGCCGGATGAGTCAATGCAGCATGAAGGTATTGCCAGAGAAATAATTAACAGAGTACAGAAATTGAGGAAGAAGGCCCAGTTGGTACCTACTGATGCTGTTGATGTCTACTACGAGATAAAAGACTCCTCTAGCATGCTGAAGAAAGTCATTGACAGCTACAAAGAATTTATTGAGAGCACCACCAAGACACCGCAGCGTGAGTTGAAGGAGATGGCCAGCGATGCTGATGTTATTGTTGAAGAAATGCAGAAGATCAAGGGAGTGGACATGAACTTGGTGTTGGTCAAGAGAGCCGGCAGTGGAAGAAAGAGACGGAGCGACTCGTTCCTGAAGTTTGTTAATGTCAAGCTCGTTGACGTCCAGTCAGCTGATGCCAAGTCTGGCGAACTCGGAGTTGTTTTGCTCCAGAGTCCGAGAACTGGTGGCACCATTGGCTATCAGCAGCTCCGAGATGAGATTCGCGTCCTGTTTGGACTCTATGACAAAACATTCGAGCTGTATGATGAAAAGAACTCGCTCTCTGAGACGACGGATTTGTTGGCGCTGCACCGGAAGTGTATTCTGGTGGCCAACTCGTCAAAAACTGATGCTGGTGACGAGAAGGCCAGTGCTCCAGCTTGCGCGTTCGTTAACGTCAAGTGTGACAGCAAACAGATCACGGTGATGTTGGAAAATCCCCGAGGAAAATATCCAGTCAGCTCGGGGCAGCTGAAGAAAAAATTGGACTCTCTGTTTTCGGGATTTGAATTTCGGGTTCCTGATGCTGATTCTCTTGTTGCTCTGCTTGACGGATCGGTCTTGGAGCCTTCTAAATAATTTTTTCTTGGGTTTGTAAAAAAATATGGCGGATTTCTATATATAGAGAAGAAGAATTGGGAGTTTGTTTATTTAAATTTGAACGAGGTATCAAATAAATTATTTATTACTACTTTAAAATAATTTTACAATGAAAATAATATTAATTAAAAGAGTCTTATTTAATAAATTTAATTTAAGAAAAAAAAAAAAAGAAAATTAATCTAAAATAACGGTGACGTAATAATTTTTTTTTAACTATTTCTTCATAATTAACAATTATTGTTCAAAAATTACGTGACTTTTTCGTATAGATGGATAGTAGTACGAATAAACAATAAAAAATACAACATTGTTACATATATATATTAATTTTTAATATAACTATTTGAACATTATGATGATAATTTATGTAGTGTTGATGACCGGACAAACTCAAACTTTTGCATAGATTTATTTGTAGTTTAATAATTAATTTGGCCAGTAATTATTTTAATTAATACAGATTATTATTTTTCGACTCATAAATAAACATTTCAATAGATTTATATAAATTACTCAATAGCTTTTTTTTACAACTAAGTACAACAAAACAAATTTGTTTTATTCAATCACATAAAATATTTTTTTTTCTCTCTATTTTTTATTTAAATGCTTTAAGCAAAAAAAAAAAAATTACAAGAAAGCTGTCAATTGACAATTATATTTTCTGATTGTCTTCAGGAAAAAAATTACCTGATACGATCATATAAATGGTCATTTATATCTGATCAAATATTGAAAGTTTCCCTATTTAATTATTTATAGACATGATTATATATGACCATATCTGATATATGATAATATCTGATATATATGATCATATGTCAGGTGTGATCATATATTGCTATATATACGGTCACGTATGGGTAATTCTATCTGATCAGATATTTGAAATCCCCCTATCTGATAATATTCACAAATACGTGATCATATATGATTCTATTTGATATTAACATGGTTCTATCTGACATCATATGTGATCATATATAACATATTTTCATGGATATAATCACATATGGTAATTTATATCTGATCAAATATTAAAAATCGCCCTATTTAATTATTTATAGACATGATTATATATGACCATATCTGATATATGACCATATCTGATATATGACCATATCTGATATATATCATATCTGACATCTGATCATATCTTGCTGAATATATGGTCACGTATGGGCAATTATACCTGATCAGATATTTAAAATCGTTTTATCTGATTGTTTATATAGACATGATTAGATATGACCACATTTGATATATGATCATATCTGATATATATGATCATATGTCAGATGTGATCATACATTGCAATTTATATGGTCACGTATGGGCAATTATATAAAACCATATCTGACATCTAATCATATATTGCTAAATATATGGTCACATATGAGTAATTCTATCTGATCAGATATTTTAAATAACCCTATCTGATAATATTCACAAATACGTGATCATATATGATCATATCTGATATTAATATGGTTCTATCTGACATCATATGTGATCATATATAACATATTTTCATGGATATATTCACATATAGACATTTATATCTGATCAGATATTCAAAACGTCCCTATCTGATAATATTCTTATAGACATGATCAAATATGGTCACACTTGGTGTCATATATGGGCATTTATGCCTGATCAGATACTAAAAATGGCCCTATGTAATAATATTTATACAGACGTGATTATATATGATCATATCTGATATCATATAATCATATCTGACACATATGATCATATATTTCCACTACATATTCAAATATTGACATTTATATCTGATCAGCTATTAAAAATAATCATATCTGATATCATATATGATCATATCTGATACATAATCATGTATTGCCCCTATATAGTCACATATTGACATTTATATCTGATCAGATACTAAAAATGGCCCTATGTATTAATATTTATACAGACGTGATCATATATGACCATATCTGATATCATATGATGATATCTGACACATATGATCATATATTTCCACTACATATTCAAATATTGATAATCATATCTGATCAGATATTAAAAATGATCATATCTGATATCATATACAATCATATCTGATACATAATCATATATTGCTTTATATAGTCACATATTGACATTTATATATGATCAGATACTAAAAATGGCCCTATGTATTAATATTTATACAGACGTGATCATATATGACCATATCTGATATCATATGATAATATCTGACACATATGATCATATATTTCCACTACATATTCAAATATTGATAATCATATCTGATCAGATATTAAAAATGATCATATCTGATATCATATACAATCATATCTGATACATAATCATATATTGCCCTATATAGTCACATATTGACATTTATATCTGATCAGATATTAAAAACGTCCACATCTGATATTATATGTGACCATATCTGATATTACGTATAACACGATCACATATATCAGATATAAAGCTATATCTACTCCTGTGACTTCATATATGACAGTAAATCAGATCAAACATGATTAAATATATCAGATATGATCATATATAAATTATTTACTAAAATTTTCTTGAGAACAGTATTAGTAAATAATTTTTTAAATACAAAAACTGTCAACTGACAGCTCAAATTGACACCAAAAAATTAAAAAAACAAAATCAGTCGTGCAGCTGGTGCCTCGATACCGACAAATGATTTAAACATAAAAATTTATAATTCCACGACAGCAAATTGTTCATAAAAAAAAAAAAATTAAATAATTATTTATTCAACTTCTCTCAAGCTCTCTTGATCAGGAAAAAAATTACCAAAGAGAGCCAGAGTAAACAATGCAGTGAGTGCATACAACGCCATGGTAGTTGTTACTGTAAATAGTTGGGCGTAATGATACCGTGAGTACCACGCGATAGCCAATACCAGAGTTAAAATACTGACTAATAATCTACTTAAATCCCACTCCTGGTGCAGTGAACTGATACCAGGACCATCACCGCCCGGTAAATTTTGAAATGACTGATTACTGTTACCGTTACTTGAATACCGCGATGAACTTGTGCTCGATTGTGTCGATGTCGGTATCAGTGGCTGATGAACAAGACAATGGACAACACAATTATGAAACAGTCCACATTTTTCCAGTGTCTCACTGTCTGGTTGTAATACTTGTCCATTGAATACTAAGCGCACCCGCTTCTGGGCATCCAATTCAACTTGAAAATGTCGTCTGCAATAAATAAATTAATTTATTAAAAATTCTAGATCATCTACTAATTACTCTGGACTCGTCACCTTTTAAATTCACTCAACATTTCTTTCAAACGTCCGGTGACTATTTTCTGATCATCATTTATAAATTTCAACTTAATCGTTATCTCATTGTCTTCATTGCAAATATCCTGAGGGGAGTCACCAGCTAGCGCTGGTTCAGGTCCTGACTGTTCAGCTTCGTCAGGTTTATCGCTATCACTGCTCGCTGATAACTTTACGGGTCTGTGCAATAAATTGCTGTCATCATTCAATGAATCCATAGCTTCTATAAGTACTTGCTCTGAAGTTGCTGTCCCTGTTGCCAGCGAACCTGTGGCTTCTGCCGTAGCTTAAATAAGAAATAAATTCAATCTGCTGTCAAGTTTACACCAACAATGAGCGCGAATTTTACTGCAGGTCAATGTAAATTTACTAGCGCAATTTGAAGTCAAGTTGACATAAATTTTAAATTAAGCGACGTAGAAAAAAAATCAACAGCAGAAGTTACTTTCATATTGACGTCATTTAATGTTTAAGTAAAAATTTAGTAGTCAAATTGCGGCAGTAAATTTACATCAACTTTAAGATGGAAAATTCTTCAGAATGAGCGAAAATTTTACTGCAGATCAACGTAAATTTACTGGCGCAATTTGAAGCAAAATTTAATTTTTAAATCTCCCGCAAATTGACGTCATTGAATTTTGAAGAAAAAATTTAATAGTCAAATTGCACCAGCAAATTTACGTCAATTTTAAGCTGAAAATTTTTCAGAATGAGCGAAAATTTTACTGCAGGTCAACGTAACTTTACTGGCGCAATTTGAAGCAAAATTTAATTTTTAAATTTCCTACGAATTGACGTCATTGAATTTTGAAGTAAAAATTCAGTGGTCAAATTGCACCAGCAAATTCACGTCAATTTAAGGCTGAAAATTTTTCAGAATGAGCGAAAATTTTACTGCAGGTTAATGTAAATTTATTGGCACAATTTGAAGCAAAATTTAATTTTTAAATCTCCCGCAAATTGACGTCATTGAATTTTGAAGTAAAAATTTAGTAGTCAAATTGCACCAGCAAATTTACGTCAATTTTAAGCTGAAAATTCTTCAGAATGAGCGAAAATTTACTGGTACAATTTGAAGCAAAATTTAATTTTTAAATCTCCCGCAAATGGTAGTCATTTAATTTTGAAGCAAAAATTTAGTCAGATTGCGGCAGCGGATTTACGTCAACTTGACATTCCACATGACTGTGATTAATTACCTTGTTGATTATCAACAGGACAATTTTCCTCGGGCTCATTACTGCTGCTATTACTTGGTACGATCGTTTCTTCACTCGACTCTTCTGCACTCGAATTTCTGTTATCAATAATTCTACTTGATGAATTATTGGCACGTAATTCAGCTATACGTGTACGTGTTCTATGCTGTAATATTAATACTGTACGTATCAATGGTTGTTCGGATATATTTGTTGAACACCATGCTATCCAACCAATTAATATCACACCAACAACAATGAAAAAATCTGTCACTTCATCACCAACTCCTTCAATTAAAGTCATTTTTCAGTTTATTATTTTTTATCTGTAACAAATTATACTATCAATTTTTATGACAGTAAAAATATTTGTTTTATTATTAATAATGATAAATATAAAAATATGTTATTGATATATGTAATAAATTTATTGGAAAAAAAATAATAATAATAATGATTTAATGAAAGTATTGAAAAGTGGAAACCTACTTACTGGTAATTGCTGTTATATATTTTGTAATATCAATATTGTAGAGAATAAATATGAATAATTTAATATTTTATATTTATATTATAGATTTTTATTTATATCTGACACTTACAACTAGAACGTAATATAATTTTACAAACTATATTTATTTTAACTGATAAATAATGATATATTTGGTTATTCTTATATATTATTACTCTATGGTCATAGATTTTAATTTAACATGACATGCGTCATCGCTTATTATTATTTTTAATTACAAATTCTACCGCCATTGCGCTCTTTTTAAAAATTCCCGCGCTTTTTTTAATTTTAATTTTTAAATAAATAAATTAATTAATTAATTAATTGATTGACAGCTGGTTAAAAATTTATCACTCATTATCATATTTGATTAAAAATTCTGTCACCATTGCGCTCTTTTTAAAAATTCCCGCGCTTTTTTTTTAATTTAAATTTTTAAATAAATAAATTAATTAATTAAATGATTATTTGGCAGCCGGTTAAAAATTTATCACTTATTATTATTTTTGTTAAAAATTCTGTCACCATTGCGCTCTTTTTAAAAATTCCCGCGCTTTTTTAAAATTTTAATTTTTAAATAAATAAATTAATTTAATAAATAATTAGTTGGCAGCTGGTTAAAAATTTATCACTCATTATTACATTCGATTAAAAATTCCGTTGCCATTGCGCTCTTTTTAAAAATTCCCGCGCTTTTTTTAAATTTCAATTTTTAAATAAATAAATAAATTAATTAATTAAATAAATAATTAATTGACAGCTGGTTAAAAATTTATCACTTATTATTATTTTTGTTAAAAATTCTGTCGCCATTGCGCTCTTTTTAAAAATTCCCGCGCTTTTTTTAAATTTGAATTTTTAAATAAAAATAAACAAATTAATTAATTAAATAATAAATTGACAGCTGCCTAAAAATTTATGAGAAATTTTTCTATTTAATAAAAATATTTGCAATTAAAATAATTGCGCGAAAACTTGCGCGCATGCGCGGGAAAAAAGTAAAAATACCACAACCTAAAATTCTTAATAATTAAATAAAAAATCCACTTGTGATTATTGTAAAAATTTAAAAAAATAATTAAAAGTACGTATGTAATTATAATAATAATTATAATTAAGTAATTAACTATTAATAAATGTATCCATTAATGAAATTAATAAGCAACAAACAATTAAAATTGTTACTACGAAAATGTTCAACTGCAGCAAAAATAAATAATAATAATTGTAAAAAATATTTACCAGAAATAGAATTAATAGGCCGCAAATATAAAACCGATGAATGGACGAATTTGACATCTAAAATAACATCAAAGTTAAATAAAAATCTTCATACAACTGAGTACCACCCGCTGTCACATGTCCGTCAAAAAATAGTCAATTACTTCTACAAAAATTACCGTAATAAATGTGGGAACCCATTATTCAGCGTGTGCGATAATTTATCACCAGTCGTAAGTGTCCAGCAGAATTTCGATTCCCTCTTGATACCTGGGGATCACATCAGTCGCAGCAAGAATGACTGCTATTATGTCAACAGCGAGACAATTTTGCGAGCGCACACGACAGCACATCAAGCAGAACTGATAGCGATGGGTCTCGATAATTTTTTGATAATCGGTGACGTTTATCGGCGAGATGAAATAGATGCCACTCATTACCCGGTCTTCCATCAGGTTGACGCTGTCAGACTCTGCACGCGGGACGAAGTATTCAAAAATGTCAATAACTCGGACAATCTGCAGCTGTTTGAGTCAAATGGCCGAGAGAGTGATGAGAAGCAAACAGTCCATACTCTGGAAGCTGTCAAAATAATGGAACACGAACTCAAAAGTGTTCTCGTCGGTCTCGCTCAAGCACTTTTTGGTCAAGGTGATTTTTTTTAACATCAATCTGATATTCTTGTAGCTGATAAAATTCCCAGTTGAATGAGTACCCACAACAATATATTTTGATCAAGTAATTGGTCACTTGTTAGTATGACTAAGTGACCAATTACCCCAGGATATTAATTCCCAAAGCAAATATATCGATGTTGGTACTCTTTCGAGAGGAAATTTCATCACGGATTCAAATGTCCTGTCAATTATTTCCAGATGTCAAATACCGTTGGGTCGTTCAGTATTTTCCATTCACTCACCCGTCGTGGGAGCTGGAGGTGTTTTATAACGACCAGTGGATCGAAGTCCTGGGCTGCGGTATCGTCAGACACGAAATTTTGAAAAACTGCGGAGTTACTGATCGCATCGGTTGGGCATTTGGTCTAGGTCTTGAAAGATTGGCCATGTGCTTTTACAATATCTCGGACATCAGGCTCTTCTGGAGCCAAGACTCTGGATTTTTAAATCAGTTCAAGTTTGACGATCCTGATACGCCAGTTAAATACAAGGTACCAGTTAATAGACTCATTTTTTTATATTTTTATTTACTTTGTAATTTTTTTAGCCCATCAGCGTTTACCCGCAACTTGCTAATGACATAAGTTTCTGGCTACCGGACAATGAGTACTCGCCGAACGATTTCTACGACCTAGCCCGCGAGCACGGCGGTGATATAATAGAGCAAATAACGCTGATAGATGAATTTACTCATCCGAAAACCAAAAAAGTGTCGCATTGCTACAGAATTATTTACCGGCACATGGAACGAACTCTTACCCAAAAAGAAGTCACTTCTGTACATAAAAAAATCCAGGAAGCTGCTGCTAGTGAACTCAACGTCACTCTTCGTATTAAATAATTATCGGTTACTGTAAATTACATTCGTTATTTTATTTTAATTGAGAGGTAGATTAATAAAAATTATTTTATTTAATATAATACTTTATTAATTGCAATTATTAAGAACAATAAAGCAAATTATAATATTTTATCTATATAAAAAAAATCAAATTAATTATAATTATAATTATAATTTAACAATAATTTTTAGTTTTATTTTTTATCACATCTATTACATTATTATTTTTACATTCAGGTATGAAAAGTTACGTAAAAAAATACATGATAAAAATTAATCAAAAAAAAATTTATCATTAGATAATGAATTATTAAAAATATAAATAAATATCATGTACTTTTTATTTATTTCCGGTATTTACAATGTACAGTTTAATTATTTAGCAATTAGTTCATTGATTAATAAATTTATTAATTAATCTGCGACAAAATGGCTGTTGAAAAAACAAAATGGCGGTCTCGCAAACCGCCAAATTAATTCCCAGCCCCCCCCCCCTCCACACTTTTTAAAAATATTTAATTTTGCCAAAATATGAATTTGAAAAAAAATTAGTTATTAATCCGGAGTTAAAATTTTCGTCTTTTACCCCCACTCTGAGTGTTCTCTATACGAAATATTCTCCCACTTTTCTTAGCGCATGCGCAGTTCAAAATAATTCAGTAGTGGGGGAGACTTTTAGTTCATTCCCTCTCTGAGCGAAGTTCACGCAACAGTAAATAAATTTCCGTAAAATTTTCATGTCAACAGTCTGGGACTGCTCTAGTTAATTAATAAATTTATTAATTTTAATGAATGCATTTATGAGAGCTTAGAGTAACTAGGAGGTGAAAATTTCTTTCTTAAAAATTTCAAAATATAAAGAGGCAAACAAGACACCAGAGTAATGACCAGAACCTTCCATAGAAAATCTGTCGTTGTTATAAAATCCGAGTCAAAGTCTTTGAGAACAAACAGAGAAAGTAAATAAAGCGCAAGTGATAAAAATTCAGCCAGCACCATAATATGGTGCCATGTACGTATCGTAAGTGCGACCATTATCAACTCGGTCAGTACCAGTGCTGAGAAACTTATCGCGACAATATGAATGAACTCATCCTCAAACATAATTAACGCGCCGTACATAATTATGCCTCCCTGATAAATGCTAATTAGTACCCACATAAAAAATGTCTTGTAGGACAAACTTCTGCCTTTGCTCAACTCTTTGTACAGCTCGGGAAATCTCAAGGCCACGTCGCGAGACACGTCTTTGTCCAGAACAAGTGAAAATACCGGGAACATTGTGAATACAGTCGCGTAACCCACCATCAAAAATCCCTGATAGAGGGCGACAGAAGACAGATAAAATACCGCTGAGAAAACCGCTTGCATGGTTGATATGATCAGCCCGCGGTGGATGACGAATTGACTTAGCGCAGCTGAGCGTTTGTAGCTGCGTCGGCCGTGGACTATAAGCAGGTTCGAGAGATGACTGAATTGGGGAATGGAGAAGTCAGCAGCCAGCGAAGCTTGACGGCCTTCGAGCCCTTCGATCCCGATTCCTGCATCAGCAGCTTGGATCATCGAGACGTCGTTGCCTCCGTCGCCAACGGCGGCTGTTCTCTTTCCCGTGTGACTCTTTATCAGGGTCACGACTTCGGCTTTTTGAGTCGGGGAACAGCGACAGCAGACAACTGCCGGTGATCCGCATGCGAGTTCCATAAATTCCTGCTGGTAATATTGAAGGCATACTTCTAGGGAATCCCCGCTGATTACCAGAGCGCAGTCTTGTTTTTTACGGAATGTATTAAGCTCTAGATGAGCATCAGTACGTGTGACAACGGGTTTAAATACATGGAGGCTTTGAGTCCGCGATACGAGTCTTGATGACTTGGCAATACAGGTTGCGGTTTCTAATTTATCACCCGTCAGCATCCATATTTTAATCCCAGCATTTCTCAGGAGTTCTAGAGTTGGTCTTACGCGGTCTTGCAGACGATCTTCGACTCCAGTAACGCAGATCAGTTCCATCTCACGCTCAAGAGACTCAATGACAGCAGCGACTCGCGACGGGCGATCATTTGTCGCACATCTGGCGGCATTGTACCGGGTCTCGAAATCCTGATACTGTTCCTCAGTGAGATGTTTCTTGGCAATCACCAGGGTACGGAAACCCTCACGCGCCATATTCCCGCACTCCTCATCCAGCCAATCATTATACTGAACTATTCCCGACATGACGACATCCGCGCCTTTGAGATAAAACGTTATCTCACTGTTAGCCTCGTCCTTGACAATAATTCCCATGCGTTTCGTCTCAGAAGTAAATGGAAATACTTGCAAAATAGTGTAAGATAAAATCTGGCTATTATTAATCGCTTTGAGTTGGATGGTAGTGCGGTCGCGTTTAAATAACGCGAGTCCTACATCCTCAGTCCATTTAACCAAAGCCACTTCGTCTGGGCTAGATGCCTGGTAATTGCGCTTCTGTTCTGGGTAATAATGTTGGTCTGATTCCGTCTGGCTCTGTATTGATCCCGTCTCAGTTGTCTCTGTTTCAACGCTGACGCTGTCCAGCTGTTTGTTATTAACACTATTAACGTTATTCATGTCGTCATAAACCGGCGTTACGTTGTGACATAACGCGAGAGCGTGAATAGCTTCGTAGATACGCGTGCTTTCACTTCTCCGTACCTTGCCGCGATTCAAAGTAGTTTTTGTCGGTGAATTTTCACCACCAACTGGATAATAATTTTTTAAGACACTCGTTATTTCGTCAAAGGTTTCTTGGCCGTAGGATGCGGTGCCCAGATGAAGTTTTTTGAAGACCATTTTGTTCTGAGTAAGTGTTCCAGTTTTGTCACTAAGTAGGTAAGAAATACGTCCCAGTTCTTCGGGAATTGTCGTGGTCCGGACTACAGTCCCTGCTATTTCTTTGTCCCGCTGGATGCACCCGGCGTAGAAAAATTTACCCATGTCGAGATTTATGCGCAAGCTGATGGGGATGATGTAGGAAAACAGAAGAACGAAGCGGAACATGTAGATGTACCAGTGGCCATTGAATCCTTTCAGACACATCATCACCAAGGAGAGACCGATCACCGCGCAAAAGAGGACTTTGGTGAGTTGGTTTATCTCTTTATCTAGAAGACCAACTTTAGACCGTGGCGCCGAATGATTCATCAGCGATCGCGTCTCGTGGCCGGTGTAGACGACGATTCCTAGCGCTGATCCGGATGCCACTGCGGTGTTGGCCCACAGAGTGTTGTCGACACCCAGACTTTCTTCGCTATTAACCTCGTCCTCGCGCGTGAACGTACCGATGAACCCGTGGATGTCTTTCTGCGGTTTCTCAACATACAGACTGGCCTTTATGTCGAACAACTGGCTGTCGTGATCCAATTTCTGCGTCAACGGCACCGCGAGTCGCAACTTCCAATCCGTCTCTCCGTCCAGCTGATCCGTCTGGACGAAACATGCACCGGATTTCTCAGTCGTTCGGAGCAGGACCAGGTCCGCGGGAACCCTCTGACCTTTCTCGACAATTATCATGTCCCCGACTTTAAGTTTTGAGCTGGGAGTCAATTCTGGCTGATCTGTACCGCGGATCAGACGCTGGTACTTCTGTCCGTTAACTTCTTTGTCCCGTTTGTACCGGCGGTAATCGTCGACGGCTTCTCGACATGTTGTTACTGATAGTACGAAGCAAAGTGGTCCCCAGTAGGTGTACAAATGACCTATTTTCATATCTGATATAAATTGTGAGCTGGCCATTATAAGAAAGTAGAGATTCAGAAAAAATTTAAATTGTTGATATAGTACCTGGTGATAAATATCATATATTTATTTATACTTGTCATTCATTTTTAATCACAATTAAATAAAAAAGCGTCTGGTTTAAAATCTTTTGAAAAAAATTTCAAACTCGTAATAATCCTGGGATTTAATGATCCCGAAGTTAGCAGACAATTTTTAAATTTCCAATTTTTTTTCCAACAAATCAATTACAAAAAAAACAAAATCTAAAAAAATGCACATGTAGAAAATTTAAAAAACTACAAGTGCAATTTTTTCAAATATTTTTTTTTTTACAACTTATTTTTTTCAAAAGAATCCAAAAATTATTAAACGTCGGCTAACTTATGATCCTGAAGTTAGCAGACAATTCAAAATTTTTTGATTTTTTTTTGAACAATTAAATTTGAAGAAAAAAAAAACTAAAAATATGCACATGTAGAAAATTTAAAAAACTACAAGTGCAATTTTTTCAAATATTTTTTTCAAAAGAATCCAAAAATTATTAGACGTCGGCTAACTTATGATCCTGAAGTTAACAGACAATTCAAAATTTTTGGATTTTTTTTTGAACAATTAAATTTGAAGAAAAAAAAAACTAAAAATATGCACATGTAGAAAATTTAAAAAACTACAGGTGCATTATTTTCAAATATTTTTTTTCTTCTGGATCATCGTCTAAAAAAAAATTCAAAAATTATTAGACGTCTGCTAACTTCAGTATCATGCTAACTTCAGTATCATGGGATTTAAAATTTTTTTATTTGATTTTTAAACTGGACGCTCATAAAATAATTTTTTTACAAACTTACCAATGGTAAAAAAGTAATAATGTTATATTTCTGATTCCTAATGACGTTTGTAGGAAATTTTTCCGTCATTGGCATGCCGATTATTATCGTCCTTGACTGATATTCTCTTTCACGGCAGCATCTTCTCCACATCCACGTACAGCACCTGAATAAATAAATTAATTAATTAGTTAAATTAAAGACAACAATTAAAAACAATAACAATAACTGTCAAAAAAAGTAAACTGAAGCTGTCATATTTTGACATGACCGATTTAAAATTTTAAAAAATAATTCACCTGCTCCATGATCCAGAATTACGTGGTTTTGTTATCAGAGGAATGTCTTCCTTGGACATTCTTATGACATTACTTTGATTTTCCATTTCTATATTTATTTTTACTCCAATACTTTCTTTTATTACATTACTAATTTTATTATTATTATGAAACTCAATAAATTAAAAACAAAAAAAAACACTAATTAAGAATTTAAAACGTCACAATTGATGACTAAAATAAAACAGAGTACTTGCGATATTGAATTAGTAATTTTTTTATTGACAACTGACGTAA
Organism: Microplitis mediator; assembly: GCF_029852145.1. Classification (NCBI taxonomy): domain Eukaryota; kingdom Metazoa; phylum Arthropoda; class Insecta; order Hymenoptera; family Braconidae; genus Microplitis; species Microplitis mediator. Next base: position 995,218 of record NC_079977.1, read on the forward strand.
ACTAACACAATAATTTATATATAATATATGCGACATTTTCTATACATTATATATATATAAATATATTTGTTCTGTGAAAATAACATGCGTCATTTCAACCACAATCGATTGTATGAACAAACGATACTTTGTAAATCGATACTTACATATTTATTATTTATAAAATATATATATATTTTTTTTAATTAATTAATTATCGTAATTAATAATTAAAGAAAGTTATAAGTAAGTAAAATTAATTTACTGAGGAATTGGAAATTAAATTTGACAGGGCGGGAAATTTGAATTTGGAAATTTAAAATGCGAATAAATAAAAGGAAAATGACTTACCCGCAAAAAAAACATTTAAGAAAATGTGTGCAGGCATTAAGTCGACGGTTTCGTTTTAAAATGGGACGAAAATTTTCATCAGAAGGTTGAATTAAATAATCGGTCTCCTCGTCCATGTCAAAATTACGATCCTCTGTTGTCATTCGCAATGGCATCTCTTCTAACCTCATACTGCCAAAACAATTGAATTTTTACATACCATCGAAATGCCTTATCAGCTTTGATTTTTTTTTTTTTAATTAGAACACTGGTCGTTAATTATTATTTTAAATTTTTATTTATTAAATATTAATAATTTAAATTTAATTGCCGTCACTTTTCGATGGGAAGACTAAAAATTTTTTTGGAACTCAAATTTATTTTTATTTTATTTATTAATGTCTTAATTAATTAGGAAATTGATTAGTTTTAATTACAAGTTACTTTTTCGTGGAAGATTACGATAATTTACTGATAAAAATAATACTAAGTACTACGGGGGCCGCCATATTTGTTTTATATTTTTAAATTACGCCATTTTGTCGGCGCATGCGCGCTAATTATTTTAAATAATTCACGAGTTTTCAAATAATTTCAATTTTATTTTTTTATTTTTACATTCAATTTACCCCTGCCTCTAATAATTTACTAAAAAATATTAATTATTAATTAATTCGTGTGAATTTAAATTTTAATTCAAATTTATTTTAAATTTGTCGCTCAGTTCAATGAAATTTATTGAACTATCAGGAATTAATTTTCCAAACAATTGTTTACATATAAATTTATCATCCTCACTCATAAATGTTACTGTCAATTTAAATCTATTGCACTGAGTTATTTTATTGAGAATATCGATGACAGCTGAATTTTTTCCCGCCAAATTATTTAAACAAATAATCAAAAATTCATTGAGAATTTCCACTGGTAGTTCAATTTTGAATATTTCCGGTAACTCATTTCTGAAATCAATTCCATATTATTGACTTATTAACTTTTAATTAAATTAATCATTACCTTTTACTGTACAACAAATTAAATTTATCAGTTTCATTTAATTGGACCCATTGGCAATAAAATTCTTTGCCATTTTTAGACAATTTATCGCAATAGGAATTTTTAATTTCACCTGAAGGCGATTTATTGATATTTTTATTTAATAAACTCGGGGCCTGTCTGTCAGAAAGATTCCAAGGAATTTTTATCTTTTCCATTTTGTCTTTTGGTCCCAATGGTTTCAAATGGGCGCCATTAACCTAAAATTAATTTATTAAGCAATTTAATAAATTAAGATATTAATTATAATATTTCATAAGATTTTATATGAAATATATAATAAATATAAGCACCATTTGTCTGAAGTCTTCATAAGTGGGTACACTTTGTTCAATGGCCCTTATCTTTGCTTTGTTTCGTAGTTCGTATAATGAATCTTCTTTTAATGCCTCTTCAAGTTCTTCTTCTAGACCCTCGTGATCAATTTTATTTTTTAAAACACTCATTGTATATTTTAATTGTTTTATATTAATTTTTAATTCAAAACTAAACCACTACATTACTCTGTAATGTAAATATTTAATCGATTTATTTATTGTTGCCATGGCAACCCCTGATAAAAAACTCCAATTAAATTTGATTGGAAAAATCTAATCAGATTTAATTGGAAATTTCAGAGTGAACAGAGTTTCGATCTATTCTACAAGTGCAATAAGGATAAAACAAAAAGTTTAAGACGTAGCCCATCACATTTTTCGATTTTCGATTTAAATAACATAGGAAAAAATTACAGTTTAGAATTTTATCACTCACCAGGGAATTAGTGCAAATTGAAACAATATTACATTTTCTTGTTTGAATACAATAAATTTTCTCAGAGTCGGTACTATTTGTTAAACGGAAAAATTTTTGTATGTTCCAACCAAGAAAAAAAGCGTAAACTAAGAGAAAAATAACTTTTGAGTAAAGATATATATGTGTATATGTAGGAAAGGGAGGTCACCAGTGATATAAGCAGCAGCGGAAGTAGTTCGATGCTCGCCACGAGATCGCGCCTACCAGTGCTAGTGTCCCTGGTAAGAAACTCATTTCAAAAGTATTATATTTCGATGTCATAATCAATTTTGGGAATTTTGATCTAATGGTTTTTTTCAATTTTTTACCACGATCACCCTACATATCTAAAATAACTATAATAGAAAAATATAAAGTGAATATAAAAACAATTGGTAGAGTTCCACAGGAACAGGAACAATTTATATAAAGCTACAAATTATAAAACATATGTAAACCATTTGTATGGATTTATTAATAGATATTTTAAAACTGAAACAAACTGAATTTTGGCAATATTAAGTTTAAAAATATACAATTGTTTAAGACATGGAGAATAGAGTCTTTATTCTCGATGATTCAAGAGGAAAACGTGAACAAAGTTTCTATCATTTCCACAAGTGTATTAAGGAAAGAACCGTTCGTCGACTTGAGTATGAAAAAAAGAAAAGAGCTCTGGGCCCTATAAAGTTTTTTTAAAAACCATTTGTCTCTCTTTGACTTTCTCAGTCGCCGTTTCGTTTTATCTCTGGCGCATTTATTATTCGCCTTATGTCCGTAGCTTTCGGAGGTCAATAAGGAAGTGCTAACGTCTATGATTTCTTTCAATACTATTGAAATTTCTATTATATAGACTATGGAGACTATATACTACATTTTTTTATTGTATCTATTTAATTAATACAATCAAATGTTTATTATATCGACATAATTCTTGATGGTAAAAAATGTACCGACAGTTTGATAAATAAAATTTTTTTATAGAATTTCCAGTTGCTTACTTTTAAAAACTAAACGATGATTTGTTAGTTCTTTCAATATCTCCATACTTTACACTTTTAGTTATTAATAACTCTTATATTTGAGAATGGCAAGAGCTATTGGACTTAAAATAACAAAATTTTAGTCTTCGCCGAAAAACTGAAGTTTGTTTACGAAGGTCTTGATCCTACACACAAATTCTGTTATTATTTTATTTAAGTATAATAGAATTTTATAAATAAATTCACGTTAGTGATTTATCTTTTTCAATCCGGGCCATACGTTTTTTGTATAACCGATCGTGCGTACGTTTCATTTCTAATATTTCCTTCATTTCTTCTTTATCATCTTCCTGAAAGTGAAATAAATTTATCATTCAAGATAAAAAATTTCAATTTAAAAAAAAAATAATTACGGATTGATGTAATCGAAGAACTAAAGCTCGTCGTCCGTCAGACATTGGCTGAGAATAATCCATAAGTTTTTTCAATCTCTCAGCAGGACTGACCCCTCGTTCAACCACGAGAACAATTCTCGCCCACTAGAAAAAGATTTTTTTTTCACTCTGAATATCATTAGAAAAAAAATTAACGTTTTTATCCCCGAAATTTTAGTATTTAAGTGTCCCGTTTTCCCCCTCTGTGGTATTTTTATAACAAAGAACCAAAATATTATGAGGAAATTTATTTGAAGTCGCGTAATGGGAACAAATGCCATAGAATTTAAATATAAAAAAAATTAACCAAAAAGATCCGCGACTTTTCATCGCGAGCTAACAATAACAAGATGACAAAATGCACTTAGAGAATTGAGTCATCATCGTCATCATCATCAACATCAACCTTATAAAATTACCGTGTCCATCAAGTGAATTTAGTTTAGCGAATACTTCAGCGTGCCAACATGTGATAAGTTTTTTAAAATCTGTCCTACATTACATTACTGAAGTTTACGTAAACTAAGTGAGTTCTACTTTCACACAATGAACATAAAGAAAAAAGTTTATTGTTATTACAATGGAAAGTTATATTTTTATCGGCGCATGCGGTAGATGTTTATATTTAATCATGAACTTGCAATATAAATATATTGTTATTTATAAATTTTAAAATCCGCGGTTGATTTTTTATGTCAATTACCTGTCGCTGCCACTCGTTGCGGGTCTCAGCTATTTTTTGATACGTATTTCCCATCATAGCGATCAACATATTTACTAATAATATTGCCACGATCGCCATGTAGACTACAAAGAGACACTGGAATTTATTTATTTTTTTATTATAAAAAATTACTGATAAATTTTATATTTTTTTACCTTCGCTTCGAGTTCATAAGCAGTGCGCTCAAATGTACTGTAGTAATCACCGAAATTTGATAAACTTATTAAAAACATCGCCATTATACTTTCCATTGGTGAGGGCATCGGATTACTTACGGTGTCATCTACACCCTCGGGTGTTTGTGGATCATCGAATGATAAATATATTATATAATAAGCTGTAATTATTTATTTTTTAATTAATTGTGGAGTAAAATGACCACTGGAAATTTTTTTATCTGGTCCATTTTACCCCATAAGAAATATTTTTGTTAAATTTACAAAATTATTTTTAAATTAATAGTCAAATAAAATGGCCACTAGAAATTACTTTATCTAGTCCATTTTGCCCCACAAAAATTTTTTTGTAAAGTTTATAAAATTATTTAAATTAATAATGGGGTAAAATGACCATCCAAAATTTTTTTTCCGGTCCATTTTACCTCATAAAAAATACTGACATAAAATTTACAAAATTATTTTTAAATTAATAATGGGGTAAAATGACTACGCATAATTTTTTTTCCGGTTCATTTTACCCCATAAGAAATATTTTTGTTAAATTTACAAAATTATTTTTAAATTAATAGTCAAGTAAAATGGCCACTAGAAATTACTTTATCTAGTCCATTTTGCCCCACAAAAATTTTTTTGTAAAGTTTATAAAATTATTTAAATTAATAATGGGGTAAAATGACCATCCAAAATTTTTTTTCCGGTCCATTTTACCTCATAAAAAATACTGACATAAAATTTACAAAATTATTTTTAAATTAATAATGGGGTAAAATGACTACGCATAATTTTTTTTCCGGTTCATTTTACCCCATAAGAAATATTTTTGTTAAATTTACAAAATTATTTTTAAATTAATAGTCAAGTAAAATGGCCACTAGAAATTACTTTATCTAGTCCATTTTGCCCCACAAAAATTTTTTTGTAAAGTTTATAAAATTATTTAAATTAATAATGGGGTAAAATGACCATCCAAAATTTTTTTTCCGGTCCATTTTACCTCATAAAAAATACTGACATAAAATTTACAAAATTATTTTTAAATTAATAATGGGGTAAAATGACTACGCATAATTTTTTTTCCGGTTCATTTTACCCCATAAGAAATATTTTTGTTAAATTTACAAAATTATTTTTAAATTAATAGTCAAGTAAAATGGCCACTAGAAATTACTTTATTTAGTCCATTTTGCCCCACAAAAATTTTTTTGTAAAGTTTATAAAATTATTTAAATTAATAATGGGGTAAAATGACCATCCAAAATTTTTTTTCCGGTCCATTTTACCTCATAAAAAATACTGACATAAAATTTACAAAATTATTTTTAAATTAATAATGGGGTAAAATGACTACGCATAATTTTTTTTCCGGTTCATTTTACCCCATAAGAAATATTTTTGTTAAATTTACAAAATTATTTTTAAATTAATAGTCAAGTAAAATGGCCACTAGAAATTACTTTATTTAGTCCATTTTGCCCCACAAAAATTTTTTTGTAAAGTTTATAAAATTATTTAAATTAATAATGGGGTAAAATGACCATCCAAAATTTTTTTTCCGGTCCATTTTACCTCATAAAAAATACTGACATAAAATTTACAAAATTATTTTTAAATTAATAATGGGGTAAAATGACTACGCATAATTTTTTTTCCGGTTCATTTTACCCCATAAGAAATATTTTTGTTAAATTTACAAAATTATTTTTAAATTAATAGTCAAGTAAAATGGCCACTAGAAATTACTTTATTTAGTCCATTTTGCCCCACAAAAATTTTTTTGTAAAGTTTATAAAATTATTTAAATTAATAATGGGGTAAAATGACCATCCAAAATTTTTTTTCCGGTCCATTTTACCTCATAAAAAATACTGACATAAAATTTACAAAATTATTTTTAAATTAATAATGGGGTAAAATGACTACGCATAATTTTTTTTCCGGTTCATTTTACCCCATAAGAAATATTTTTGTTAAATTTACAAAATTATTTTTAAATTAATAGTCAAGTAAAATGGCCACTAGAAATTACTTTATTTAGTCCATTTTGCCCCACAAAAATTTTTTTGTAAAGTTTATAAAATTATTTAAATTAATAATGGGGTAAAATGACCATCCAAAATTTTTTTTCCGGTCCATTTTACCTCATAAAAAATACTGACATAAAATTTACAAAATTATTTTTAAATTAATAATGGGGTAAAATGACTACGCATAATTTTTTTTCCGGTTCATTTTACCCCATAAGAAATATTTTTGTTAAATTTACAAAATTATTTTTAAATTAATAGTCAAGTAAAATGGCCACTAGAAATTACTTTATTTAGTCCATTTTGCCCCACAAAAATTTTTTTGTAAAGTTTATAAAATTATTTAAATTAATAATGGGGTAAAATGACCATCCAAAATTTTTTTTCCGGTCCATTTTACCTCATAAAAAATACTGACATAAAATTTACAAAATTATTTTTAAATTAATAATGGGGTAAAATGACTACGCATAATTTTTTTTCCGGTTCATTTTACCCCATAAGAAATATTTTTGTTAAATTTACAAAATTATTTTTAAATTAATAGTCAAGTAAAATGGCCACTAGAAATTACTTTATTTAGTCCATTTTGCCCCACAAAAATTTTTTTGTAAAGTTTATAAAATTATTTAAATTAATAATGGGGTAAAATGACCATCCAAAATTTTTTTTCCGGTCCATTTTACCTCATAAAAAATACTGACATAAAATTTACAAAATTATTTTTAAATTAATAATGGGGTAAAATGACTACGCATAATTTTTTTTCCGGTTCATTTTACCCCATAAGAAATATTTTTGTTAAATTTACAAAATTATTTTTAAATTAATAGTCAAATAAAATGGCCACTAGAAATTACTTTATCTAGTCCATTTTGCCCCACAAAAATTTTTTTGTAAAGTTTATAAAATTATTTAAATTAATAATGGGGTAAAATGACCATCCAAAATTTTTTTTCCGGTCCATTTTACCTCATAAAAAATACTGACATAAAATTTACAAAATTATTTTTAAATTAATAATGGGGTAAAATGACTACGCATAATTTTTTTTCCGGTTCATTTTACCCCATAAGAAATATTTTTGTTAAATTTACAAAATTATTTTTAAATTAATAGTCAAGTAAAATGGCCACTAGAAATTACTTTATCTAGTCCATTTTGCCCCACAAAAATTTTTTTGTAAAGTTTATAAAATTATTTAAATTAATAATGGGGTAAAATGACCATCCAAAATTTTTTTTCCGGTCCATTTTACCTCATAAAAAATACTGACATAAAATTTACAAAATTATTTTTAAATTAATAATGGGGTAAAATGACTACGCATAATTTTTTTTCCGGTTCATTTTACCCCATAAGAAATATTTTTGTTAAATTTACAAAATTATTTTTAAATTAATAGTCAAGTAAAATGGCCACTAGAAATTACTTTATTTAGTCCATTTTGCCCCACAAAAATTTTTTTGTAAAGTTTATAAAATTATTTAAATTAATAATGGGGTAAAATGACCATCCAAAATTTTTTTTCCGGTCCATTTTACCTCATAAAAAATACTGACATAAAATTTACAAAATTATTTTTAAATTAATAATGGGGTAAAATGACTACGCATAATTTTTTTTCCGGTTCATTTTACCCCATAAGAAATATTTTTGTTAAATTTACAAAATTATTTTTAAATTAATAGTCAAGTAAAATGGCCACTAGAAATTACTTTATTTAGTCCATTTTGCCCCACAAAAATTTTTTTGTAAAGTTTATAAAATTATTTAAATTAATAATGGGGTAAAATGACCATCCAAAATTTTTTTTCCGGTCCATTTTACCTCATAAAAAATACTGACATAAAATTTACAAAATTATTTTTAAATTAATAATGGGGTAAAATGACTACGCATAATTTTTTTTCCGGTTCATTTTACCCCATAAGAAATATTTTTGTTAAATTTACAAAATTATTTTTAAATTAATAGTCAAGTAAAATGGCCACTAGAAATTACTTTATTTAGTCCATTTTGCCCCACAAAAATTTTTTTGTAAAGTTTATAAAATTATTTAAATTAATAATGGGGTAAAATGACCATCCAAAATTTTTTTTCCGGTCCATTTTACCTCATAAAAAATACTGACATAAAATTTACAAAATTATTTTTAAATTAATAATGGGGTAAAATGACTACGCATAATTTTTTTTCCGGTTCATTTTACCCCATAAGAAATATTTTTGTTAAATTTACAAAATTATTTTTAAATTAATAGTCAAATAAAATGGCCACTAGAAATTACTTTATCTAGTCCATTTTGCCCCACAAAAATTTTTTTGTAAAGTTTATAAAATTATTTAAATTAATAATGGGGTAAAATGACCATCCAAAATTTTTTTTCCGGTCCATTTTACCTCATAAAAAATACTGACATAAAATTTACAAAATTATTTTTAAATTAATAATGGGGTAAAATGACTACGCATAATTTTTTTTCCGGTTCATTTTACCCCATAAGAAATATTTTTGTTAAATTTACAAAATTATTTTTAAATTAATAGTCAAGTAAAATGGCCACTAGAAATTACTTTATCTAGTCCATTTTGCCCCACAAAAATTTTTTTGTAAAGTTTATAAAATTATTTAAATTAATAATGGGGTAAAATGACCATCCAAAATTTTTTTTCCGGTCCATTTTACCTCATAAAAAATACTGACATAAAATTTACAAAATTATTTTTAAATTAATAATGGGGTAAAATGACTACGCATAATTTTTTTTCCGGTTCATTTTACCCCATAAGAAATATTTTTGTTAAATTTACAAAATTATTTTTAAATTAATAGTCAAGTAAAATGGCCACTAGAAATTACTTTATTTAGTCCATTTTGCCCCACAAAAATTTTTTTGTAAAGTTTATAAAATTATTTAAATTAATAATGGGGTAAAATGACCATCCAAAATTTTTTTTCCGGTCCATTTTACCTCATAAAAAATACTGACATAAAATTTACAAAATTATTTTTAAATTAATAATGGGGTAAAATGACTACGCATAATTTTTTTTCCGGTTCATTTTACCCCATAAGAAATATTTTTGTTAAATTTACAAAATTATTTTTAAATTAATAGTCAAATAAAATGGCCACTAGAAATTACTTTATCTAGTCCATTTTGCCCCACAAAAATTTTTTTGTAAAGTTTATAAAATTATTTAAATTAATAATGGGGTAAAATGACCATCCAAAATTTTTTTTCCGGTCCATTTTACCTCATAAAAAATACTGACATAAAATTTACAAAATTATTTTTAAATTAATAATGGGGTAAAATGACTACGCATAATTTTTTTTCCGGTTCATTTTACCCCATAAGAAATATTTTTGTTAAATTTACAAAATTATTTTTAAATTAATAGTCAAGTAAAATGGCCACTAGAAATTACTTTATCTAGTCCATTTTGCCCCACAAAAATTTTTTTGTAAAGTTTATAAAATTATTTAAATTAATAATGGGGTAAAATGACCATCCAAAATTTTTTTTCCGGTCCATTTTACCTCATAAAAAATACTGACATAAAATTTACAAAATTATTTTTAAATTAATAATGGGGTAAAATGACTACGCATAATTTTTTTTCCGGTTCATTTTACCCCATAAGAAATATTTTTGTTAAATTTACAAAATTATTTTTAAATTAATAGTCAAGTAAAATGGCCACTAGAAATTACTTTATTTAGTCCATTTTGCCCCACAAAAATTTTTTTGTAAAGTTTATAAAATTATTTAAATTAATAATGGGGTAAAATGACCATCCAAAATTTTTTTTCCGGTCCATTTTACCTCATAAAAAATACTGACATAAAATTTACAAAATTATTTTTAAATTAATAATGGGGTAAAATGACTACGCATAATTTTTTTTCCGGTTCATTTTACCCCATAAGAAATATTTTTGTTAAATTTACAAAATTATTTTTAAATTAATAGTCAAATAAAATGGCCACTAGAAATTACTTTATCTAGTCCATTTTGCCCCACAAAAATTTTTTTGTAAAGTTTATAAAATTATTTAAATTAATAATGGGGTAAAATGACCATCCAAAATTTTTTTTCCGGTCCATTTTACCTCATAAAAAATACTGACATAAAATTTACAAAATTATTTTTAAATTAATAATGGGGTAAAATGACTACGCATAATTTTTTTTCCGGTTCATTTTACCCCATAAGAAATATTTTTGTTAAATTTACAAAATTATTTTTAAATTAATAGTCAAGTAAAATGGCCACTAGAAATTACTTTATCTAGTCCATTTTGCCCCACAAAAATTTTTTTGTAAAGTTTATAAAATTATTTAAATTAATAATGGGGTAAAATGACCATCCAAAATTTTTTTTCCGGTCCATTTTACCTCATAAAAAATACTGACATAAAATTTACAAAATTATTTTTAAATTAATAATGGGGTAAAATGACTACGCATAATTTTTTTTCCGGTTCATTTTACCCCATAAGAAATATTTTTGTTAAATTTACAAAATTATTTTTAAATTAATAGTCAAGTAAAATGGCCACTAGAAATTACTTTATTTAGTCCATTTTGCCCCACAAAAATTTTTTTGTAAAGTTTATAAAATTATTTAAATTAATAATGGGGTAAAATGACCATCCAAAATTTTTTTTCCGGTCCATTTTACCTCATAAAAAATACTGACATAAAATTTACAAAATTATTTTTAAATTAATAATGGGGTAAAATGACTACGCATAATTTTTTTTCCGGTTCATTTTACCCCATAAGAAATATTTTTGTTAAATTTACAAAATTATTTTTAAATTAATAGTCAAGTAAAATGGCCACTAGAAATTACTTTATTTAGTCCATTTTGCCCCACAAAAATTTTTTTGTAAAGTTTATAAAATTATTTAAATTAATAATGGGGTAAAATGACCATCCAAAATTTTTTTTCCGGTCCATTTTACCTCATAAAAAATACTGACATAAAATTTACAAAATTATTTTTAAATTAATAATGGGGTAAAATGACTACGCATAATTTTTTTTCCGGTTCATTTTACCCCATAAGAAATATTTTTGTTAAATTTACAAAATTATTTTTAAATTAATAGTCAAGTAAAATGGCCACTAGAAATTACTTTATTTAGTCCATTTTGCCCCACAAAAATTTTTTTGTAAAGTTTATAAAATTATTTAAATTAATAATGGGGTAAAATGACCATCCAAAATTTTTTTTCCGGTCCATTTTACCTCATAAAAAATACTGACATAAAATTTACAAAATTATTTTTAAATTAATAATGGGGTAAAATGACTACGCATAATTTTTTTTCCGGTTCATTTTACCCCATAAGAAATATTTTTGTTAAATTTACAAAATTATTTTTAAATTAATAGTCAAGTAAAATGGCCACTAGAAATTACTTTATTTAGTCCATTTTGCCCCACAAAAATTTTTTTGTAAAGTTTATAAAATTATTTAAATTAATAATGGGGTAAAATGACCATCCAAAATTTTTTTTCCGGTCCATTTTACCTCATAAAAAATACTGACATAAAATTTACAAAATTATTTTTAAATTAATAATGGGGTAAAATGACTACGCATAATTTTTTTTCCGGTTCATTTTACCCCATAAGAAATATTTTTGTTAAATTTACAAAATTATTTTTAAATTAATAGTCAAGTAAAATGGCCACTAGAAATTACTTTATTTAGTCCATTTTGCCCCACAAAAATTTTTTTGTAAAGTTTATAAAATTATTTAAATTAATAATGGGGTAAAATGACCATCCAAAATTTTTTTTCCGGTCCATTTTACCTCATAAAAAATACTGACATAAAATTTACAAAATTATTTTTAAATTAATAATGGGGTAAAATGACTACGCATAATTTTTTTTCCGGTTCATTTTACCCCATAAGAAATATTTTTGTTAAATTTACAAAATTATTTTTAAATTAATAGTCAAGTAAAATGGCCACTAGAAATTACTTTATTTAGTCCATTTTGCCCCACAAAAATTTTTTTGTAAAGTTTATAAAATTATTTAAATTAATAATGGGGTAAAATGACCATCCAAAATTTTTTTTCCGGTCCATTTTACCTCATAAAAAATACTGACATAAAATTTACAAAATTATTTTTAAATTAATAATGGGGTAAAATGACTACGCATAATTTTTTTTCCGGTTCATTTTACCCCATAAGAAATATTTTTGTTAAATTTACAAAATTATTTTTAAATTAATAGTCAAGTAAAATGGCCACTAGAAATTACTTTATTTAGTCCATTTTGCCCCACAAAAATTTTTTTGTAAAGTTTATAAAATTATTTAAATTAATAATGGGGTAAAATGACCATCCAAAATTTTTTTTCCGGTCCATTTTACCTCATAAAAAATACTGACATAAAATTTACAAAATTATTTTTAAATTAATAATGGGGTAAAATGACTACGCATAATTTTTTTTCCGGTTCATTTTACCCCATAAGAAATATTTTTGTTAAATTTACAAAATTATTTTTAAATTAATAGTCAAATAAAATGGCCACTAGAAATTACTTTATCTAGTCCATTTTGCCCCACAAAAATTTTTTTGTAAAGTTTATAAAATTATTTAAATTAATAATGGGGTAAAATGACCATCCAAAATTTTTTTTCCGGTCCATTTTACCTCATAAAAAATACTGACATAAAATTTACAAAATTATTTTTAAATTAATAATGGGGTAAAATGACTACGCATAATTTTTTTTCCGGTTCATTTTACCCCATAAGAAATATTTTTGTTAAATTTACAAAATTATTTTTAAATTAATAGTCAAGTAAAATGGCCACTAGAAATTACTTTATCTAGTCCATTTTGCCCCACAAAAATTTTTTTGTAAAGTTTATAAAATTATTTAAATTAATAATGGGGTAAAATGACCATCCAAAATTTTTTTTCCGGTCCATTTTACCTCATAAAAAATACTGACATAAAATTTACAAAATTATTTTTAAATTAATAATGGGGTAAAATGACTACGCATAATTTTTTTTCCGGTTCATTTTACCCCATAAGAAATATTTTTGTTAAATTTACAAAATTATTTTTAAATTAATAGTCAAGTAAAATGGCCACTAGAAATTACTTTATTTAGTCCATTTTGCCCCACAAAAATTTTTTTGTAAAGTTTATAAAATTATTTAAATTAATAATGGGGTAAAATGACCATCCAAAATTTTTTTTCCGGTCCATTTTACCTCATAAAAAATACTGACATAAAATTTACAAAATTATTTTTAAATTAATAATGGGGTAAAATGACTACGCATAATTTTTTTTCCGGTTCATTTTACCCCATAAGAAATATTTTTGTTAAATTTACAAAATTATTTTTAAATTAATAGTCAAATAAAATGGCCACTAGAAATTACTTTATCTAGTCCATTTTGCCCCACAAAAATTTTTTTGTAAAGTTTATAAAATTATTTAAATTAATAATGGGGTAAAATGACCATCCAAAATTTTTTTTCCGGTCCATTTTACCTCATAAAAAATACTGACATAAAATTTACAAAATTATTTTTAAATTAATAATGGGGTAAAATGACTACGCATAATTTTTTTTCCGGTTCATTTTACCCCATAAGAAATATTTTTGTTAAATTTACAAAATTATTTTTAAATTAATAGTCAAGTAAAATGGCCACTAGAAATTACTTTATCTAGTCCATTTTGCCCCACAAAAATTTTTTTGTAAAGTTTATAAAATTATTTAAATTAATAATGGGGTAAAATGACCATCCAAAATTTTTTTTCCGGTCCATTTTACCTCATAAAAAATACTGACATAAAATTTACAAAATTATTTTTAAATTAATAATGGGGTAAAATGACTACGCATAATTTTTTTTCCGGTTCATTTTACCCCATAAGAAATATTTTTGTTAAATTTACAAAATTATTTTTAAATTAATAGTCAAGTAAAATGGCCACTAGAAATTACTTTATTTAGTCCATTTTGCCCCACAAAAATTTTTTTGTAAAGTTTATAAAATTATTTAAATTAATAATGGGGTAAAATGACCATCCAAAATTTTTTTTCCGGTCCATTTTACCTCATAAAAAATACTGACATAAAATTTACAAAATTATTTTTAAATTAATAATGGGGTAAAATGACTACGCATAATTTTTTTTCCGGTTCATTTTACCCCATAAGAAATATTTTTGTTAAATTTACAAAATTATTTTTAAATTAATAGTCAAGTAAAATGGCCACTAGAAATTACTTTATTTAGTCCATTTTGCCCCACAAAAATTTTTTTGTAAAGTTTATAAAATTATTTAAATTAATAATGGGGTAAAATGACCATCCAAAATTTTTTTTCCGGTCCATTTTACCTCATAAAAAATACTGACATAAAATTTACAAAATTATTTTTAAATTAATAATGGGGTAAAATGACTACGCATAATTTTTTTTCCGGTTCATTTTACCCCATAAGAAATATTTTTGTTAAATTTACAAAATTATTTTTAAATTAATAGTCAAGTAAAATGGCCACTAGAAATTACTTTATTTAGTCCATTTTGCCCCACAAAAATTTTTTTGTAAAGTTTATAAAATTATTTAAATTAATAATGGGGTAAAATGACCATCCAAAATTTTTTTTCCGGTCCATTTTACCTCATAAAAAATACTGACATAAAATTTACAAAATTATTTTTAAATTAATAATGGGGTAAAATGACTACGCATAATTTTTTTTCCGGTTCATTTTACCCCATAAGAAATATTTTTGTTAAATTTACAAAATTATTTTTAAATTAATAGTCAAGTAAAATGGCCACTAGAAATTACTTTATTTAGTCCATTTTGCACCACAAAAATTTTTTTGTAAAGTTTATAAAATTATTTAAATTAATAATGGGGTAAAATGACCATCCAAAATTTTTTTTCCGGTCCATTTTACCTCATAAAAAATACTGACATAAAATTTACAAAATTATTTTTAAATTAATAATGGGGTAAAATGACTACGCATAATTTTTTTTCCGGTTCATTTTACCCCATAAGAAATATTTTTGTTAAATTTACAAAATTATTTTTAAATTAATAGTCAAATAAAATGGCCACTAGAAATTACTTTATCTAGTCCATTTTGCCCCACAAAAATTTTTTTGTAAAGTTTATAAAATTATTTAAATTAATAATGGGGTAAAATGACCATCCAAAATTTTTTTTCCGGTCCATTTTACCTCATAAAAAATACTGACATAAAATTTACAAAATTATTTTTAAATTAATAATGGGGTAAAATGACTACGCATAATTTTTTTTCCGGTTCATTTTACCCCATAAGAAATATTTTTGTTAAATTTACAAAATTATTTTTAAATTAATAGTCAAGTAAAATGGCCACTAGAAATTACTTTATCTAGTCCATTTTGCCCCACAAAAATTTTTTTGTAAAGTTTATAAAATTATTTAAATTAATAATGGGGTAAAATGACCATCCAAAATTTTTTTTCCGGTCCATTTTACCTCATAAAAAATACTGACATAAAATTTACAAAATTATTTTTAAATTAATAATGGGGTAAAATGACTACGCATAATTTTTTTTCCGGTTCATTTTACCCCATAAGAAATATTTTTGTTAAATTTACAAAATTATTTTTAAATTAATAGTCAAGTAAAATGGCCACTAGAAATTACTTTATTTAGTCCATTTTGCCCCACAAAAATTTTTTTGTAAAGTTTATAAAATTATTTAAATTAATAATGGGGTAAAATGACCATCCAAAATTTTTTTTCCGGTCCATTTTACCTCATAAAAAATACTGACATAAAATTTACAAAATTATTTTTAAATTAATAATGGGGTAAAATGACTACGCATAATTTTTTTTCCGGTTCATTTTACCCCATAAGAAATATTTTTGTTAAATTTACAAAATTATTTTTAAATTAATAGTCAAGTAAAATGGCCACTAGAAATTACTTTATCTAGTCCATTTTGCCCCACAAAAATTTTTTTGTAAAGTTTATAAAATTATTTAAATTAATAATGGGGTAAAATGACCATCCAAAATTTTTTTTCCGGTCCATTTTACCTCATAAAAAATACTGACATAAAATTTACAAAATTATTTTTAAATTAATAATGGGGTAAAATGACTACGCATAATTTTTTTTCCGGTTCATTTTACCCCATAAGAAATATTTTTGTTAAATTTACAAAATTATTTTTAAATTAATAGTCAAGTAAAATGGCCACTAGAAATTACTTTATTTAGTCCATTTTGCCCCACAAAAATTTTTTTGTAAAGTTTATAAAATTATTTAAATTAATAATGGGGTAAAATGACCATCCAAAATTTTTTTTCCGGTCCATTTTACCTCATAAAAAATACTGACATAAAATTTACAAAATTATTTTTAAATTAATAATGGGGTAAAATGACTACGCATAATTTTTTTTCCGGTTCATTTTACCCCATAAGAAATATTTTTGTTAAATTTACAAAATTATTTTTAAATTAATAGTCAAGTAAAATGGCCACTAGAAATTACTTTATCTAGTCCATTTTGCCCCACAAAAATTTTTTTGTAAAGTTTATAAAATTATTTAAATTAATAATGGGGTAAAATGACCATCCAAAATTTTTTTTCCGGTCCATTTTACCTCATAAAAAATACTGACATAAAATTTACAAAATTATTTTTAAATTAATAATGGGGTAAAATGACTACGCATAATTTTTTTTCCGGTTCATTTTACCCCATAAGAAATATTTTTGTTAAATTTACAAAATTATTTTTAAATTAATAGTCAAGTAAAATGGCCACTAGAAATTACTTTATCTAGTCCATTTTGCCCCACAAAAATTTTTTTGTAAAGTTTATAAAATTATTTAAATTAATAATGGGGTAAAATGACCATCCAAAATTTTTTTTCCGGTCCATTTTACCTCATAAAAAATACTGACATAAAATTTACAAAATTATTTTTAAATTAATAATGGGGTAAAATGACTACGCATAATTTTTTTTCCGGTTCATTTTACCCCATAAGAAATATTTTTGTTAAATTTACAAAATTATTTTTAAATTAATAGTCAAGTAAAATGGCCACTAGAAATTACTTTATTTAGTCCATTTTGCCCCACAAAAATTTTTTTGTAAAGTTTATAAAATTATTTAAATTAATAATGGGGTAAAATGACCATCCAAAATTTTTTTTCCGGTCCATTTTACCTCATAAAAAATACTGACATAAAATTTACAAAATTATTTTTAAATTAATAATGGGGTAAAATGACTACGCATAATTTTTTTTCCGGTTCATTTTACCCCATAAGAAATATTTTTGTTAAATTTACAAAATTATTTTTAAATTAATAGTCAAGTAAAATGGCCACTAGAAATTACTTTATTTAGTCCATTTTGCCCCACAAAAATTTTTTTGTAAAGTTTATAAAATTATTTAAATTAATAATGGGGTAAAATGACCATCCAAAATTTTTTTTCCGGTCCATTTTACCTCATAAAAAATACTGACATAAAATTTACAAAATTATTTTTAAATTAATAATGGGGTAAAATGACTACGCATAATTTTTTTTCCGGTTCATTTTACCCCATAAGAAATATTTTTGTTAAATTTACAAAATTATTTTTAAATTAATAGTCAAATAAAATGGCCACTAGAAATTACTTTATCTAGTCCATTTTGCCCCACAAAAATTTTTTTGTAAAGTTTATAAAATTATTTAAATTAATAATGGGGTAAAATGACCATCCAAAATTTTTTTTCCGGTCCATTTTACCTCATAAAAAATACTGACATAAAATTTACAAAATTATTTTTAAATTAATAATGGGGTAAAATGACTACGCATAATTTTTTTTCCGGTTCATTTTACCCCATAAGAAATATTTTTGTTAAATTTACAAAATTATTTTTAAATTAATAGTCAAGTAAAATGGCCACTAGAAATTACTTTATCTAGTCCATTTTGCCCCACAAAAATTTTTTTGTAAAGTTTATAAAATTATTTAAATTAATAATGGGGTAAAATGACCATCCAAAATTTTTTTTCCGGTCCATTTTACCTCATAAAAAATACTGACATAAAATTTACAAAATTATTTTTAAATTAATAATGGGGTAAAATGACTACGCATAATTTTTTTTCCGGTTCATTTTACCCCATAAGAAATATTTTTGTTAAATTTACAAAATTATTTTTAAATTAATAGTCAAGTAAAATGGCCACTAGAAATTACTTTATCTAGTCCATTTTGCCCCACAAAAATTTTTTTGTAAAGTTTATAAAATTATTTAAATTAATAATGGGGTAAAATGACCATCCAAAATTTTTTTTCCGGTCCATTTTACCTCATAAAAAATACTGACATAAAATTTACAAAATTATTTTTAAATTAATAATGGGGTAAAATGACTACGCATAATTTTTTTTCCGGTTCATTTTACCCCATAAGAAATATTTTTGTTAAATTTACAAAATTATTTTTAAATTAATAGTCAAGTAAAATGGCCACTAGAAATTACTTTATTTAGTCCATTTTGCCCCACAAAAATTTTTTTGTAAAGTTTATAAAATTATTTAAATTAATAATGGGGTAAAATGACCATCCAAAATTTTTTTTCCGGTCCATTTTACCTCATAAAAAATACTGACATAAAATTTACAAAATTATTTTTAAATTAATAATGGGGTAAAATGACTACGCATAATTTTTTTTCCGGTTCATTTTACCCCATAAGAAATATTTTTGTTAAATTTACAAAATTATTTTTAAATTAATAGTCAAGTAAAATGGCCACTAGAAATTACTTTATTTAGTCCATTTTGCCCCACAAAAATTTTTTTGTAAAGTTTATAAAATTATTTAAATTAATAATGGGGTAAAATGACCATCCAAAATTTTTTTTCCGGTCCATTTTACCTCATAAAAAATACTGACATAAAATTTACAAAATTATTTTTAAATTAATAATGGGGTAAAATGACTACGCATAATTTTTTTTCCGGTTCATTTTACCCCATAAGAAATATTTTTGTTAAATTTACAAAATTATTTTTAAATTAATAGTCAAGTAAAATGGCCACTAGAAATTACTTTATCTAGTCCATTTTGCCCCACAAAAATTTTTTTGTAAAGTTTATAAAATTATTTAAATTAATAATGGGGTAAAATGACCATCCAAAATTTTTTTTCCGGTCCATTTTACCTCATAAAAAATACTGACATAAAATTTACAAAATTATTTTTAAATTAATAATGGGGTAAAATGACTACGCATAATTTTTTTTCCGGTTCATTTTACCCCATAAGAAATATTTTTGTTAAATTTACAAAATTATTTTTAAATTAATAGTCAAGTAAAATGGCCACTAGAAATTACTTTATTTAGTCCATTTTGCCCCACAAAAATTTTTTTGTAAAGTTTATAAAATTATTTAAATTAATAATGGGGTAAAATGACCATCCAAAATTTTTTTTCCGGTCCATTTTACCTCATAAAAAATACTGACATAAAATTTACAAAATTATTTTTAAATTAATAATGGGGTAAAATGACTACGCATAATTTTTTTTCCGGTTCATTTTACCCCATAAGAAATATTTTTGTTAAATTTACAAAATTATTTTTAAATTAATAGTCAAGTAAAATGGCCACTAGAAATTACTTTATCTAGTCCATTTTGCCCCACAAAAATTTTTTTGTAAAGTTTATAAAATTATTTAAATTAATAATGGGGTAAAATGACCATCCAAAATTTTTTTTCCGGTCCATTTTACCTCATAAAAAATACTGACATAAAATTTACAAAATTATTTTTAAATTAATAATGGGGTAAAATGACTACGCATAATTTTTTTTCCGGTTCATTTTACCCCATAAGAAATATTTTTGTTAAATTTACAAAATTATTTTTAAATTAATAGTCAAGTAAAATGGCCACTAGAAATTACTTTATTTAGTCCATTTTGCCCCACAAAAATTTTTTTGTAAAGTTTATAAAATTATTTAAATTAATAATGGGGTAAAATGACCATCCAAAATTTTTTTTCCGGTCCATTTTACCTCATAAAAAATACTGACATAAAATTTACAAAATTATTTTTAAATTAATAATGGGGTAAAATGACTACGCATAATTTTTTTTCCGGTTCATTTTACCCCATAAGAAATATTTTTGTTAAATTTACAAAATTATTTTTAAATTAATAGTCAAGTAAAATGGCCACTAGAAATTACTTTATCTAGTCCATTTTACCCTACAAAAATTTTTTTGTAAAATTTATAAAATTATTTTCAAATCAATAATAGGGTAAAATGACCAGCTTAAATTTTTTTTTCGGTCCATTTTACCCCATAAAAATTAATTTTGTAAAATTTATAAAATAAAAATTTTTTAAAAATGATCTAAGATATGGCGGGAAATAAATTAAGTATTTAAAAAATAAATAATTTGTTTAGTAAATTGCGCGCATGTTAATTCTTTTTACATGACATTACATAGAAGCTGATTCGTATTGACAGTACGCGATTATTACTAATCATTAATTATATATAATTATATATATTGATATTTAAATACTTGTGTACTTTTGTTGACATTTATTTATGCCACTAAATAATTTAATGAATTAAAATTTTAAATATTTATGACTATATACACATACATAAATTACTTAAGTGTAAATAAAAAAATGTCAACGCAAAATTAAAAAAAAAAATTAACCAATTATTAATATTAATGACAACAATAAACAGCAACTTGCACAATATAGAATAAAATGATAAAGATCATCTGCCACATTCCTTATAATTTGTATATACTTCTAACCTTGGCACAGTAGAAAAAAAACTTACGTTATATTCCGCAATCGAATATTATAAATCGTATCATACTTTTGCGTTATTGTCATTCTAATATACATATATATACTAATAATAATAATAGCAAACATAAATATAAGCATGTCAATGTTAATCATAGAGACTTAGATCATAATTGTCATGACAATGACTGAAGACTGATCAATAATTACCTCATAAATTATACTACTTTATGACATATATATACATAATATACAATGATATCATTTATTCGAGATTGTAGATAAACAAAACACGTGTAAAATATATTCTCCAAAACCGTTATATTGTGTGCTAAGATCCAGTGAACCTTGATCTTTATGGTTTCTCTACATATTTATTATTCACGGTACTAAATCAATATATGTATAGTTTATATTTATATAAGAACCATGATCTAACTCAACACCGCCTTTGGTAGTTTAAAAAGGATTTAACGGTTTGACGTCCAATGTCGCGCTAATGTGGAACCTTTTAGTCTTGCTCTCTACTCAACAATTCCACCCTCGGGCGCAGTAATAAATATGTTGGTTTAAAATATCTTGACCTAAATATCAAATGATATGCAGTCACCATCACCGATATTTATAAATATACTAATGCAGGGTTTTATGAGAATTTATGTTGTCTATCGCGGTAATAACCAGCAATTGTACGTACGAACTAAAGATTTCTATGAATTAGAATATTAAATAATATGAGGACGGCTGTTTTATACGCGGGATAAATTAGTCGGTCAATAGATCAAGTTTAAGTTGTGCTCTGGTTTCCCGCTTTATTTTCCGGGTTATTTATATATTATATAGCGTGCACTTATGGTATCAGGGTGTAAAAACCTTGAGAAAATCCCATTACGAAGACTAGATAGATTGAGACGAAACGTAACAGGTCTCCCATTATCATGCGGTAAATCATCACGACGAATGGCCCGACTGTTTTGAATCCTCGGCAAAAGAAGAGGAAGTACGGAGCCGTTGTCAGCATCACTGCTACAGCGAGAATGTCTTCGACTTTGTCTTCGCACGCGAGACGGAGGAATGGAAATGACAGGAGGATGCAGCAGGAAAAGAGAAACATTACGCGCGATGGTGCGGTCATCTGTAATTTATTTATTTGTTAAGGGGGATAGCCACTGTGAAATTTAAAAAAAAAATTTTTTTTTTTTTTATTAAATCAAAGTGTGTATGTTCAAAAATATGTATCTAGAGTTTTATATGAAAATTCCGAATATTTTTAAAGTTATAGTCATTTTTGTGACGGCGCGTCAACTGACTGTTGCATTGACTAAAAACTTTAAACGCATTTTTCTCGAAACTACTTTTTTTGAACTGGTGGCATCTGTAATTTGCATAAATATCAACCGATTCGCAACTTTTTTGTTTGCCGTATTCGTCTATTCAGTAGCTAAAGTTGCACGTAGGGGATTTTGAAAATTTTGATTTTTAAGATTTTTTAGAGCTGTTTGAATCTAAAAAAATGAGAAAAAATAACAAAAAAATTTTTAATATGTCACCATTTTTTTTCAAATCCAAATTTTCAAAATCTCCTATGTGCAACGATAACCACATGCATACAGATTACAACGCCGTTTGGTTTTTTTGTTTCTGATAATCCGTTTTTGAGTTAGAGATGACACCGTGGTGGGAGAAATTTTTTTGTTGCTCCACAAAAATGCTTATAACTTTGTAACAACATGATATTTTTAAATGAAAATTTAGGAGAATTATCTTCAATGTATACTTTAGAAAACAAAAAAACCCGATCCCCAAATTTCTTTATTATTCCAGTCAAAAAAATTCCCGAAAATCACCTATTTTTTCGATCCTCACAGTGGCTAACCCCTTAATTAGAGTGATAGCTCTGATTAAAAACTCCGATCGGAGTTTTTAGTAGGGGAATTAAAGTAGAATGTAATTTACTTACGAGGTTTTCAATAAACATATTGAGACCTAGAAATCGCGCCTCGCGTAAAGCTGCCGCGATATACAAAATAGCGCCAAATTCCATGAAAACTTCGGCAGTCAAACGAATTTTAGCGGTTGAACTTTCTAAGTGCATTAGTCTGCATTCTTCAGTTAAATCTTCCCACCTTAATTTAAATTTTTAAAAATAAATTTAAAAAAAATCAAGATTTTTTATTTTTCCTATTAGTCCATAAATAAATTAATACCAATTTTCAGTAAAACCCCAGCCAGGTAAAGTTGGCAATAAATCGAGCAACGATTCCGTCACAGCACTTTTGTCATCAAATTCTTTTAATTTGCCAATTTTATTGTCATCCGTATTATTGTGGAGGGAAAAAAAATCTGTTGGATTTTCTTTTGAAGTATTAAAAGTCCCGCTCAAAATTGCGCTGGCATTTGAAGACATTTGGGTCAGAAAATTTTCTAATTCTGTAGACGTTAAATTGACGTTTGCAAAGTTAGACGTCAAAGAAGTTGCCAAAACGTCTATTAATTGCGACAATTGAGAAGAATCTTGAGTAGTTGCATCGGTCGTAACTGATGTGTCGATGTAAGAAATTGTTGACTTGGTGGAATTTTGAGCTGATGACGAAGATGAAGGACCTGGACGCAGCGTGAAACTTATTAATGACAAGACGAAGTAGAAGCAGAATAAAAAAAATTGACGGTAAAATCGTGATTTTATGAATGTATTCCATTTAGCATTTAATAAGTCGACTAATACGCCGTCCATTAGTTCTAAATGCTCGTCTTTGTCGCCAAACACCACGAGATTTAGCGCTGAGTTATTATTTATCGTTCCGGTATTTACGTCTATCGTGTCAACTTGTCCGAGTGGGTATGCTGCGCATGTTATGCTGCCTATTTGCCAATATATTTCACGTTCTATATTCATTATATGAAAAAACATTTCGATTCTCGCTAATTTTGCCGATAATGTTAATGGTGTTAATTGCTGATTATTGCGTATCGGCAGAGAGGCGCCTACTTCGTATGCCATGTCAAAGGTTGCCTGAAAATTATATTATTAAGATGTTAATTTATTTATAGATAAGGATTTTATTCAATTATTGCGGTGATTCATTTATTTGATAATAATTAATTACGTAAGTGGACTCTTACTTTTTGCGAGAGAACTATTGGATTTGAGAAAAAAAATATAGAGATGTTTTTTGTAGAGAATTGAATTTCCTACAAAATTAGAACTTATAAATTTTTCGATAAAACCAGCGGTTTTAAAGTTACGAGCTTTTAAAAGTGTATATATAGTTAGGATTCAAAAATCCTGCTCCAAATTAATTATAGTAGGTTTTATGGCTATAACTTTTGAAATATTGATTTTTCCGGGAAACTTACACTGAGAAAAAAATTCTCTTTGGACAAGTAAATTGGTTTTGTTGAATTCTATTAAACTAAAATTTATTTGGGACAACTAAATTTTATTACGTCAATATAATCTATTTTATCGTTTTTAACAAATGATTTAATAGACTTTATTTGGTTGACATTAATATTTCTCTCTCTAAGATAATAAAATCATTTGGTAAAGTTAAGAAAATATTTATTTAAGGGACAACTTAACTATTGTGTAGTGCCAACAAATCAAAATATTTAAAGCAAAATATTATTATATTAACTCTAATGAATACTAACTTAAACTCAAAAATATATATTCATTTAGAATAAATATATATATTTGTTCGAGGTTAATAAATATATATTTGAACCTAATGATTATTGATTTAAAAGTTATGGTATTAGGCAGCAGCAGCTGGAGTAGTTCGGTGCTCGCCACTAGATCGCGCCCACCATTTGTGGTGTCCCTGGTAAGAAACTCATTCAGAGTTTATATATTCCGAGCTTGAAGCATTTATGGGACGAGATATCCGCTGAAAATTTTTGATAATGATGTAGAGGTATATTGTATTACACTATGACATTAATGTTTAATATTAATATTTTTCTTGAACAATTTTTGTCACAGTTGAATAAATATTCTGTTATTTCAAAATAATATTCAATTATTATTAATAACTCGTTCTCTATAATGATCTCTTATACATTTCATTATGACTTCTTTATAAACTCTACAGGTAATCAATTTGATTTTATGCTTGCTACTAAATGCGTATAAATCTTTACCAAATATTTTATAGTTTCTAATAATTTGTTTTGTTGGTGGATTACAAAAGATTTAGTTAAAACAAGCAAATATATGATTGGCAATTGGCAATCAAATCATTTTCTTGTCATAACTAAAATTTAGTTGTCAGGAGAAAATTTTTTTCTCAGTGTATAAGACCCTCTTTTGTAAAGAATAAAATTTCCTACAAAATTAGTTCTTATAAATTTTTCGATAAAACCAACGGTTTGAAAGTTACGAGCTTTTAAAGATGTATAATATAGTTAGGATTCAAAAATCCTACTCCAATTTAATTACTGTAGGTTTTATGGCTATAACTTTTGAAATATTGATTTTTCCGGAAAACTTACAAGAACCTTTTTTGTAAAGAATAAAATTTCCTACAAAATTTGTTCTTACAAATTTTTCGATAAAACCAGCGGGTCAAAAGTTACGGGCTTTTAAAGATGTATACATAGTTGGGATTCAAAAATTATGCTCCAATTTAATTATAGTAGGTTTTATGGCTATAACTTTTGAAATATTGATTTTTCCGGAAAACTTACAAGACCCTTTTTTGTAAAGAATAAAATTTCCTACAAAATTTGTTCTTATAAATTTTTCAATAAAACCAGCGGTTTAAAAGTTACGAGCTTTTAAAGATGTATATATAGTTAGGATTCAAAAATCCTGCTCCAATTTAATTACTGTAGGTTTTATAGCTATAACTTTTGAAATATTGATTTTTCCGGAAAACTTACAAGACCCTTTTTTGTAAAGAATAAAATTTCCTACAAAATTTGTTCTT
This sequence comes from Microplitis mediator, assembly GCF_029852145.1. Taxonomy (NCBI): domain Eukaryota; kingdom Metazoa; phylum Arthropoda; class Insecta; order Hymenoptera; family Braconidae; genus Microplitis; species Microplitis mediator. Next base: position 1,021,521 of record NC_079977.1, read on the forward strand.
ATAAATTTTTTGATAGAGTCATCGGCTTAAAAGTTGTGTGGAATCGAAACAAGTTTCATAATAAATAAAACTCACAAGTTTTTGGTAAATAACAAGCATATGAAGCACAGTATTGCCATTAGTGTCTTGTTTGTCAGGATCAGCACCTCTGGCAAGCATCAAACGATAGCACTCTTCTTGACCTAAGCATGCAGCAAAACTCAGCGGATATTCACCCCAGTAGACGTATCTATTAAACGCAATGAGTATAATTCAACCATATACACTGCGCATATTTAACGATAGTTTTACATTAGCAATGCGACTGGTCATGTGGTTAAATAATCATGTAATGCAACACAACACACAACCCACTCTCGGAAAGTGATTCATAACATAAATAATTATTTTTTATATTCCTGATAATAAATTATTAGTCATACCCATCGTAATTTGTTTCCACAGCAACAGAAACCCATTCATGATCCAGACTATCAGTCCGTGATGCTTTTTGGTCTTCAGGGCACATGAAATTGCCGAAACAACGTTCGTGTACATCCGCCCCACTGTCCAACAAGTATTTTACCATCGCTGGATCTTCATTTACTATCGCGATGTGTAAAACATTCTCACCTTTAAATTTGATTAACAATAAGCTCCACATACCCTCTGCTATATTTAATGCGCAATAAAAACTAATTGTTGATATAAATATGAGTAATGTATAATAATAATAACCATAATACTCATCGCTGATGTAAATATCGTTAATGAGCTTTGGATAAAAACGTAATAATCGTTTAGCAAGATCAGCATGAAGCGCCGTTGCATTCAACATACATAAATGTAATATTGTTTCACCAACAGCACCACGTTCACTTAAATTCCAACATACTTCTCTATATTTACTTTTATCTAATTGTAAACAATAAACCCATTAAATTCATCATTTTTTTAAATACTCTATTGTTTTATAGATAAATTTTTTAACGCTGTATATATATATTAGGGTGTTTCAAAAAAAAAAAAACAATTTTTTATTTTTTTTATGGTATCCAAAAATTGAAAGTATAACAAAAAATAAAAATTTTGGTACTATTTCGAACTCTTAATAATGATATTAAGGTTTGCCTCAATCCATTTTTATATTTTCCATTTAAATAACACGGGAAAAAAATTTTTTTTTTTTAGAATTTTCCAGCCCATAAACCAATCAACGGATTTTTATGCACAAAAAATTTTTTTGTAGGAAATTGAACGCTCTACAAAAAAAGTCTCTTATCATTTTTTGATAAATCTCATTGTTCAAAAGTTATTTAAGCTTCAAGTTAAATTTATAGTAAATTTTGAGATTTTTTTACTTTTCCGGCGAAACTATCAGTCTTATCAAAAAATATCATAGGAACTATTTTGTAGATAATTTTATTCCTTACAAATTATTACGAATAAAGTTTTTCGAAATTCTGCGTTGTTTTCAAGTTCTTTCCATTTCAATGTCAAGCTCTCAAAAAAATAGATTTTTGATTAATTTTAAGAGCTTGACATTGAAATGACAATAAATTGAAAACAATGCGGAATTTCGAAAAATTTTATCTGTAATAATTTGTAAGGAATGAAATTATCTACAAAAAGTTCTTGTGATATTTTTTGATAAGACTGATAGTTTCGCCGGAAAAGTGAAAAGATCTCAAAATTTACTATAAATTTGACTTGAAGCTCAAATAACTTTTGAACAGTGGGATTTATCAAAAAATTATAAGAGACTTTTTTTGTAGAGCGTTCAATTCCCTACACAAAGTTTGATTGCACATAAAAATCCGTTGATTGGTTTATGAGCTGGAAAATTCTAAAAAAAAAAAATTTTTTTCCCGAGTTATTTAAATGGAAAATAGAGAAATGGATTGAGGCAAACCTTAATATTATTATTAAGAGCTCGAATTGGCGCCAAAATTTTTATTTTCAGGTATACTTTCAATTTTTCAATACCAAAAAAAAATTTGTTTTTTCTGAAACACCCTAATATATATATATATTTTTTAAATTCAATTTTCAAAAATATTTTGGAAATCATTAAAATAAAAAATTTTTTACAGACGATTTTTATTTGAACTTGCTGCGCGTTTATTTAAAATTTTTCAGCTGGAAAATTTTCGCGCCAAAAGGTAAAATTTAAATTAAAAAAGTTAAAATTCTTCTTATAAATTTTCAAAATACTGTTTAATAAATTTGAATTTATAATATATTTTGCGTAATAAATTACCAATTTTACTGCCATCGACGATACTATCGTCAATTTCTTTAGTTACGTCATACTCTGACGGATTTTCCATAGCTTTCAATACAGGCAACTAAAAATAAATACTTGTGTAATTTTAAATTCTATTAAACTGACAAATAAAAAAAATAAATGAATCACATAATTATAAAATGAAATTAATTACCAATTTATGTCGCGGGCGTTCTTTATTTCTTAGTAAAACAAGTTTAGCAATAGGTATCCAAGCACCTTTGCCTTTATTGTAAAGAAAGGGTTCAACTTTAGTTCTTATCGCATGATCTAATTCTGCATATTGTTTCGTTTGTGTTGCCCTTTTCATCATATCAACTAACAAACCTCCACCTATTGCATTAAAAAAATTTTTTATAAACTATTTCCAGAAAGAGATTGTACTTCAATCATTCCCACTACCATGAGAAGTACGATCACTTGATTGGACAATTTTAACCTCCAAGTGCAATTTATCTACGAAATATGAAAACACATTTTTTTTAAAGCGAATTATAAAAAAAAAATATTTCAAAAAATTGCACTTATAATTTCTCCAATTTTCTACATGTGCATATTTTTATTTTATTTTTTTTTTTAATTGAATCGCTGCAAAATAATCCAAAAACTGTTAATTGTCGGCACGGAAAAAAATTAATCGTGAATGCAACATGATGCAGTCTTGGTAAATAAACATGATGAAATCATGTTGCATTCACATGATTTGTCATGTTTCGGTTACATGATAATCATGTTTCGGTTACATGATAATCATGTTGCAGTAACATGAGAAAATCATGTGGCATTCACATGATTTGTCATGTTTCGGCTACATGACAATATGTGGCAGCAACATGATTTTCATGTAGCCGAAACATGACAAATCATGTGAATGCCACATGATTTTCTCATGTTACCACAACATGATTATCATGTAGCCGAAACATGACAAATCATGTTAATGCAACATGATTTCATCATGTTTATTTACCAAGACTGCATCATGTTGCATTCACGATTAATTTTTTTCCGTGGGCTAACTTTAGAATCTTTAAATTAAAAATTTTTCTCTTTCAAAATCCGTAAGAAAAAATTATTTCATAGTATTGAGGTCAGAAAATGCAAGCAAGGGCTTGGGAAATGTTACCAATAAATAAAACTGAAAAATATCGGAAGTGTCTGTTATTTTTTTACCATTAAAAATGTAATGAATGTTAAATGATTGCGTCACGAGACGGTCAATTATTTGTACGGCTAAAATTAATTCGTGCACTTGTTAATGTTAAGGTACTTGACGTATAAAAATTAGCAGATGACTCATTTTAATGTGTGTAATACCCACATATACAATGTAATTGTACATATACCCGAACAAATATTTGTTATGTAAATAATCCAATTGTCATTTAAACTGGCGTTTTAAGCTTTTTATTTCAACATTTTATTAAAACTTGTAAAATTAATGCTAATAAATATTATACTTAATGACGATTACGTAATGTTTTAGTTTTGCCGATTAGATAATTTTGAAAATAATAATAAACTTCGCGCTGAATTGTAGGAGTGGTAATTCAGTGTTACATTACTTGCAAGTATTTATTTATTTTAAATAAATTTGAGTAATCAATTAATTAGTCAGTAATTACTGTCACGTTAAGAAGACGTAATTATTTACTGGGGTGTAATTATGGCTGTATGATAAAAAATTATTCAATTATTTTTGCTTACCTTTAAGGTCAACTAATTTGTAAAGTAAAATTGACGAGGTGTCGGTCTGTTTTTTTACCCCACTCGTAACATTACTCTCAGTATTTCCCATTATTTGTTTATTTAATTATTCAAATATTATAAATTATTTATTTGTTCGTTTAAAATATTTGTTAATTATTTAAGAGCATGTTTTAAGAAAGTAACTATGCTTATATCGATCAAACAATCGTGTTATTTTAAAATATATATTACACAGGATATCCTGTTTTTTATTCAAATATTTATTTTAACCACTGAATTTATCATTATTTTTTTTATTTATCTTAAAATATTCAGATTAAAAATTAAATATAATTTTTTTTATAAATAATTTAATTTTTTAATTCAATTTTGTATTTAATACTCAGCAAATTTTTCGTGGGGAATTTAAATTTTTTACTTGAAGTCAATTAAGAGTAAAACAAATTTTACTGAAAATAAATTTAAAATAGTTATATATAAATATGTAATATATTTATAAATTTTTTATAGTCGCAGTTGCATGTAAAATGTGTAATATATTTTTTTTACGAGGTCTTATTATTGAGTACCAGATAATTTAACGATTTTTAAAAAACGAAAGTAAAAAAAAATTTTATGTCGGATTAAGAGATTAGACTGATGATGGGGTTTTTAAATTTAACAACTCCGTGTGAAACAACGTGTTGTTTTGACGCTAAACGTGTTAACGGCGGCGACTAGACATTTATATATTATTTTACATATATACATATATATACACACATATGTCAATGTCTTGGATCAGTAACATGTGTATTTATTTTATTTATTTTTTTACCCGACATAAAAACAAATTTTTTTCGACTAATTAAATTTATCTCGACTTTTTTTTATTTTAAAAATAAATTCAAAAATTAATTACTTGCATTTTTGATTTTTTTCGCGCCAATTTTTTTTTTTTTCAACTCAATCTTTACTTGTAACCAAAATATCTCGGTAATTACCGAAGATATGAAAAAATGTATAGACAATAATTTTGTAGGAAATTAAATTTTCTACAAATTTGATAAGAACAAAAAATTGCGTAGGATCGATAGTTTTAAAGTTACGGTGGTTTTATTTAAACGATAACGAGAGTAGAATCAAATTTGATCGTGTTAATTTATTCTTTGAATTTAAAATAACTCATGAATTATTGGGTTTAAGTGAAAATTTTTATAAATCAATTTTGTAGGAAATTCAATTTTCTATAAAATTGATAAGAACAAAAAATTGCGTAGGACTGATAGTTTAAAAGTTACAGCGGTTTAAAGAGAAGGGTAACGAAAGTCTAATAAAAATACGCGGGAAATTTTTTTCCTGATTTATTAAATTTTTGAAACTTAAGTGAATTATAAATTTTTAATTTTTCAGTAATAAAAACTATTGTAATTAAGAATAAAATAAAAATAGTATAAAATTTATTAGCCATATTTATGTTTTTTTTAAACCAACAAACTCTCATCCAATAAATTTATTAAGCAATTAATTATTTTCACAAATGGGTCAAGATTATTTTAAATTGTATATGTATAACACCCGAGAATAATTCATCGTTAAATTTAAAATAAAATATAAAGTTAGTCATGATTATAATTATAATCACAATGATCGCGATCCAGTGAGTCGTTACTCGAGACGTGTCCGCACTGAGAGAAAAATTCTCTTTGGACAATTAAATTGGTTTTGTTGAATTCTATTAAACTAAAATTTATTTGGGACAACTAAATTTTATTACGTCAATATAATCTATTTTATCATTTTTAACAAATGATTTAATTTGGTTGACATTAATATTTCTCTCTCTAAGATAATAAAATCATTTGGTAGAGTTAAGAAAATATTTATTTAATGGACAACTTAACTATTGTGTAGTGCCAACAAATCAAAATATTTAAAGCAAAATATTATTATATTAACTCTAATGAATACTAACTTAGACTCAAAAATATATATTCATTTAGAATAAATATATATATTTGTTCGAGGTTAATAAATATATATTTGAACCTAATGATTATTGATTTAAAAGTTATGGTGTTAGGCAGCAGCAGCTGGAGTAGTTCGGTGCTCGCCACTAGATCGCGCCCACCATTTGTGGTGTCTCTGGTAAGATACTTATTTCAGAGTTTATATATTCCGAGCTTGAAGCATTTATGGGACGATATATTCGCTGAAAACTTTTGATAGTAATATCGAGGTATATTGTATTACACTATGACATTAATGTTTAATATTAATATTTTTCTTGAACAATTTTTGTCACAGTTGAATAAATATTCTGTTATTTCAATATTATATTCAATTATTATTAATAACTCGTTCTCTATAATCACTTATACATTTTATTATGACTCCTTTAAAAACTCTACAGGTAATTAATTTGATTATATCCTTGCTACTAAACGCGTATCAATCTTTACCAAATATTTTATAGTTTCTATTAATATTTTATAATTTGTTTTGTTGGTGGATTACAAAAGATTTAGTTAAAACAACCAAATATGGCAATGGGCAATCAAATCATTTTCTTGTCATAACTAAAATTTAGTTGGCAGGAGAAAATTTGTTTCTCAGTGCGGCTTTTGATAATCGCTATTTTAAATTTCCGTAAAATTATAGTAATTCTTTATGTGTTTTATTTAATAGGGCGTGAACTCTCTTTCTTCCTCTATTATATACACACTAAAGTTATTCTTTAGAGTTTCGAGTTATTAATACAACTGTTTGTATTCACAATAGTTTAGTGTAGTGTGTGATTCTTTTATAAGTCGCTGGAATGCCGGTTAAGTCTGTCGTAGTTTTAAGACCTACTAAAAAGAATCCTGAAAAAAAACTACGTGTGTATGTATGTAATAATAACTAACAATAAAATATAAAAACAGGAAATTGAAGTTGTTTTAACATTAAAGAGATTTAAATTTAAAATTTTTATGTTACTTTTGTGGTACACATAAAAATCAGAGGTTTATTTTTAATTTAAATTGACTCTGGCACTCTGATTATGCAGTTTTAATATTTGAGTTAATTTATATAAAAAAAAAAATTAATATAAATATGAATTTCTACTCCTTGTATTTAACTCCGCAATTTTAATATCAGTTAAAAATTTCTACTTGGAATAAAAAAAGCATCGAATCCGCACAGGTTCAAATTGCCCCCATTGGATCCACTCTCACTCATAATTTGCACTCCAGTTAATCCTTATTGACTCCGTAAAAATTTTTGCAGAGTAAATTTGCAAACGGAAGCTGTCAGTTGAATTTAAAAATAATTAAGTGGAATGACGGATTATTGTAATGCAGTAAGTAAGTAAATGCAAATAAAATTAAACGACAAGTTGTTTATATATTTACACTATAATATGAACGAGGATTTAACTATTAAAAAGCTCATTAAATGTACATTAAATTAGTGGCCTTGTCAGTCACAGTGAATTTTTAAACTCCGTCATACCTTTACGCATATTTTGTTTAACTTGTACAGATGTGTATGTATGCAAACCTTAATGCGACATACTATATCATCTATATCTATAGCTACGAGATCACTGTTTGCATAATTCCGTGACAAATTTAATTGCCGTGTGCTTTGAATGACTGTTAAATTGTACGTGGATTTATTATTAGTTATATTTGTCATTGTCGTTGATTTCTTTTATTTTGTTATTGTACAAATTCAATAATGCAATTCAATGGGTTTTTTAAACTAGCTTTGTTATTTAAATTAGTTTCGATTTATTAGAATTTTTTTTTATTTTTAAGATTTTCGTTAATTAAATAATAAAGATTTTTATCAAGTATAAAAAACTTTTATTTCTTAAGTATTTTAAACTTTATCGATTTTACAGCAATTTCGTTCAATTAATTTAAATTCATTTTTAACATAAACTTTAAATACATTTGATACTTCCATCTTACATCAATATTCGCATAATTTAGTATCCACATCTTACAGCAAGCTTTAAAATTATATACCTATCTTACGGCATTTCTTTGTCGCTTTGATTTCATCTTACAGCAATTTTTGGCATTTTTTTTACTACACTGAGAAAAATATTTTCTCCTGACAACTAAATATTAGTTATGACAAGAAAATGATTTGATTGCCCGTTGCCAATCATATATTTGGTAGTTTTAACTCAATATTTTATAATACACTAACAAAACTAGTTTTTAGAAACTATAAAATATTTAGTAAAGATATAAAGTAAAGCTACGCGTTCAGTAGAAAGAATAAAATCAAATTGATTACCTGTAGAGTCTATAAAGTAGTCATAATGAAATATATGAGTGATCTTTAGAGAATGTGTTATTAATAATAATTGAATATTATTTTAAAATGACAGGATATTTATTTAACAGTTAACTAAATGCATATTTAAAAGAATAATTTATTTCCTTGCCACGTACTTTTTCGCACTATGACCAAGATTGTTCAGAAAAACCTTAGCATGAAACATTTAAGTCATAGTGTAATACAGGATACCACTATAATCGATAATATTCCACGGATAATCCGTCCCATGAATGCTTTAAGCTGGCGAATATAAGAACTCTGAAATAAGTATCTTACCAGGGACACCATAAATGGTGGGCGCGATCTAGTGGCGAGCACCGAACTACTCCCGCTGCTGCTGCCTAACACCATAACTTTTTAAATCAATAATCATTAGGTTCAAATATATATTTATTAACCTCGAACAAATATATGTATTTATTGTCAATGAATAAATTTTTTTGTATCTAAGTAATGTTTATTAGAGTTAATAAAATAATACTTTACTTTAATATTTGGATTTGTTGGTACTATAAAATAGTTTAGTTGTCCATTAAATAAATATTTTATTATCTTAGAGAGAGAAATATTAATGTCAACCAAATAGAGTCTATTAAATCATTTGTTAAAAATGATAAAATAGATTATATTGACGTAATAAAATGTAGTTGTCCCAAATAAATTTTAGTTTAACAGAATTTAATAAAACCAATTTAATTGTCCAAAGAGAAATTTTTTCTCAGTGTATACCATCTTACAGCGATATTTGATCTGTATATTACTTCCATCTTACGGCATTCATTTGCCACTTCGATTTTCATCTTACAGCAATTTTTGGCATATTTTTTACTACCATCTTACAGCCACCTTTGGCATGTAAATCGCTTCCATCTTACGGCATTTATTTGCCGCTTTGATTTCCATCTTACAGCAATTTTTGGTATATTTTTTTACTACCATCTTACAGCGATATTTGACCTGTATATTACTTCCATCTTACGGCATTTATTTGCCGCTTCAATTTTCATCTTTCAGCAATTTTTGGCATATTTTTTACTACCATCTTACAGCCACTTTTGGCATGTAAATCGCTTCCATCTTACGGCATTTTTTTGCCGCTTCGATTTTCATCTTACAGCAATTTTTGGCATATTTTTTTACTACCATCTTACAGCGATATTTGACCTGTATATTACTTCCATCTTACAGCAATTTTAAAAAATAAAATTCGCCAAAAAAAATTATAAAAATTTTAATTTAAGAATGCAAGTAACTAAATCTAAAAAAAAAAACAATATTAAATATACTTCCAAGGCTTTCTCATCCCCACCATCATCTTACAGTAAATATGCACCGACCATTACGTACATCAATAACCAATTATTCCGACACATTTAACCCGAAATATTCCCCTCCACCTCAGACACCTCATGCCACTTGATCCTCTTCAGAGACTTATCAGTCCCAAGTAAAAAAAAAACAATTACCAATATTAATTACTCCTCACGACCAATACGATGACCTCACCAAAATAGTCACAGTAAAGTTCCCAGTATGAATAAAATAAAATAACCGAGAAAACAATGATAATTTCATTGAAGAAAATCCAATGAATCATTTAAATATATAATAAAAAAATACTGATAAGACGTCATACATACAAATGGCATGTCACTTAAAAATTAATTCCATATAAATATACAAATGATATAATCAATAAAGAATTTTATCTTTATCGATATATATATTTATATTATTAATTTATTATCGATCGTTACCCAGTATGACGAGATGATTTTAGTTTTGATCAGACGTTCTCCAATAAAACTTATTCTCTCTCATATATTTATATATATACATATGTGTATTCATACCGCGATAATATATATAATAATAATAACAAGAGTGTGTGATATTACATATATGACGCGCGGGAAGAAATGCCTCGACGTCGACGAGTTTAAATCGAATACTTAAAGTTTAGTTTGATAGTTTACCTCCGCTACTGTAGATCATAGTCAGTGCGGCTCGTGATTTCAACCCGCTAACATCTCGATCATTTAAATTCTTTTTTATTATTTTTTTTTTTTTTATTAATTTATTTATTAATTAATTATTAGAAGAAAATTTTTTTAAATTTAAATAAGTGATTTTCGAAAATTTTGCTACTTAATTTTTTTATGTAAGTAAAGTAATTAATTATTGTGTACACTGCTTAATTATTAAACAATTAACGATTTTTTAAAATTTAAATTAATTTACTTTCGGAGTGAATTCAGTCGAGTTTTTACTGGCGAATGCAAATATCTTGTTAATTATTAAAGATACGTAAAAAATTGTTGGGAGTAATTTTGTAGGAAATTTCATTCTCTGTAAAAATGATAAGATCTAAAAATCGCGTGGGATCGATAGTTTAAGAGTTATGGCGGTTTTATTTAAACGATAACGAGAGTAGAATAAAAATTGATTGTGTTAATTGATTTTGAATTTAAAATAACTCATGAATTACTGGGTTTGAGTAAAAATTTAAAGAGATCAATTTTGTAGGAAATTTAATTCTCTATAAAATTGATAAGAACACAAAATTGCATGGGATCGATATTTTAAAAGTTATGGCGGTTTTATTTGAACGATATCGGAAATAGACTCAAAATAGATTGTTAATTTATTTTGAATTTAAAATAACTCATGAATCATTGGGTTTGAGTAAATTTTATAGAGATCAATTTTGTAGGAAATTTAATTTTCTATAAAATTGACAGAGACACAAAATTGCGTGGGATCGATATTTTAAAAGTTATGGCGGTTTTATTTGAATGATATCGGAAATAGACTCAAAATAGATTGTTAATTTATTTTTAATTTAAAATAACTCATGAATTACTGGGTTTGAGTAAAAATTTAAAGAGATCAATTTTGCAGGAAATTTAATTCTCTACAAAATTGATGAGAGCACAAAATTGCGTGGGATCAATATTTTAAAAGTTATGGCGGTTTTATTTGAACGATATCGGAAATAGACTCAAAATAGATTGTTAATTTATTTTGAATTTAAAATAACTCATGAATTACTGGGTTTGAGTAAAAATTTAAAGAGATCAATTTTGCAGGAAATTTAATTTTCTACAAAATTGATGAGAGCACAAAATTGCGTGGGATCAATATTTTAAAAGTTATGGCGGTTTTATTTGAACGATATCGGAAATAGACTCAAAATAGATTGTTAATTTATTTTTAATTTAAAATAACTCATGAATTACTGGGTTTGAGTAAAAATTTAAAGAGATCAATTTTGCAGGAAATTTAATTCTCTACAAAATTGATGAGAGCACAAAATTGCGTGGGATCAATATTTTAAAAGTTATGGCGGTTTTATTTGAACGATATCGGAAATAGACTCAAAATAGATTGTTAATTTATTTTGAATTTAAAATAACTCATGAATTACTGGGTTTGAGTAAAAATTTACCGAGATCAATTTTGTAGGAAATTTAATTCTCTATAAAATTGACAAGAACACAAAATTGCGTGGGATCGATATTTTAAAAGTTTTGGCGGTTTTATTTGAACGATATCGGAAATAGACTAAAAATTGATTGTTAATTTATTTTGAATTTAAAATAACTCACGAACTTTTGAGTTTAAGTAAAAATTTATAGAGATCAATTTTGTAGGAAATTTAATTCTCTATAAAATTAATAAGGATACAAAATTGCGTAGGAGCGATAGTTTTAAAGAAATCGCGTAAATAAAGTAAACGTTAATGAAATAAAAAATGCAATTAAGGTTTTATTGATGTTTTTTTTTAACTCGCGAGTCATAACGTTAATTAAAAACAAGATCTCACTTATCAATTAGCGAACAATTTATAAATATTTGCATACTAAATATAATTTATATCATTTATCATTTTATCATTTTAACGGCATTTTATCAAGTAAACATTAGCAATGTTATGAAATAAAATGGAGTATTTAATCTATTTTTTTTTTTTTTTCTAATTCCATTTCGACATCGGCACATTGTTTAAATTATTCAGTCAATAAATAATAAAAAAAAAATATAAATAAATAAATATCCTGGTTCAGCGCGTCCTCGTAATAAACCAGTTATTAAATTACTAATTGTTTAAAATTTTTCACCCAAGGATTTATTTTTTTTTTTTCGCTCTGCAGCCCAGCATTTTTTTTTTACTGTAGAATTTTTTATCTGACTTTTTTTTCTTTACTTAACTTTCGTCTTACTGCTGATTTTGTATTCATGCTTTGCAAGTTGTCACTGAATTTGAATCGTGTTTTTAAAACTAAACCGCAATACCGCAATATAAATATTTAACTTTTTTTTTTTTTATGTAAATAATTTTTTTTTTATTTTATTAATTTTTTTAAAAATTTAATTTCACATTTAAAAAAAATTTTTTTTATTTTTATTTTTATTAAAGAATTTATATTTCGTAAATGATAAATATAGAAAATTGTTATCATTTACTAAAGAATGCGGAGATTTATTATGTCAATATCTAGATTAATTACGATAAATCACAAGGTCACTGAATACTTAAAATTTTTTCTATTAAATCATAATTAATAAAAAAAAAAAAATATTTTAATTGCCAATCAATTTTTTATTCATCCAAAAAAAAGTAGATAAGAACATAAATGAATAATTATCTAATTATTAAATCCATAAGTGATACATAATTTAATTGGAATGTTAATTGACGATCGGATGAATGAGTGTATGATCAAACGTACCGATTATCTTATTACTTACTATATATATAAATATGTACATATATGTAGACACTAAAGTACTAGAGATTAGACAATATTATATCATAGAGCAATAAAAAGAGTCATTTTTTAAATTTACACGATGACTTAATCCTGGTTATCGACATCGCGGAGCCGCGAAAGGGCGGGAGGGGGAAATAAGCAAACTTGTAATCGGTATTTTCTTTTATGCTTGTACACAGATTACTATTACCGGATGTTCTATTAAATTATTTATACGGTCTAACTAATAAATGCTTGTAAATTTTATTTTTTCAAAAATAACAGACTACAGGTGAATTATTTTATAATTTTTTAATCGTCCGTGAGAATTGTCCGGAAACGGTATCGTGTTCAAGTATCATATCAACAATCCACTTACTTATTGTAATTTAATATGAGTTACTTACATTTTTTTATTATTATCATAAATATAAAATTAGATTTTTAATTTTCTTTTAATTTTAATTAGGAATTTTATTGTTTTTTTGTTAATTTGTGACGTCAGCGGGTAAGTAAAAAGTGCGAGAAGCCGCGCTTTAATTTCTAGCACAGAGAAACTATAGAGAGCTTTAATTACGGGGTAATTAGACAGATCGGTGTCATCGATAGGCGGGAATTTTTTTTTTTTTTTTTAAGGAAAAGATTTTAGTATTTTAATTTTTGCATGGAAAATATTAACTCTAGGGGAAAAGACCATAGGACCTTTTTTGTGGGAAATTTAATTCTCTAAAAAAAAGTATCTATACATTTTTATTGTAACTGTGATACTTTTGATGAAATTTCAATCCAAAGACCATGGAAGTAAAAAAATATTTATTTTAAAAAAGTGAATCTGACTTTTAAATAAAAATTGCACGTGAACTGTCAACTTTACAGCAAAAGTCGATCATAGACTTTTTGTAGGAAATTTAATTCTCTAAAAAAAAAGCATCTATACATTTTTACTGTATCTGTAATATTTTTGATGCAATTTCAATTCAAAGTCCATGGAAGTAAAAAATCATTTGTTTATTCATTAAAAAAAATTAATTATAATTCCATAGGAAATAAAATAATCAATTTTTATTAAAATATTAATTATTCATACGCTAAACAATGTGCGATAAAATTACAGATTAAAATTAAACCGCGCAGTTCACTAAATTAACAACAGAAAAGTTTCTTATGACCCAGTGTTCAAATTGTATAGCCGAGAACAATTAGCAAAAAAAAAAATGCAACGTAAACATATCTATTGACATTGCTGAGTACACTTACATATAACTTGTTCCTTATTTTAATTGTTTTAATACTTAATCTCTTATCTGACATAATAGGGTAGATTAAGTCACTGATAATAAATAAGAAAAACAAAATTACCCAAGTGTTAGTCAACAAGTTTATGTCTACATATAATATACATTAGGGTGTTTCAGAAAAAACCATTTTTTTTTGAGTATTCAAAAATTGAAAGTATACCTGAAAATAAAAATTTTGGTGCCAATCCGAGCTCTTAATAATAATATTAAGGTTTGCCTCAATCCATTTTTCTATTTTCCATTTAAATAACATAGGAAAAAATTTTTTTGTTTTTTAGAATTTTCTAGCTTACAGACCACTCAACGAATTTTTATGCGCAATGAAACTTTGTGTAGGAAATTGAACGCTCTACAAAAAAAGTTTCTTATAATTTTTTGATAAATCCCACTGTTCAAAAGTTATTTAAGTTTCAAGTCAAATTTATAGTAAATTTTGAGATCTTTTCACTTTTCCGGCGAAACTATCAGTCTTATTACAAAATGTCATAGAAACTTTTTTGTAGGAAATTTTATTCCTAACAAATTTTTACGAATAAAATTTTTCGAAATTCCGCATTGTTTTCAATTTATTTTCATTTCAATGTCAAGCATTAAAATTAATCAGAAATCTATTTTTTTAAGAGCTTGATATTGAAATGGATATAACTTGAAAACAACGCAGAATTTCGAAAAACTTTATCTGTAATAATTTGTAAGGAATAAAATTATCTACAAAAAAGTTCCTATGATATTTTTTGATAAGACTGATAGTTTCGCCGGAAAAGTAAAAAAATCTCAAAATTTACTATAAATTTGACTTGAAGCTTAAATAACTTTTGAACCGTGAGATTTATCAAAAAATGATAAGAGACTTTTTTTGAAGAGCGTTCAATTTCCTACAAAAAAATTTGTTGTGCATAAAAATCCGTTGATTGGCTTATGAGCTGAAAAATTCTGAAAATAAAAAATCTTTTTTCCCGTGTTATTTAAATGGAAACTATAAAAATGGATTGAGGCAAACCTTAATATCATTATTAAGAGCTCGGAATGCTACCAAAATTTTTATTTTTAATTATGCTTTCAATTTTTGGATACCATAAAAAAAAACAAAAATTGTGTTTTTTTTTTTTAAACACCCATATATATACATACATACACAAAAAAAGACTTCTTAGCGCAAAAATATTTTGCATTTTGACATGAACACAAAAAATTTCTCAGCCCTAAAAATTCATTTTGGCCCTAAAAAAATTTTTTTTTCGCGCCTAGAAAATTTTTGTGTTCAATTCATACTACAAAAAATTTTTTGCGCCCAGAAATTCTTGTTTTCTGTGGACATTAAACATAAAAATACCGGAAATAAAATCGATGAATTATTAATTGCATTCATGAATACATATATGCATTGAATATATATATATATAGATATATATACAGATGACTAGATAAATATATGACTAAATGATGATGAAGTGCATCATCAATAAATTAACGTGGGCGTTATATTTATATGCATATTTTATAAAATGCATCACAACAACGCGTGTCCACCGCCCACTTGTCGTTAATGAAACTAAATGGGTCAAGAACAATGTATGTAGTGTAGTATATATATGTGATGAGTACATAGTATATAGTATTTGCTATTATGCCAACAAATAAAATCGGCCTGAGCTGGTTTGACTGACACGAGGTTTAATTGATTGCACATTTTCTGCGCCAGATTAAATTAGCCGCTAAAATTTTCTATTTAAAATATCACCAGATGGAAATACTTTATTTCAAAATCAAGATCAAAGGCATTGTAATTGTAGTTATTATTGAGAATTATGTGTACGGGTTTATTAGTGATGATGTGATAGCGATTACGAGGATGATGTTGACGATGATGGAATGCTATTACGTGGCATCGTTGGATAAATGCCAAAAATTAAATCATGATTCATGACAAATATACTAAATGTCTCTTAATTCCTCACATATTTTTTTTTTTTTTTTTTTTTTAGACAAATTGATTTTTTTTTAATTACAAAATAAAAATTTTAAATTGATTTTTTTTTAAAGCTGACATTTAAATCAACGTAATGAATTTAAATTACCATTTTTATTTTCGTAATTCAGTCACTTTTTTTATTTACTATCAATAAATTAATTAAATTATTGATCAGTGAAAATAAAAAAATTCTAATTTAAATTTTAAATAAATTTTTGCCAAAGTTAAAATAGCGCGTAAATAACTGAGTTTACGTGAAAAATGAATCAGATGTTTTATAAAGAAAATTCAATTCTCAACAACAATGACCTGATACATTTTTATCGTATCTCTAAAAATTGGCGCGTAAATGCGATTTTAAAATACGCGGTAAACTTTTGTCTTGACGTTCGCTTTAAAGGGAAATTGCGTCTAAAGCAAGCGAGATATGATAAAAATGTATGAGAGCATTTTTTTAGATAATTAAATTTCCTACAAAAAATATGTTATTGACGTTTTACGTCAAGTTGACAGTTTGCTCAGAATCTTCATTCAAAGGTTACTCATTTTTTTTAACTTTTAAATAGTTGTTTTTTTTATTTCATAATATAAATATATATAATATATACATATATATGTGTATGTTTTAATAATCTAGTCTATAAATAAAAGATCAAAAGTACATTGCCTTGATATAAATATAGCCGGTATTAAAAGTTTAAACAAAAGAGATTAATTGGCCCTAGGATTAGTATCTTATGTGCATACAATACTAATAATAATAATAATAATAATAATAATAATAATAATAATAAAGTATGTTTGATGTTGCGTAAAAAATGGCTCCGAGATTTTTAAAATAAACCTCATACTCAATAATATGTATATATATATTACGCATGTTATAAATTATCGTAGATATAAATCTATATGTTCCAGTCTAGTAAACTGCCATAAATATATAAACATATATACTTCTAATATAAATTGTTAATTAATTTATAATTTTTTTTCTTTAGAATGCAGTCTATTTACAACTACAGCAATATGCGATACTACTTATCATTATTTATTGTCGTCCATTTTTGCGCGATCGCAATATACGCGATTCCGAATTACGCGGGGCTTCCCCCGGGACCCTACTGCGCTAGTCGGTTCAACAACGGCAAATGTTGTCCCGGAAGACATGACGATTGCAGCGCGCCAATTTTACAAACCACTTGTTACTGTGACGAATTTTGTAACCGGACACGAGAGGAAGACTGCTGTCCCGATTACTGGTCTCATTGTCACGGGATAACTTTGACGACACCGTCACCGGATTTTGAAGAATTTAGACGTAATTATTCTTAAATAATAAATATGAGTTCTAGTAAAATTCTAATTTACTCTGAGCGTAAAAAATATGAAATAATATGATACTGAAGTTAGCAGACGTCTAATAATTTTTGGATTTTTTTTTAGACCGTAAATTTTGAAAAAAGAAAAATTTGAAAAAATTGCATAGATAGTTTTTTAAATTTTCTACATGTGCATTTTTTTAGTTTTTTTTTTTTTCTTAATTAAATTGTTAGAAAAAAAATCCGAAAATTTTGAATTGTCTGCTAACTTCAGGCATGATACTGAAGTTAGCAGACGTCTAATAATTTTTAGATTTTTTTTTAGACCGTAAATTTGCAAAAAAAAAAAATTTGAAAAAATTGCATAGATAGTTTTTTAAATTTTCTACATGTGCATTTTTTTAGTTTTTTTTTTTTCTTAATTAAATTGTTAGAAAAAAAATCCGAAAATTTTGAATTGTCTGCTAACTTCAGACATGATACTGAAGTTAGCAGACGTCTAATAATTTTTGGATTTTTTTTTAGACCGTAAATTTTGAAAAAAAAAAATTTGGAAAAATTACACATGTAGTTTTTTAAATTTTCTACATGTGAATTTTTTTAGTTTCTTTTTTTTCTTACTTAAATTGTTAGAAAAAAAATCCGAAAATTTTGAATTGTCTGCTAACTTCAGTATCATGTCTGAAGTTAGCAGACGTCTAATAATTTTTGGATTTTTTTTTAGACCGTAAATTTTGAAAAAAGAAAAATTTGAAAAATTGCATAGATAGTTTTTTAAATTTTCTACATGTGCATTTTTTTAGTTTTGTTTTTTCTTGATTAAATTGTTAGAAAAAAAATCCGAAAATTTTGAATTGTCTGCTAACTTCAGGCATGATACTGAAGTTAGCAGACGTCTAATAACTTTTGGATTTTCTTTTAGACGGTAAATTTGCAAAAAAAAAAAATTTGAAAAAATTGCATAGATAGTTTTTTAAATTTTCTACATGTGCATTTTTTTAGTTTTTTTTTTTTCTTGATTGAATTGTTAGAAAAAAAATCCGAAAATTTTGAATTGTCTGCTAACTTCAGACATGATACTGAAGTTAGCAGACGTCTAATAATTTTTGGATTTTCTTTTAGAACGTAAATTTGAAAAAAAAAAATTTGAAAAAATTGCACTTTCAGCTTTTTAAATTTTCTACATGTGCATATTTTTAGATTTTTTTTTTGTAATTTATTTTTTTAAAAAAAAGTCCGAAAATTTTTAATTGTCGGCTAACTTGAGGATCATAAAATAATCCGCGTTTACGAAAAAATTTTTTCACTTAAATTTTTGTATTTTTAAAAAATATATTTTTTTAGGATGTACCTTCAGGGGAAAATATTACAATCATGGACAGACGTTTAAATTGAATTGCAATGTTTGGTAATTATTCAGTTTTTTTTTTTTTTTTAAATAAATTATTATTATTAATAAAATTTTTAAAAAATAGTAAATGTTCGTCAATTGGACAACGTGCTGACGTACTTTGTGAAGAAAATCGTTGTCTGATAGATCAAGATTTACTGAGCTCACTATATTTGGAATCAGAAAGATTGGGATGGACGGCAACAAATTACTCTGACTTGTGGGGACGAACCCTCGACGAAGGTATCAAACTTAAATTGGGAACTCTTGACCCTGCGAAATCGGTAGCTATTTTATTTACAATAATTTACTAATGAGAACTTTAATTAATGAGTAAAAATAAACAGATTCACAACATGAATCCCGTAAGGAGGATCTACGACCCCGAGGCACTGCCCCGGGAGTTCGATTCGCGGTCGCGGTGGCCTAGAGATATTTCTGGTGTCAAAGACCAAGGATGGTGTGGGGCATCTTGGGCCATCTCCACAGCAGACGTTGCCTCAGACCGGTTCGCTCTGATGAGCAAAGGCTCTGAAGACGTCGATTTAAGTCCGCAGCACCTGATTTCCTGTAACGTTCGCGGTCAGCTGGGATGCAGCGGCGGTTACTTAGACCGCGCTTGGCACTTCGTACGCAAATTCGGGTGAGTAAATTTTTTAATTTTCATTACTTGGAGACGTAATTAATTTATTTGTTTAATTAACAGTCTCGTTGACGAGGAATGTTACCCGTGGTCGGGAAAAAATGACAAATGTAAGTTACGTAGGAAGACAAATTTAGAAAACGCTGGGTGTCGTGCTCCGAAAAATCCATTGAGGACAGAACTATATAAAGTTGGACCCGCTTATAGACTTGGCAATGAAACAGATATTATGCAAGAAATTTTAACATCTGGTCCCGTACAAGGTATTTGATTCAATTAAATAATTATTTTAATTCTTTTTAAAAAATTCTTGATTAGTCTTAAGGGGCCACTGTGAAATTTAAAAAAAAAAATTTTTTTGTTTTTTATTAAATGAAAGTTTATATGTTCAAAAATATGTATCTAAAGTTTTATATGAAAATTCCGAATGTTTTTCAAGTTATAGTCATTTTTGTGACTTCGCGTCAACTGACTAAAAACTTTAAACGCATTTTTCTCGAAACTACTTTTTTTGAACTGGTGGCATCTGTAATTTGCATAAATATCAACCGATTCGCAACTTTTTTTTTTGCCGTATTCGTCTATTCAGTAGCTAAAGTTGCACGTAGGGTATTTTGAAAATTTTGATTTTTAAGATTTTTTACGGCTGTTTGATTCCAAAAAAAATGAGAAAAAATAACGAAAAAATTTTTAATATGTCGCCATTTTTTTTCAAATTCAAATTTTCAAAATCCCCTATGTGCAACGATAACCACATGCATACAGATTACAACGCCGTTTGGTTTTTTTGTTTCTGATAATCCGTTTTTGAGTTAGAGATGACACCGTGGTGGGGGAAATTTTTTTGTTGCTCCACAAAAATGCTTATAACTTTGTAACAACATGATATTTTTAAATGAAAATTTATGAGAATTATCTTCAATGTATACTTTAGAAAAAAAAAAAACCCGATCCCCAAATTCCTTTATTATTCCAGTCAAAAAAATTACCGAAAATCACCTATTTTTTCGATCCTCACAGTGGCTATCCCCCTTAAAAATTTTTGAATTTTTTTTTCAATTAAGTTAAAAAAAAAAAACTAAAAATATGCACAGGTAGAAAATTTAAAAAACTGTAGGTGCAATTTTTAAAATTTATCGTTTTGAGAAAAATCCAAAAACTATGAGACGTCCACTGACTTCAGTATCATTGTTTCGAGCGCTTCGGCGCTCTTGAAAACTCGTTCCTATTTCGAATTTCAGTTTCAAATTTTCATAGTAGTCTCAATATATTATATTGTACTTTGGAATCAAGCAAATTAAATTTTTAAATCCAAGTTACCAGACTACCACCTTAAATAAAATAAAAAATTGGAGTAATTAACATTCATTTTTTTTTTTACAGCAACAATGCGAGTGTACCAAGACTTCTTTACTTACCAAAGCGGAATTTACAAGCATTCAACCCTAACAGCAAATTATCCTAGCGGTTATCATTCCGTCAGAATACTAGGATGGGGCGAAGAACTCCAAGGAAATTATCAACCGACAAAATACTGGGTAAGTAAAATTACCACCCGCTATTTTTCATCCAAATAATTAAATAATAAATTAATTTCCAGCTGGTCGCGAACTCCTGGGGAAGAAATTGGGGCGAGAACGGACTTTTCAAAATCGTAAAAGGAACAAACGAGTGCGAAATAGAAACTTATGTCCTTGGAATATGGGCAAAAACAATGTAGCCAAAGTTAAACTTATTTATACTTAATAAATATTAATATTAATAATATATATGTATAATATAAAGTGTAATGAAAGCATTTAATGAATCTCTTGTTGTTCAATTGGTCTACTAAATTTATTATTATTATTATTATAAAGTAATAATAATAAAGTCAATTAAATAACTCAAGAGATGTGTGATTCAGTGCTCGCGTGTATTATTTTTTTAAAATGTATGTGTTAATTATTTATGTAGTTTACCGAATGAGTAATTCAATAATATGATTGTATGTATAATAAATATACCAACTAATTATTAAAATCTTAGATCTAATAAATTTATATATATATATTTATAAGGTATCGCCAAAATTTCTCCCTACGGGTGACTGCCATTCTGTCAGACCGGGAAAAATTAAAAAAATTGTTTAGCAACCGAGTTGAGCAATTGAATGAATTAAAATAAAAGCTAAGCTTGAAAAGTAAATAAAAGTTAATACGATACCGGATGGAATGGAGTTTGTTTTTTATTAAAAAAAAATATTTAACTGTTTAATGGTTTTATGTAGTATATTTATCGGCATCATATCAATTTTAAAAAGATTATTATCGTTTTCTACGGAGAGAAAGCGAATTTCTTCTGAGCCAAGCGGCACGTCGTGATCCACCAATGGTTTGCGAGAAACGATGTCCCTTGCCAAGACCTCGGGAGCTTCTACCGGCGGATGTTTTGCCACGAAGTTCACGGTGCTTGTGGACTGGATTGCAGAGCCAGTTTACTTTAGGGTCGTTACGTATCGCCTGTAATTTTTTAAAAATTTTTATTACTTACGATTCTTATGTCAGTGGAGTAGTAAAAGATCTAGAACCTGATCAGCCAACTATCCAATCACTCCATGAATTTTTACATCGATACTTAGAAAGTAAATGAATGAGTGATCGGGTATTAGTTCCCTGATCAGGTACTGGGTCTCTCCCTTACTTGGAAGTTTTATTATTCAAATTTTATATATATATTTATTAGGGTGTTTCAGAAAAAACAAATTTTTTTTTGGCATCCAAAAATTGAAAGTATAACTAAAAATAAAAATTTTGGTGCCAATCCGAGCTCTTAATAATAATATTAAGGTTTGCCTCAATCCATTTTTCTATTTTAGAATTTTCCAGCTCATAAACCAATCAACGGATTTTTATGTGCAATAAAACTTTGTGTAGGAAATTGAACGCTCTACAAAAAAAGTCTCTTACCATTTTTTGATAAATCCCACTGTTCAAAAGTTATTTAAGTTTCAAGTCAAATTTATAGTAAATTTTGAGATCTTTTCACTTTTCCGGCGAAACTATCAGTCTTATTACAAAATGTCATAGAAACTTTTTTGTAGGTAATTTTATTCCTAACGAATTATTACGAATAAAATTTTTCGAAATTCCGCATTGTTTTCAATTTATTTTCATTTCAATGTCAAGCTCTTAAAATTAATCAGAAATCTATTTTTTTAACAGCTTGACATTGAATTGGAAAGAACTCGAAAACAACGCAGAATTTCGAAAAACTTTATCTGTAATAATTTGTAAGGAATAAAATTATCTACAAAAAAGTTCCTGTAATATTTTTTGATAAGACTGATAGTTTCGCCGGAACAGTAAAAAAATCTCAAAATTTACTATAAATTTGACTTGAAGCTCAAATAACTTTTGAACAGTGGGATTTATCAAAAAATGATAAGAGACTTTTTTTGAAGAGCGTTCAATTTCCGACAAAAACATTTGTTGTGCATAAAAATCCGTAATTGGTTTATGAGCTAGAAAATTCTAAAAAAAAAAAATTTTTTTCCCGTGTTATTTAAATGGAAAATATAAAAATGGATTCAGGCAAACCTTAATATCATTATTAAGGGGTAACGGTAACCGATTTTCAATTAAACTCAATTCACGGACAAACACTGGAAACCTAAAATAGAGAGTCTTTAGCGTTTTTTAAAACCTTAACAGAGGACTAGAAATCTCGTATTTTCAAAAATTCTAATTCGTCTCCGAGAAAAATTGTTTTAAAATTCTCATTTACTCTACGAGTGCAACAAAGACAGTCCTGTTTATTTTTCAGAGTGTGAGAAAGAGGTCCGGTAGCGTATCCCCTTAAGAGCTCGTAATGGTACCAAAATTTTTATTTTTAGTCATACTTTCAATTTTTGGATACCACAAAAAAAAAAAAATTGTTTTTTTTCTTAGAAACACCCTCATATTTATATGTAAATTTACCTTGTGGGCTGGATCAACGAGAATGACCTCATAATATTTGTACGACGAGTCTTGGGCGACCCAATAACTGTTGAGAACTCTCAAGCCTCCACACCGTCTTCCAACTCGTTCCTAAAATAAATCATTTCATAATTAATTTCTCATATTTATAACTTTTTAAAAATTCTACTCCAGATTATTTAAATTTTCAGACATCCAAGGAAGTTATACATCAATCACTGAATGATCATCGATATAAAGGTAATTGTCATCATTGTAATGTTTAAATTTTAAAATTTATCCCGGGAATTTTTAAAAATTTTACCTCAGCGACTGATTGCAGTTTGCGTGTTGGTTTCAACTCATTTACTCCATGACTTTTAGGTTTGCCGAAGGTCGCTCCCTTGGGTACTGGACGTTTTCTGCCACCACGACGTACACGGATGCGGTAGATAACGAAACCTGGAATCAATTTAAAATAATTAGTGACAGAGTTCATTGCACTTAAAATATAAACTCAAATAATTGTAAATATATCAGTCGGACATAATCTCCATTATTTCGTAAGAGTGGTGCATGTTACAGTTCATCATTTAAATTTAATTCCTCTTCCAATCGAGTTAATTAATTAATTAAATAAGTAAATGAAAGCTGATATTTATTGATACCTTGCTTAGCTTTGTATCCTAGACGACGAGCTTTGTCAGGACGCGATGGTCTAGGTGCGCGATGTAATTTGGTAAGTTGACGGTATTGCCAGCAACGGACACGAAGAACAAAACGCATAACATCGCCTTGTTTTTTGCGGTACAGCTCACTCATGTAACTGTAGGCTCCCATCGTGAACGCCTGTAAATAATTAACAGAAAATTAATTAATCAATAAACGATACAAACAATATGATCTTGACTGATTGTCAAGACGTTGATACACGTGGAGGTTAAGTCGGCAATTTTTATTGATAGCGGGGATTTTAAAAAACTGTGACGAAAATCACTGGGTAATTAGACTGATTGTCAATTAATTAGTTTTTATAGCAAAAGGTTTAAAGTTTGGGAATTGCGATTGCAATTATTTATGAGGATTAATAAATTTTGAACTTACGGTGCACGATGCGGCTACAAGGCTAGAAAGAAAAGAAACAGGCTATGATTTTGTTCTGCGCCCTCTCTAAAGCCATTAATTTAGTAAACATGTAGAAGGTATGCGCGCAAGTTACTTTTTTGTAATTTAACACTAGCGCCATTTTCAAATTTTTAAAATGGCGGCTGTCAGATCAGAAATTTTAAAATGTTGTGTTTTTAATTTTTATTAATTAATTATTTAGTTGGGTAGAGTAAAGTTTTTTGAATATAATCGAGATAATTCAAGTACTATAATTACTAGGGGTGTGCGAATATCGTTCGAATCGAATCGAATCGAATATTAATATAAATTCTCTATAAAAAAACTTGTAGAAATTAATTTCGAGAATTTTAAAATATTTCATGTGTAACCTTTTTCTTATTTATTTTTTTTCAAACGGAAATTAATAATTATAAAAACCAAAATGAATTGAAAAGATCTCTTGCCAATAATAATATCTAGATTTTTTATGTTACTAACAGAGATGAACATACATTGAAATTGAGCAATTGTTTTCTCCGGATAATTGATTTTTAATCAAAAAGTATACTATTATTCGTAAGTAGAATATTTTGATACACGATGTAATGGGATTCAAATTAGAAACAATAGAAAATCCAGTGATATTTCGATAATTCGCGAATTGTTCGAACTATTCGCGAATTATTCGAAAATTTTCGAATTATTCGTGAACTTTCGAATTATTCGAATTTTTTCGAATTATTCGGGAACTTTCGAATAATTCGGAAATTCGAATTATTCGATTCGGATTTCGAATCGAATATTAATATTCGATTCGGAACGAATAATTCGTAAGTTCGAATTATTCGCACACCCCTAATAATTAGAATTTTCTAATTTTGTCGGTTGGAATTTATTTGTCAAATTTGTTTGACTTACCAATTCAAAACAA
Organism: Microplitis mediator; assembly: GCF_029852145.1. Taxonomy (NCBI): domain Eukaryota; kingdom Metazoa; phylum Arthropoda; class Insecta; order Hymenoptera; family Braconidae; genus Microplitis; species Microplitis mediator. The sequence goes on from NC_079977.1 coordinate 1,047,166, forward strand.
CTGTCAGTTATTTTCATTTATTTATTTATTTATTAAATTTTCATGCCAAGGCATAGGCCAAATGGCAAAGTAAAATCATGCAGATGATCTTACAGCAGTAGAACAAATTTGAAAATGATCAAACAACAACAATACTATTTATTTAAATTTGAATCAATCATATAGACAAAAGCTAAAATAAAAAATAAGAAATGAAAAATTCAACGATATACCGTTACAAATTTCGTCAATTAAAATCTTGATTTAGTAGATAATCACCCTGATTAAACAACTGAATTCGATCGAATTAAACAGAATTAAATTTTTAAATGATACTGAAGTTAGCAGACGTCTAATAATTTTTTTATTTTTTTTTTAGAAGATAAACCAGAAGAAAAAAAATATTTGAAAAAATTGCACCTGTAGTTTTTTAAATTTTCTACATGTGCATATTTTTAGTTTTTTTTTTCTTCAAATTTAATTGTTCAAAAAAAAATCCAAAAATTTTGAATTGTCTGCTAACTTCAGGATCATAATTTTTAATTCTATTTAGTTCAGATAAATTCTGTTAATTCGGTACGTAACTTAAAAATGAATTCTGTCTAATTCGGCAGGAAAACCCGAATTTGTCAAAATTAAAACGAGTTTAAATAATTCTATTCGATTTAATTCTCATTAATTCAAAAGTAATTCTCCAATTTCTGGTTCTGAATCCGAATTAAACTGAATTAAAATGAATTTGAAATTTTTAAATCGGTTTTATTCTGTTTAATTCAAATTCAAATTTTCAATTCAGTTGAATTCTGTTATGCAGAATTTGACAAAATATAACAGAATTAAAATTTTTAATTCGGTCGGATTCAGTTGTTTAATCAGGGTGAATATCTAGTCACTCGCACTCGGTAAATTAATATTACGTGAATCTGTACGTCCACGTAATTAAAAAATAGAATAAGGCCCAAAGTCCCAAAAGTTCAAAAATCCACCGAGTACAACCAAAACATCAAAATAGATTTCAAAAATGGCTGCAGCTATGGATCCCGTATGTGAAAAATCTGTTCAAGATGATAGAGAAAAACTAATGGAACATAAAGAAACTGAGTCACCATTAAAAGAAAGTACGTATATTATTTTATTTACTTTTTTTCCATTTTCTATGACTAATCCAAAATAGTTTTGGTTCCTAACCTCACAATTTGGATCATGATTCTGTAAATTTTCAAATTTACTGCACATGAAAACAATTATGTGACATAAATACAATTCGTTGAAGTATTTAAAAGTATGTATGATAAAATTATTTATTGATTTTTAGATCTTGAAGATTCGGAGGATCTTGACGATTCGGAGGATCTTGAAGATTTGGAGGATCTTGCCAATTGGCTTAAGCAGTATGACGAATCAGAAAATGAATTTGAAGCCGAAGAAAGTGAAAGCCAGGTGAGTAGTTCAGATTTAGTTATTTATTTTGTCTTTAAAAAAAGTATAATATTAAAAATTTTATTTTCAGACCGTGGGAGAAGCATTGGAAGAGCCGACTGACCATGAAAGTAAGATTTAAATAAAATTTAATGATTAAATAATACACGATTGCTTGATCACGTTTGTAAAAATATAAATTTGACTATTATGCGGTATTTACCCTGTAAAATTAATCCTCTGATATTCAATATGTCCATAGAAGAGCCTGGTAATGTAACTTATGCAGATATTGGAGGACTGAGTGATCAAATTCTTGAGCTGCAAGACGTCATAGAGTATGATTTAATACGTTCTAAATTCTTCAAGCGATCAAAGTGTATGATTCCAAAAGGATATCTTTTATATGGACCTCCTGGAACGGGAAAAACACTTTTAGTTCAAGCTCTTGCCAGTCAACTTAAGGCTAATTTTATCAAAGTTGTCTCGAGTGATATACTTGATAAGTCCGTCCGTGATCCATCTGGATTTATTTATGAAATATTTACTTATGCTATCCGAAATCAGCCTTGCATTATATTCATGGATGAAATTGATGCTATTGGTGAATATTATTTAATGTTATATGCATTAGGGTGATCCAAAAAATAACAATTTTTTTTTTTTCTCGGAAACAGGTTCAAAAGTTTCATTGAGATAAAAAACGACGCCTGTGAAAATTAGAGCTCTTAATATTAATATTAAGAGGTTCCTCATCGCACTTTTTTATTTTCCATAAGAATAACATGGAAAAAATTTTTTTTACGTCTTCTGATTTTTACAAGTAGCTAACGATGCGTCATAGGAACGATTGGCAGGCATATTTTTGTAGGGAATTGAATGCTCTACAAAAAAAGATTCTTATCATTTTTTGAAGAATCTATTTGTTCAAAAGTTATTTGAGGTTGAAGTCGAATTCATATTAAATTTTGAGATTTTCTTACTTTTCCGGCGAAACTATCAGACCTATTACAAAATATCATTGGACTTTTTTTGTAGACAATTTTATTCCCTAGAAGTTTTTCTTATAAAGTTTTTTTGAATTCCGCATTGTTTTCTATTTATTTTTATTTTAATGTCAAGCTCTTAAAATCGATCAGAAGACTATTTTTTTTATGAGCATGACATTCAAATAAAAATAACTAGAAAACAATGCGGAATTCGAAAAAACTTTATTAGAAATAACTTCTAGGGAATAAAATTGTCTACAAAAAAAGTCCAATGATATTTTGTAATAGGTCTGATAGTTTCGCCGTAAAAGTAAGAAAATCTCAAAATTTAATACGAATTCGACTTCAACCTCAAATAACTTTTGAACAAATAGATTCCTCAAAAAATGATAAGAATCTTTTTTTGTAGAGCATTTAATTCCCTACAAAAATATGCCTGCCAATTATTTCTATGACGCATCGTTAGCTACTTAGAAAAATCAGAAGACGTAAAAAAAATTTTTTCCATGTTATTCTTATGGAAAATAGAAAAGTGCGATGAGGAACCTCTTAATGTTAATATTAAGAGCTCTAATTTTCACAGGCGTCTTTTTTTATCTAAATGAAACTTTTGAACCTGTTTCCGAGAAAAAAAAAAATTTGTTTTTTTTTGGATCACCCTAATATGCATGAGTTAATAATAATTAATTTGAATAAAAATAATATTTGTATAATGATTTTTTTTTTTTTCAGGTCGTCGAAGATTACCTGAGGGTACTAAGACTACTAAACTTGATCGTAAAAATCACAGAACGCTTATGGAGTTATTGAAGCGAATAGACGGTATTGGTAACCGGCATCGAATTCTAATAATTGCGACGACTAATAAACTAGATACTCTTGACGAAGCTTTATTATCATCGGAAAGATTATCCAGGAAAATTGAAATCCCATTGCCAAATGAAGAGGCGAGATTAGAAATTTTGAAAATTTATGCACCGAAAACCGCTAAAGAATTTGGTAAGGAATTTTAATTATAATCAATATGTTAAATATGAAATATTCAATACAATATTATTGAGATTATATTTTTTTATTTTAATAAGTTTTTTATATTGACAGTTTCATTAGTAAATCTCTTAGTTTTTTTTTTTTTAAACATTTTGATTACATTAAATATTGTAACATGATTTTTGGAAATTTTTGAAAATTATAGTTAGAGGGTCTCGTGATGAGGTCGCAGATGTTTTAGTCGCCTTAAAAATAGCATCTACTTTATAATATTTATAAAATTTCAGTTAACTATTTAAAAATATTTGAAAGTTTGAAATTTCTGGGAATTCAAGATCCTTAAAATTAGGTGTTACAATATTTAAATTTAAAAAATTATCATTTTATTGTCTTGAAATGTTATTTCAACAAACAAAAAAAAAACAATATTCAAAATCATTTTTATTGATTGCTCTCCATTCAGGGGTTATCAGATATTTTCCGCTGGATTTTTTTCGGAACCAAAATCTCTCAATTCAAAACACAGACCGCACTTTGATGCATGACTGTCTAATAGGGTGGCCCAAAAAAACCGACTATTTTTTTTTTTTAAGTCTCTAATGAAAATTTGTTGGTTTAAGATGTTTCAAGACGCCTCTCCAAAAATTAGTTCGATAAAAAATTTTCAAGAGGTCGCTCACGAATTTTGAAAATATCAAAAATGATCGAAATTAGGATTTTTTTGTTCTAAATTTCTTCTTTTTCGTGGCAGCTATAGTTTATATTTATGAAATCATGACTACCCTGAAAATTTCAGCTCAAAATTGAAATATTTAAACGTCGCTCAAGAATTTTGAATGTTTCCGAGTACTGTCTCTTGGATGTTTTCGAGCGACCCTTGAATATTAATAATAAACCTTCTCAATTTTTTTACCATCAATTTGTATCATAATAAATAAAAATACAACCCGAGAAATAGAAATAATAAATTCCCGTGTAAAAAAAATTCGTTCCGAAAAAATTCCAAAAAAGTTCCGCACATGGAACTTCTAAACATGAGACAGATTAGAACTTCGAATGGAACTTTTTTGGAACGTTAGTAATTTTGATGGTAAAAAAAAAGTTTTTATGAGCAAATTTAGAGTCAAAAAAGGACGTTCTTGGAACTTTTTTGGAATTTTTTATGGACGTTTTTTTTTAGTTCTATAAAAAATACAAAAGTAGTGATTTTTGAACTATTTTGGAAGCTTCTGGAACGTCTTTATTCTACAAAAGATGCAAAAGAAGTGATTTTGGAAAGTTTTTGAACGCCTTTTTTAGTCCATAAAAAGTCAAAAGTGGTAATTCCGGAACTTTTTTGGAATGTTTTTGGAACATCTACTTTAGTTCTATAATAAGTTGTAAAGTAACGATTTTTGAACCATTTTTTTGAATGTTTTTGGAACGTCTTTTTTAGCTTTCGAAAAAGTCCAAAAGTGGTGATTATGGAACTTTTTTTGGAATGTCCATTTAAAATTCCAAAAATTTCTAAGAACGTTCTTTTTTTACTCTAAATTCACTCATAAAAACTTTTTATTTATCATCAAAATGACTAACGTTCAAAAAAAGTTCCATTCGAAGTTCTAATCTGTCTCATGTTTAGAAGTTCCACATGCAGAACTTTTTTGGAATCTTTTTGGAACAAATTTTTTTTACACGGGTTATTTACATACTTTTTTATTTTTTAATTCAATTTTTAGGTTTTTTTGCTTATTCAAATCTTACCCAATTTTATTGTTTAAGACTGTTCTGTATATTTTCGGTTATGCAAAAGTTATATTTAAGTGAAATGACAGTAATTGAGTTATAAAAAAATACAAAAACTAATTCAAAGTATGAGTTACATATTATCAGTTAATATTCAAAATTCTTGAGCGCCGTTTAAATATTTAAATATTGGGCTGAAATTTTCAGCATAGTCATAATTTTACAGATACAAAATATTGCTGCCACGAGGAAGAAAAAATTCAGAAAAAAAAAATTCCAATCATTTTTGATATTTTCAAAATTCGTGAGCGACCTCTTGAAAATTTTTTATCGAGCTGATTTTTGGAGAGGCTTCTTAAAACATCTTAAACCAACAAATTTTCATAAGAGACTCGAAAAAATAAATAGTCGGTTTTTTTGGGCCACCCTACTGTCTAATCTAGCGAAGTGCGCTTTAATTGTTTGATAATATTCGTTTGTTTAAGAGAAAAACTCGGCCAAAGTTTCCATTTACTGTATACATAAGTGCAACAAAGATAGTACAGTTCGTGGGTTTGAGTGTAATAGAGAGAAAAGTGCGAACCTCTGTTAAGAAAAAAATTTTTTTAATCAATATTTCATCAAAGTTGAAACCGGATTTTTTTTTTAATTTTCACAAACTTTTGTATTGAATTTTCTTTACCTTTAATTTAAATAAAAAAGTAAAAATCGTTAACACAAAATATAATATTACCCAAAAAATAGTCTGTACCTTTATCATAACCGCTACTTATTATAAAAAAATTGCAACATGATAATTCGGAGGTTGAAAATTTGAAAATAATTTATTAAACTTAATATTAAAAAATAATAATTTATTGCAGATTATGAAGCTATTGTTAAACTAACAGATGGATTTAACGGAGTTGATTTAAGAAATGTATGCACAGTGGCAGGATACTATGCAATACATTTACAACACAGTTGCGTTACTCAGGAAGACTTTATGAAGGCGATTATAAATGTATCTGGTCCTAATCCTTATCTGGACTAATCATACAACAAAAAAATTGGAGTCGAAATTAAATGACAAGCCAGTTTAACTTTTTTTTTTTTAAGTTTTCTTATATTATATCTATGCGTTTTATTATAAAAATAATTTAAATAAATAGTGAATTTACTATCAACTTTACTTACCAACCCGAATTAGTTTCTATATTACTCAAATTAATCATTGTATCATTAATTTGTAGTGTATGTTGATAATTTTTATTGGAAGTAAAATAATAAATTTCATAAATTAAATAAAAATTTGTTAATAACTTCGACAATTCCTTAAATTATTGTTATTCATTAATATATACGCTTTGTGGAAGCAAATAAATTATCAATAATTTTTAATTAAATTAACAAAAATTTAATTTATTAGCAATAATTACAGTAGTATTAATTTTAGTATAAAATAATTAACAATCATCAGTCCTTATATGTGGGGCATTCTAGTCAAATCGACCACTTTTGACCCCGACCCCTTTTTATTTGGCTAAAAATTTTTTTTCCTTTTCTACCCCATTAAAAAAATTTTTCAGGAAATTTTCAAATTTTTTTACTCAACCCAAAAAAAGTTATGAGTTTTTCAAAAATAAAGCTTTTATTTTATCTAATAGCTATAACTTGTTCAAAATTGACTAATTGGGATGTTTTTTTTTTCAAAATTTTTGTCTTTGAATGTACTTTTCAAAAAAAAAATACAAAAAATTTTTAAGATAATAAACTCTATGAAATTTTCGGCTTTTTTGAGAAAAACTATCATTTTCTCAAAGTATGTCATTTTTTAATTTTTTTTTTTATTTTCTCAAAAAAAACTTCAATCAATTCTGCAAGTTTTCCCGCCAGTCCCAGAGTGGGTTGACTTTTCCTTCTATTTTTTTTTATCAATTGAAAAAAATATTTTTGCCCAGTTGGACTTATTTTACAAAACATCACTCAGGAAATTTTTGAGGATTTATAGATGACTTCAGACTTTGAAGAATTGAGACGGAAAAATTTATTGAAAGTCGTAAACCTCGAAAAAATTTTGATTTTTTTCAAAAAGTGAAAAATAAATTGAAGATAGATTTGGTTCATTTTTGGCCAAGTCACAGACTTTCGAAAAATAAATCTAACGCCCCTCGCTATTTCAAAAGCCTGTGACTTGGTCAAAAATGAACCAAATGTCAACTTTTTTTTTCATTTTCTTTGTTTTCAGGTGTAGTTTAAAAAAAAAATTACAACAAAATTATTTGTAGGTATCTTCAATTTTTTTTTCACTTTTTTGAAAAAAATCCAAATTTTTTCGAGGATTACGACTTTCAATAAATTTTTCCGTCTCAATTCTTCAAAGTCTGAAGTCATCTATAAATCCTCAAAAATTTCCAGTGAATGCAGATCATAAATTTCTAAGTGCCGCGTTTTTAATTTTAATTAATTAATTAAGTAAAATAAAATTTTTAAAAAGTAATTTAAATAATTTACTGACTTAAACTTTTGAATATTTAAATTTATCGACATTTAATAATTGCCGCCATCAGAATTAAATTTCTTTTATCGTGTCCATAAGTTACCATCCTGGGATATAGATTTTTACTTTCAAAAGTGTGAATGTAGCCGACAATTGGAAATTTTTTTAGTTTTTAAATAAATAAATAAAATTTAAGAATAAAAATTTAAAAATTCGTATTTAAATAATTTAAAAATTAGTGCGCGCTTTTTTAAAATTAATTATTGATTTAAAATTTATAAGTTTTCTTATATCTGCTACATTCACACTCGTTCTATTTATCAGCTGTCATTTTCTTAACCTATTTCATTTTTTATCATCACTGACATAAAAAAAAAATGTCGTGATTCAGTCATCAGTTGTGACAAATAATAAAAATCACTACTCCACCTCTCTCATAATAATAATAAATAAATTAATTAATTAATTAACCGTACCACTGACATTAAAAAAATAATGCCGGTAAGTAAAATCTCAAGTGACAGTTCCCTAAATTTAAAAAAATATTAAAATTTTTAAATTATAATAAATTTTTTCCAGGCTTATCATTCAAGTTTCACTAAATGCGATGCATTACTTGGTAACACAGCATTGTTGCCATTAAAAACAAGTTTCCGAGGACCAGCACCAACTTGCCCACCTGATACTGAGCTTGACATCATTGACGAAGCCCTTTACTTTTTCAAAGCCAATGTGTTCTTCAGAACTTATGAAATTAAGGTGAGTCCGTTGAAAAGTTTATCAAACGTCATTTTAAGGGTAATAGCCACTGTGAAATTTCAAAAAAAAAAATTTTTTTTTTTTTTTAAATGAAAGTGTATATGTTCAAAAATATGTATCTAAAGTTTCATATGAAAATTCCGAATATTTTTAAAGTTATAGTCATTTTTGTGACAGCGCGTCAACTGACCGCTGCATCGACTAAAAACTTTAAACGCATTTTTCTCGAAACTACTTTTTTTGAACTGGCGGCATCTGTAATTTGCATAAATATCAACCGATTCGCAACTTTTTTTTTTGCCGTATTCGTCTATTCAGTAGCTAAAGTTGCACGTAGGGGATTTTGAAAATTTTGATTTTTAAGATTTTTTAGGGCTGTTTGAATCCAAAAAAATGAGAAAAAATAACGAAAAAATTTTTAATATGTCGCGATTTTTTTTCAAATCAAAATTTTCAAAATCCCCTATGTGCAACGATAACCACATGCATACAGATTGCAACGCCGTTTGGTTTTTTTGTTTCTGATAATCCGTTTTTGAGTTAGAGATGACACCGTGGTGGGGGAAATTTTTTTGTTGCTCCACAAAAATGCTTATAACTTTGTAACAACATGATATTTTTAAATGAAAATTTATGAGAATTATCTTCAATGTATACTTTATAAAACAAAAAGAAACCCGATCCCCAAATTCCTTTATTATTCCAGTCAAAAAAATTCCCGAAAATCACCTATTTTTTCGATCCTCGCAGTGGCTATCCCCCTTTAATTATTTGGTGACGTCATGGTAATTTTTGTGGTTAATTTCAGAGTGAAGCTGACAGATTGCTGATTTACATAACTCTGTACATTACTGAATGTCTGAAACGCTTGCAAAAATGTGCGACTCAAAATCAAGCATTAACGGAAATGTATTCATTGGCAATATCGAAATTTGATATTCCTGGTGATCCTGGATTTCCATTGAACTCCGTTTATGCCAAACCCAATAGTCCTGCTGAAGCTGGTAATTATTTTCTTAATCTAGTCAGGTCCGATTCAACCCCAGATAAAGACCCCATCTTATGATCGTCAAGAAAAAGTTTAACCCTAGCACTTGACATCACTCAGATTAACTCAACACTTGAACAAAGACCTGTATCCTGATAGCAAGACTTTTTGCTCAGAAAGTTGATGTCAATTAGTTGCGGTCAAGTTGATGACAATTTTCAGCTTTTGTAACTTTTGACAAGTCATCAATTTTCTGAGAAAATTTAAGGCAACTTTCCCTCAACGAATGGAATGCGGCCAACTTGGTAACAAGTTGATGCAGTAGGTCACTATGCTGTCAACTTGGCTATCAGGACAACTAAACCTGGATCAGTAGTTAAATCAAGCGCCTAAACCTAGCTGTCAAAATTAAAAAAACCACTGGATAATTTTTTTATCAATAAAAACCTAAACTACTTGACATCTTATAGAATAGATTGTATTTTTCCAATGATAAATTTTATTTTTCAGATCAAATGAGACACTACTTACAACAAGTGCGTCAAGAAACATCAGCAAGACTTGTAGAAAAAGTTTACAGCGACAATGGGAAGCCAAGCAAATGGTGGCTGTGTTTTGCCAAAAAGAAATTCATGGACAAGTCTCTCTCTGGACCCGGTCAATAAATAATTAAATTGTTATCAACTATTACTTCTAATTAATCATTTTTTTTTAAATGTTGAAAATACTTGAATTTTTTTTTTTAAAAACTTCAACTGCCAGTTCCTTTTTACCATAAATAAAAATAATTTTTATTAACATTAAATATACAGTATAAAAAAAAAAACTTTTTACAAGGACTTAGATTTTTGGTAGACGGTAGAGTCCTCCAGAGTAAAGCAGCTGGTGCTCGCGTACTTTTTTATCAAGGAACTGCCTGAGTTCCGGGAGCCCGCACTCAACAGCACCGGGTCCTTGGGAGGCGAACATTTTTAGCATCTGGTGGATCCGTTCGAGCGGCATCGAGTCGAGATTCGTCAGCATCCCGACGATGTACGACCAGAAGACCTGGAGTTCTTCTTCCCGCTGGTCGCTCGCTGAGGCCATCGCACTCTCAACTTCTTCTTCTTCGATTATTTCCGCGACTGACCGGTTCTTAGTCGTGCTCTCTTCCTGCAAGTGGAACACGTCAGTGGACGTCTGCTTCAGCAGACCCTGAGAAACCCAGAATGTTATCTTGCGACGAATTACTGTCGCCGGAATGTGCATCGCTTCTGATAATTCTTCAATAGTCCACTCATCTAAATAATTAATTTATCATATAATATATTTACATGTATATTATATTTATGTTTATAATATATACATTAGGGTGATCTAAAAAATAATAAATTTTTTTTTTTCTCGGAAACAGGTTCAAAAGTTTCATTTAGATAAAAAAAGACGCCTGTGAAAATTAGAGCTCTTAAAATTAACATTAAGAGATTTCTCATCGCACTTTTCTATTTTCCATAAAAATAACATGGAAAAAATTTTTTTTACGTCTTCTGATTTTTATAGGTAGCTAACGATGCGTCATAGGAATAATTGGCAGGCATATTTTTGTAGGGAATTAAATGCTCTACAAAAAAAGATTCTTATCATTTTTTGAGGAATCTATTTGTTCAAAAGTTATTTGAGGTTGAAGTCGAATTCATATTAAATTTTGAGATTTTCTTACTTTTCCGGCGAAACTATCAGACCTATTACAAAATATCATTGGACTTTTTTTGTAGACAATTTTATTCCCTAGAAGTTTTTCTTATAAAGTTTTTTCGAATTCCGCATTGTTTTCTATTTATTTTTATTTTAATGTCAAGCTCTTAAAATCGATCAGAAGACTATTTTTTATATGAGCATGACATTAAAATAAAAATAACTAGAAAACAATGCGGAATTCGAAAAAACTTTATTAGAAATAACTTCTAGGGAATAAAATTGTCTACAAAAAAGGTCCGATAATATTTTGTAATAGGTCTGATAGTTTCGCCGGAAAAGTAAGAAAATCTCAAAATTTAATATGAATTCGACTTCAACCTCAAATAACTTTTGAACAAATAGATTCCTCAAAAAATGATAAGAATCTTTTTTTGTAGAGCATTCAATTCCCTACAAAAATATGCCTGCCAATTATTTCTATGACGCATCGTTAGCTACTTATAAAAATCAGAAGACGTAAAAAAAATTTTTTCCATGTTATTCTTATGGAAAATAAAAAAGTGCGATGAGGAACCTCTTAATGTTAATATTAAGAGCTCTAATTTTCACAGGCGTCTTTTTTTATCTAAATGAAACTTTCGAACCTGTTTCCGAGAAAAAAAAAAAAATTATTATTTTTTGGATCACCCTAATATACATCATATTCGTCATCATGCACGGTCCCTATAATTATTTGAAAGCTTCAACAGAACTTACTTTTATCTTGGAACAGTACGATGATAGTCGCGTGTATCGGAGCAACATTGAGATCGAGCTTGCGATCCTTCAGTTCAATTTCCAGATGAACGTTACCCAAGTGCGGTTTCCAACACAGTGTCCTGTTGCCTTTCAAGGTTTCAAAAGCTTTTACATACTTGTCCAAGTGGTCCTGAACAAATTTAGGCAGCTGCAATTTCCACTCTTCTTTGAACGGCGGCCAGAATTGCGCGGAAAGTATCAAAGCCGAGGTTGCAAATGGGGGTTTTTCTGTCGTGTAATTAACATTTGATTGGATCAATCCATCAATGCGCTTTGAGTCATAAATATCTTTGAGCATAACTTCACAGAAGTGCAATTGGTTTTCTCCAAACCGACGTTTCAGTAATTCAAGATGTCGAACTTCACGCTCAGTATGATAATTTAATTGTGATAACAAACGATCCGCTAATTGCGTGCGGTACTCGTTGACAAATAAATCTTGACTGCCGTAAACATTAACGAGCATTGATATTATATCCGACATTCGTCTCTGAGTCGATTTAGCTGTTGACGAATAGGAAAATTAAAATTTATATAAAATGGCGGTAAATAAAAAAAATAATTACCGGGATCAGCATCAACTGGATCTGGCATCCATTTTTCCCAGTCCTCATTCTCTTCATCGACTGACCCGTCGTCCAGTTGCAGAGACTCGCCTTTGACCAATTCGTCGGCTAAATCGCTTGGAAAATCGTCGAGCAATCCGCTGACGACACAACGTACGGTATCACTACGACTGCGTAAATACGATTTTATTGGCTCTGATACTGTTTCTAGCAGAACACCAGTTGGATCCAATTGACGCAGTGCTTTTATCGCTGCTATATAAGCGGTCAGTATGTCTGGGGTATTGACACCCGCGTGCAGCAATCGGGTCTTTAATGCGTTTTGCAAATTAACGATCAAAGCTTTTTGTAAATCGGTCCTCTCTAAGCAAATCCGTAGATCATCGATCGCTGGTTGTGAGTCAGGATACTCTGATTTATCAATTAAATTTTTTATTAATAAATATTCAAGTTTACTTGGCATTCATTGATTACTTACCGATTATTATATCAAATAATTGTTCGATTCTTATTTTAGTATAAGTTTCATATAAATAATGGGATAGTTTTCTTTTGAATTTGAAAATTGCTTCGCGTATGTTTTCGCTTAAACTTTCTGTTTTTGATGAACCGCCGGAATATATTCTTGTTAACCAGCTCAATACAACTGTTTCAAGCCACTAGAAAAATTTATATTTTCAAGATAAAATATTTAATTCAAGTACTTTAGTTACTTGAACAGTGCCAAGTAATTATTTTCCTCAATGAACTAAAATGATTTATTCAAGTATTTTATTTATTTAAATAATGCCAAGTAATAAAATCATTTAATAAAGTAAAATAATTGATTCAAGTATTTTTCTTACTTAAATAATGCCAAGTAATTATTTTCTTTAATTAAGTCAAATAATTGAGTCAACAACTTGACTTACTTGAATAGTGCCAAGTAATTTTTTTTTAATGTAGTAAAATAATTGAAACAAGTATTTTATTTATTTAAATAATGCCAAGTAATTATTTCCTTTAATAAAGTAAAATAATTGACACAAGTATGTTATTTACTTGAATAATGCCAAGTAATTATTTTCTTTAATTAAGTCAAATAATTGAGTCAAGTACTTGACTTACTTGAATAGTGCCAAGTATTTTTTTTTTAATGTAGTAAAATAATTGAAATAAATATTTTATTTATTCAAATAATGCCAAGTAATTATTTCCTTTAATAAAGTAAAATAATTGATTCAAGTATTTTTCTTACTTAAATAATGCCAAATAATTATTTTCTTTAATTAAGTCAAATAATTGAGTCAAGTACTTGACTTACTTGAATAGTGCCAAGTATTTTTTTTTTAATGTAGTAAAATAATTGAAATAAATATTTTATTTATTCAAATAATGCCAAGTAATTATTTCCTTTAATAAAGTAAAATAATTGACACAAGTATTTTATTTACTTGAATAATGCCAAGTAATTATTTACTTTAATTAAGTCAAATAATTGAGTCAAGTACTTGACTTACTTGAATAGTGCCAAGTATTTTTTTTAATGTAGTAAAATAATTGAAATAAATATTTTATTTATTTAAATAATGCCAAGTAATTATTTTCTTTAATAAAGTAAAATAATTGACACAAGTATTTTATTTATTTAAATAATGCCAAGTAATTATTTCCTTTAATAAAGTAAAATAATTGACACAAGTATGTTATTTACTTGAATAATGCCAAGTAATTATTTCCTTTAATAAAGTAAAATAATTGACACAAGTATTTTATTTACTTGAATAATGCCAAGTAATTATTTTTCTCAATGAAAAAAAATAATTGAGTCAAGTATTTGACTTACTTGAATAGTGCAAAGTAATTATTTTCTTTAATAAAGTAAAATAATTGATTCAAGTATTTTTCTAACTTGAATAATGCAAAGTAATTCTTCTTTTTAATGAAGTAAAATAATTGACACAAGTATTTTATTTACTTGAATAATGCCAAGTAATTATTTTCTTTAATAAAGTAAAATAATTGATTCAAGTATTTTTCTTACTTGAATAATGCAAAGTAATTCTTCTTTTTAATTAAGTAAAATAATTGATTCAAGTATGTTATTTACTTGAATAATGCCAAGTAATTATTTTTCTCAATGAAAAAATATAATTGAGTCAAGTATTTGACGTATTGAATAGTGCAAAGTAATTCTTCTTTTTAATGAAGTAAAATAATTGATTCAAGTATGTTATTTACTTGAATAATGCCAAGTAATTATTTTTTTCAATGAAAAAAAAATAATTGAGTCAAGTATTTGACTTACTTGAATAGTGCAAAGTAATTCTTTTTTTTAATGAAGTAAAATAATTGATTCAAGTATTTTATTAACTTGAATAATGCCAAGTAATTATTTTCTTCTATAGGAGTGTGCACATAATTCGAACTTACGAATTGTTCGTCTCGAATCAAATCCAATAATTCGATTTTTTAAAATTTCAATATAAAATTTTCAAATAACTCGAAACTTTCAAAATAACTCATAAGTTTTCCAATAATTCAAAAATTTTATTTTCAACGACTTAAAATTTCAACACTCTTTCCAATAATTCAAATTTTTGTCTGAGGTAAATAGAGCTCAGACACGAATCTTTAAAATTATTCGCAGTTACTTTAAAAACTAATATCAGTCCTCCATTAAATAAAAATTTAATATCTGAAAGCTGATCAGAATTTTCTCATTCAAAAATTCAAATTATTTTATTCGATTCGACCACGACTCGCACACCCTAAGAATCAGCATTGGAAATTAAAAATAAATAATAAATTTCCCTAATTACTTACATTATCCAGCGTATTAAGCTGAGACACATCAAATAATTTATCACACATGCGATGTACATGTTCTTTAATTCGTATATGAATCAATGACGTAAGTACATTACCCACTAATCTTTCGAGTAATTCCAGTTCTATTAATTTTCTATTAGTGTCATGAAACATAAATACAATTGACTGGCACTCGCAATTATCCAGTTCTTTACTGCAGCCGCGACATTCTGATCCATCATCATTTGAATCTGTAATTAATTATTTAATAAATAAAATATTTAATTCCCTAATGAGAAAATAATTACCAGAGATGTCAGTGTTACAGAAAACATTGAACGCGACTTTGTAAAATAATTCGATGATGGTCTCGTGTGACAGCGGCAACTGGTTTGACAACGTGGCGCGCAAAATTAATTTGAATTGCGCTAAATGATTTGTCTGCCCGTATAATAAGTAATTGGACTCGTTGACGTCAGTCAATTCTTCCAATCGTTTTAGCAACGGCAAGAATTCAATTGAATCTGAGTATAAATTATCAACAGCGCGTTTGAATCTTTCGAATCCAAACTTTTCTGCATCGACGTCAGTCTCGATGGACCGAAATTCCTTCCAAAATTTGGGGACTATTTTTTCCCGGATGTGACGTTTCATCTCCTCGATGACTAATTGTTTTATGTGACGGGTCACATTGAATGCCTTTAATTCGCTTGATATTTTGATGAATTCTTCATCAGTGCAGTCGGAATTTATCTGAGGAAATTAAATTATTTAAATTTTTATAATATTGAGGGTAAGTAGAAAAATTATTACCTGGCCATTGAGGATTGGAAATGCGTATTCTATTTTATTTACGACTTCGTTGCAGCAGAATAAATCAGCCATTATTTTTTTTACTGGTTTTTAGGTGAGGAAAGAAATATTTTTGCTGCTGGATCCTGGATGTTGATGTTTGTTGTTATGAGAATCATAACCTATTACTCGTGTCATGTTTTTATTTAGGTTATTATATGCTGGTAAGATGGACTTCTGCTTGTGAAATTTTTTGACACGTGCGCATGACTTGTGGAGCCGAGGATAGAATCTGAAAGATAAGACGGCGGTGCCTCCAGAAAATTGTGAAGAATGGCATAAAATGTCTGATCTGGAGGAGATAACTCAGGAATATTAACGTTTTCTGTTCATTATGATGTCCTTTAGGAGGAGAAACCCAAAAGAGTCAGGAGAAAAATTATTTCTTTGAATTATGATGGCACCTTTGATCAGAGAGGATGCAGTCCATGATTTCCTATGAAGAGTGGCCTGTAACTTTGCTTCCCCTAGCGGTTTCACCGCGACGGTGAAAGCACGGTCGAATTACGGTGTTTTTACCGTGAAAACACGTCTTCCGTGTTTTGACAGTGAAGCGGCGGAGATTCGACGGTGAATTTACGGTGGTTTCTGTGCAGTCACGCTACTATGTACCGACCGAGTCCACACTGTGTTTTTACGGTGGTTTAAGGGTGTTTCGAAAGCGAGTTCACAGTGTTCTGACGGTGAATTTCCAGTGTTTTCATAGTGGTTTCACAGTGGTTGGCAGTAATTTCCACGGTGAGCTCACGGTGGTCCCACGATGGCCTCACAGTATTTTCGCGTGGATTTTTCAGTGTTTTCTCTGTGGTAGTTCAGTATTTCCTCGTTGTTTTCACGATGATTTCATGGTGTCTTCACCATTGATATATTTTTTTCTTATAGTTTCCAAATCTCTGTCAATCATATTTTCTTATTTTCTCAGTACTTTTGATAATTATCTTTTCTAAAGTGTATTGTTAAATTATTAAAATGAACAAAGCTTATCATTTTAAGTTATCTTATCAATATGAGTACACAGAAAAAAGGAATTTCTTGGCGCCAAAAAGTTGCACTCACCCCAAGAAAATTTTGACTTGCCCTAAAGAAATCTAAGCATAATGAATTGAAAACAAAAATTTTTTTGTGGCGACAAAGAATTTTCTGAATTCAAGAAAAAATTTTTTTAGGCGAAAATAAAATGTTATTGCGTCAAAAAATTTTTCTAGTCCCGAAGTGAATTTTGTTTTTATTCAATAATGCAAAATTTTATATAATTGAGTTCTAGCAAATTCTATTTAATAGCGATTTCTGAGTAAATATGCCGCGCAGGTTTGTGAATCATTATATTTTGTAATATACTTTAGATACGACTAAATAATGTAACATTATTCGAAAAAAATGATTTTACAATGATTCATAAATCTTATAAAGTCTATGAAATTTTTCAATTTACCGCATTCATAAATGTTGTAAAGTACGCAAACTTTTTTAAAATTTTTGAAAATAAGCTAATAAGATCATTAGTGAGATAGTTAAGGACATTTCGATGTTTGAATAATGAATTTAGTTATAAAAAACTTAGATTTCAAATTTAAAATATTGTATGGTTAAGTTTGAAAAATTTTAACTTCTCATTTACATAATTTACCAAAAAAAGTATTTATTGCCCCGCTACTAGTGGGTATACCGGTATTGGTCTCGTTACCCTATAAACAATTATATAATTGAATGTAATACAAATCAGAAAATCAATCATTTATTAAATATCTTTAATTTTCTAAAGTTCATTTGTGCTTATATAAATACAATCAATCCCCACAATCAAGGGTGTGATTTGGCACAGTGGATAGCAGATCAGACTTTGAATGCGAAGGCGCTGGGATCGATCCTCCGAGTAGGCGTTAATTTTTTTTTTTTTTTTTTTCGCTATAAAATTTATGGACGCATCATGAAACGATGAGCTGACTGTGGAAATACGGTGAATTCATGGTTAAAAAACCGTCAAGCCATCGGAAAGCCGTTGTAAACTCACCGTGGATATCGCTGAAAACCACTGTGGAGCGCACCGTAGTTTTACGGTGGTTTCACCGTAAAACCACCGTGAGATTACTGTGACCTTACGATCGAAACACCGTGGAAACACTCTTTAAGTGCAATGGAAACGCGGTCGGAATACAGTGGCGTGACTGCACAAAAAATACCGTGATTTCACTGCATTACAACCACGTTTTCACAGTCGTTCCACGGTGTTTTAACGGTGTTTTTACTGTAAGGTCACCGTGGCGCTAAAATCGCCAGGGTCTGTTGGGAATAACTCAGCACAATAGGGGAGGGTGGGGCAGAGCGGCCCCCCTGAAATTTTGACCAAAAAAAAAATTTTTTTTTTTCGACTAATTACTATAAATCCGATATGTTTGCGCATTTTTACCCCTACGCATGACATTTGGGGCAAAATGGACAAGCCCAAAATTTTGAAAAAGCGATTTTTTCATATTTTTATCGTCAAATTAAAAAAAAATTGTTATAATTCCACATTTCTAGCTCGCGCATAACACCTGGGGCAAAATGGACCAGCCGAAACTTCCGAAAAAATTATTTTTTCATATTTTTCGGCCGTTTCTCGATGTAAGAGGCAAATTTGGTCACTAAAAATTTATAAAAATTAAATTTTTTTTTTTAGTTGATAAATTTTTGAAATAAAGTAAAATTATAGAATTGATGTTTTTTTTTATTAAATAACAATTAGTAATTAAGGTAATCGAGAGTGAACGATTTTTTACGCTTTAAAAAATTTTTTTCGAGTAATATAAAACCAAAAATAGTTGTCAAGAGAAAGAAATACATTCTTAATGATGCAAACAATTTAAAAAAAGAAAAAACGAAAAAAAAAATTTTTTTTATCACTTTTTGAAGGGGGGCCGCTCTGCCCCACAAAACAAAAAAATTTTTTTTTCAGAATTTTGGCAAAATGTCCATAAATTTGTTCGAAATAGGACAAAAGTATAAGTGATCTTATGGTTGAAAGCCACAAAAAATAATTATTGGCTTAGGGGGGCCGCTCTGCCCCACCCTCCCCTATAAACATTTTTTGTCCCTAATGGTGTCCTTTAGTAGGAGAAACCATGAACAGTCCTCAGAAAAATTTATTTTTTTAGTTCAGACCCATATGAGGCGGATGGACATGGGTGGAAATGATTCTCTATGAAGAGTGGCCTGTAATTTTGCTCCTGTTGGGAATAACTCAGCACAATATAAACGTTTTTTGTTCCTAATGGGGTCCTTTAGTAGGAGAAACCATGAACAGTACTCAGAAAAATTTATTTTTTTAGTTCAGACCCATATGAGGCGGGTGGACATGGGTGGAAATGATTCTCTATGAAGAGTGGCCTGTAATTTTGCTCCTGTTGGGAATAACTCAGCACAATATAAACGTTTTTTGTTCCTAATGGTGTCCTTTAGTAGGAGAAACCATGAACAGTCCTCAGAAAAATTTATTTTTTTAGTTCAGACCCATATGAGGCGGATGGACATGGGTGGAAATGATTCTCTATGAAGAGTGGCCTGTAATTTTGCTCCTGTTGGGAATAACTCAGCACAATATAAACGTTTTTTGTTCCTAATGGGGTCCTTTAGTAGGAGAAACCATGAACAGTACTCAGAAAAATTTATTTTTTTAGTTCAGACCCATATGAGGCGGGTGGACATGGGTGGAAATGATTCTCTATGAAGAGTGGCCTGTAATTTTGCTCCTGTTGGGAATAACTCAGCACAATATAAACGTTTTTTGTTCCTAATGGTGTCCTTTAGTAGGAGAAACCATGAACAGTCCTCAGAAAAATTTATTTTTTTAGTTCAGACCCATATGAGGCGGATGGACATGGGTGGAAATGATTCTCTATGAAGAGTGGCCTGTAATTTTGCTCCTGTTGGGAATATCTCAGCACAATATAAACGTTTTTTGTTCCTGATGATGTCCTGTAGTAGAAATAAATGCAGAGCCTACAGAAAACAATTTATTTTTTGAGTATTTGATGTCAGGCAGATGACAGTTTCTATGTATTTTTAAAAAACTAACCCGTAACTTTACTCCTGCTGGAAATATCGCGACAAAATACGAAAATTTTCTCTTCTTTAGTGTTCTCTGCCTACAGTAATTCCGTACCTGGGAATTCGTTTCACTCCCAACATAAATCACTCCAATTTAAATTTATTTTCCAAAAAAAAACCATTTTATACTCCGCGCGCGAAATTCAAACGGAGCGCTTAATTTAACACTAGCGTCATTTTCAAATTTTTTTAAACGGCGGCTGTCAGATCATAAATTTTTAAATGCCGCGTTTTTAATTTTAATTAATTAATTGAGTAGACTAAAATTTTTAAAAAATGATTAAAATAATTTAAGTACTACAATCAAGATCTTCTAATTTTGTCGGTCGAAATTTATTTATCAAATTTGTTTCATACTCAATTGAAATTAACTGTCAGTTATTTTTATTTACATCTTTACATCGGTGGAATTGGAAACTACGTTTTTTTTTGTTTTGTTTTTTAATTAATGTCCTCTAATTGTTTACAAAATTTATTTATTAGAAATAATTACAATAACAATAATAATAATTTTAGTATAAAATAATTAACAATCGTCAATCCTTATCTATTTAAGTCTACAATTTTGACAACTTATCTTTTTATCAATTTTTTTTACAAGTACAGTCTCTACTTTTATTAGAATTTAATTTAAATTATTTTTTACATTTTTACACTCAGTAGGATTGGACTCAATTGACTTGCATACTTTATTTATTTCTAATGGTAGTTTACTTTCTTTAACTTCCAGATTTGAATTAATTGAAGTACTCTGATTTATTAAATTAATTTTAACAATGTCAATCAGTTTAATACGTTTTTATTTTTTTTAATTTTAATTAAAAAAAAAAATCTAAAATTTACTTGTCGCATTATTTGTTTTTTTTTTTTTTGACCCAACAGGTGTGACCACACATGTCGCTAACATTTTAGACAGCGCCTGTGCTGGAGTCACTTGAAGAAATGGGTTTTCAATCATTGTTTCGTAATATTTACGACGTTTATCTACAGATATAATAATAAGTATATAATTTACACAAATAATTATAAATTATTAAATAGTATTAATAATCCAACTTTCTTGGAATCATAGTTCAGCTTAGCAGTACCATCAGACAAAATATCAACAACTAATTCCCAAATGGTGATTCTCATTGTCCTTATCTCCGGTTGCATTGATTGTAAATGAACTGGACTACCAAACGTTAGTCTTTGAACCTGTTTCTTTTGACTGTTAGTTAACTGGTTCTTCAATCTAAATACTGATACTACAATAAATTTACTCATGAATTCATGATGATCTGAAGACGAATGATTCAAAAAACTTTTGTCCCCCCAGATGTTTATCATTTTGATGACTAAATCAACAAGCAGGTTTTTGTCACCAACTGACGATAAATAGTAGACGATATTTTTGATAAGTTTATCACTGTCATGATAAGACAGCAGTGGAATTTTAACAGTCAGGACATAACGCCAGTGATCATTTACCAGAAGGTTGCCGAGTATCAACTCAACATTACTCGGGTTGCTGATTCTCTTTAGGAGTAAAGTAGCAACTGCTTCAACGGATGATCTCTCCAGGTTGCATAAAATTTTGTGAATAAATTTCCTTATATTTTTTGAATTTTTTAAAGACCAGGACATAAAAATATCTAACAGGTGGACGAAGTGACCAGAGCCGAGGCTGCTGATGCTTTTGCTGATCAGCAGAGAAATTAATTTTACATTCAGGCTGATGTTAAATTCTCTGGAGACGTCATTTAAAAATTTGACAGCACGCGCTGTGTGATAAATAATTATTTTTGTGTAAACGTCAAGAGAAAAATACTTGCTAATATTTCCCTGAGTTTTGTTTGCTATCAATGGTGGCAGTGAGACCAAAAGCTGTAGGAAGTTGCGCCAGTTTTCATCAAATACAGTTTGCTCGATGGCTGTCAGAGGTTCTGGTCTGCAAGCTGTCACTATTGACGAGTACAGAGTCTCACTTTTTATTATTTTTTCCAGCAATGATGTGATTAAATTGATGATATTTCTGTCTGTCGACTTTTTCAAGTGATCTGTCAGCACTTGGAGTGACTCGTACAGCATCGGATATAACGGCGAGAGGCGAATTTGCCACATGAGAAAATGCAATTTCTTCTGTGCTGCATGAAGCGCCTCTACGTAAGGGCAAACGTGCTTTCGACAATGCAATTCATCCATTCCAAAGATAATTACGCGTTTAGTAGAAAGCATTAAATCAAATTAATTACCTGTAAAGTTTATAAAGTAGTCATAATGAAATATATGAGTGATCTTTAGAGAATGTGTTATTAATAATAATTGAATATTATTTTAAAATGACAGAACATTTAATTAACAGTTAAATAAATGCATATTTAAAAGAATAATTTATTTCCTTGCCACTTAATTTTTTTCGTACTATGACAAAAAATGTTCAGAAAAAACATTAATATTAACCATTAATGTCCTAGTCTAAAACAGGATACCTATATAATCAAAAATTTTCAGCAGATATTTCGTCCCATGAATGCTTCAAGCTGGCGAATATAAAAACTCTGAAATAAGTATCTTACCAGGGACACCACAAATGGTGGGCGCGATCTAGTGGCGAGCACCGAACTACTCCCGCTGCTGCTGCCTAACATTATAACTTTTTAAATCAATAATCATTAGGTTCAAATATATATTTATTAACCTCGAACAAACATATATATTTATTCTGAATGAATATATTTTTTAGTATCTAAGTAATGTTTATTAGAGTTAATATAACAATACTTTGCTTTAATATTTGGATTTATCGGGACTAGAAAATAGTTTAGTTGTCCCTTAAATAAATATTTTCTTAACTTTACCAAATGATTTTATTATCTTAGAGAGAGAAATATTAATGTCAACCAAATAGAGTCTATTAAATCATTTGTTAAAAATGATAAAATAGATTATATTGACGTAATAAAATTTAGTTGTCCCAAATAAATTTTAGTTTAACCGAATTTAATAAAACCAATTTAATTGTCCAAAGAGAAATTTTTTCTCAGTGTAGATCTTTATATAATTTTAAGCGATTTTGAATGAATTTATGCAAATGAAAGGGATTTTCGTTTAATAATTATATAAGAATGTATAATAAATTAACTGCAATGTTCCTATGAGGTTTTATATGGAAGTAGTCATCACATATTATTTCCAGAGATTTTGAATGAATTTATAAGATTGAAAGGGATTTTCGTCTTATAATTATATGAGAACGTATAATAAATTAACTGTAATGTTCCTATGGGATTTCATATGAAAGTAGTCATCTTATATCATTTCCAGCGATTAATCGTTTTCATTATTAATTCCATTATTATTTCATATTAATTCCAAGATCATAAAAATAATAATCTTCTAACCGATTTTAAGAGCTTGACATTAAAATAATAATAACTAGAAAACAATGTGGAATTCAAAAAAAATTCATTCAAAATAACTTGTAGGGAATGAAATTGTCTACAAAAGAGGTCCTATGATATTTTGTAATAAGTCTGATAGTTTCGCCGGAAAAGTAAAAAGATCTCAAAATCTAATATGAATTTGACTTCAACCTCAAATAACTTTTGAACAAATAGATTTATCAAAAAATGATAAGCAACTTTTTTTGTAGAGCATTTAATTTCCTACCAAAATATATCTGCCAATTATTCCTATGACGCATCGTTAGCTACTTATAAAAATCAGAAGACGTAAAAATAATATTGCAATTCCTGGTCCCGCATGAAGATTAAAAACGATCCATGACAATTTGAAATTTTCATCGTCATCTATCGTTTTTAATCGTAAAATAATAACTCATCTCTTGACGATTAGAAACGATTAAATGTGAAAAACCATGACGGTTATGACTGTTAAAAACGATTGATGACGATTAAATTTTTAATGGTTTTTAATCGTCACAAATTGTATTTTCTAATCAGGGAACATATACTTGGCGTACTTTTTTACAGATGAAATCTGCTTTTTGACTGATTAAAATCTACTATTACATTTAGCTCTACATCACGAAAGCTTATCGAGAAACAAAAGAATTACAAATTATTTTTGTAAATTTTATAATCACATCGTCCTATTGATCTTCAAATTCAGAACCGGTTGCTCAATATGTCTGTGAAAGTGAGGGGTCGGGCCGATAAAAACCCCCCGAAACTTGCGCACGCATCGAGTTACTGAGAATACTCTGACGTGGTACAATTGTACGTCGTAATGGTTTAGTATAGAATGAATATTCAACCGTGCGTATTCGACTTTCTTAAATTTACAAATGAGAAAACAATTTTCTGATGGAAAGTTTTTTAAATTTATATTTTTATGTCCTAATAAATTCTTGTTTCACAGCTATAAATATACCAAGTGGTATACTCATATAGCTGTGAAATAGTGTATATACACTATTTTTAAGTGGTTTCCACTGTTCCAGATTTAGAGAGCTTATAGCTTTTCTTGTTTTTGTGAAACTTGAATTATCAAGTTGGAATATTCAAAGTACTGTGCTGCTAAATACGCAAAAGAATTTCATAAAATAATAAAATCAGTAAGTAATTAATTTTAAATAGTAGTAAAATTATCAAAATAATTGTCTTAGGTCAGAGTTTAAACTCTTCAAATCAGTAAGCTTATGACTCAATATTAAATACTATAATAATGAAAATAAATTGCACAGTTCAATTTTATTCAATATAGATTTTTCAACGTAAAGTATTTAAATAGCTAAGCTTGAACATCTGGCAAATATAGTGGCAACGCTGGAACAAAATTATCACAAAGTTAATATTGATACTCATAGGCTCACTGCGGCGTTGTTGGGTCTAGTGGGGTCTAGTGAGTGTCAGGTAGATTTTGTATCATAGATATGTCGGAAAAAAATTATAAGACATAGGTACAAGAAAATTTTTGAAACACAAATTTTACAAGAATTAGTTGTAAAGAGAAAGTTTGGGAAAATACGTCGACATTTTAATGTTTTAAATTCACAGTCCGGAAAAAATGATTATAGACGATGTCACAAACAAGTTTGATCTTATTAATTAATAGCATTCATTAGACCTGCTACTTGCAAATGCAGGGTTGTAAATTTGTTAATTAAAAAAAATTTCAATTATTATTATTGGCTACCCCCCTTTACATCTCAGAAATAACATCTCGAGACAATAATATCTCAACAATAAAATCTTAGACAAAAATATCTCGGTCCAAAAATATCTCAGACATAAATGTCTCGTTGCAAAAATATCTTTGACAAATTGTTCTTCCTATCATTATCGGAAATAGGCTAACAAAAACGCGCGTAATCGTGTTGCGCCTTTTTAACAAGATTTGAACGTATTTTTACTCGAAAACAGTCTAAAACGTGCGTTTAAGGAAGTTAAACATCAAATAATGCATATATCATATTGAAATTAATATAGCGTGCTAGTCATCATATAGTCGAGTCTTTAAAAAAATTACAAACAATATAATATTTCTTTTCATTATACCGGCATAATAAAATTTAAAAAAAAAATATTTTTAATGTGGGGGTCTTCGCCCCCCAACCCCCACCGAGGCTTCGCCTCTGAACCCCAGCTACCCCTTTTTACATCTGAGAAATAAGATCTCGAGATAATAATGTCTTAACAATAACATCTCAGACATAAATGTTAATTCTGGAGATCATACTAGCTGAGAAAATAATAATTGAGATATTTTTATACAGAGACTTTTTTGTTCGAGAGATATTATTAACAAAGATAAGATTGATGAGATATTATTTCAGAGATATTATTGCAAGAGATATTATTGGGGGTCACCATGTAAATTATATTAATGAATTATTTTGTCCAAAATTGTTAATTGAAACGATTTAAATGATTAATTTTTTCAAAAATGGCTAATTAAAAGTATTTCAATTTTTAATTTTTTGAAAAATGAATATTTAAAATTATTTCAATTTTTAATTTTTTGAAAAATAAGTAATTAAAAGTGTTTTAATTTTTAATTTTTTGGAAAATGGATAATTAAAACACTTTTACTTTAGTAGTCTTGAAAGGACGAATCGTTCAACTATTCATTATAATAAAATATTGATTATTTAATAGAAAAAAAAAACACACTTTACTTTTTAGAAATTAATAATTAACATTAAAAACATTTTTTAAGTTAAGCTTTTTTTATTTTTATACAAATTTAAGAAATATATATAAAATGGAATTACAAGTTTTGACAACAAATACACTTGTATTCAAATTGAATTTCAAAGTTACAGACAATTTATTGTCAACTTAAGGCTCGGCCGTACCTAGAGAAATCTCGAATTTAAGAATTCGAATTACTTTTTGAATATTTATGGGATTTGGATGATGAAAATCTTCCGAGGAAGTTCATCTTCTGCTTTTAGTCGGAAGCTAAGAAAATTGCTGTTATGATAATTATTTAATAAATAATTAGAATTCTTAAATTCGAGATTTCGTTAGGTGTGACCCAGCTTTAAAGGTAACTGCTTGCTCTCCAACACTTTCCTGTGAGTTGGCTTCAGAATACGGCAGTAGCTAGCTTGTTAATTTACGGTTAGGATGGCTATCAGGATCTGATTATCTGGGTATCTTCGATGGATAACTCTCGCGTCTTGACCCGGAACTATTTTATCTTCAATCAATACTATCAAATTCTTCAAACAAAACACTTACCCTACCCTGATAGCCACCTTAATCACTCTGATAGCACGAGTTACCCCTGATTATGGAGGGTAGAGGTACCTCTACCCTCCATAATGTACTCTAATAGCAAGGCTTGCTTAGCAAAAATTTACTTAACATAAGTTTCCTTGAATTTTTTATGTAAAATTCTACCATTAATTTTACTAATTATTAATTTATTACGGTTGGTTTAGTCGCGTGACCTATTTGTACCAATCAGTGCTGCCAGATCGTGGGATATTTTTACCCCTTCCCGCGGTAAAATAGCATGGAGTGTAAGGGCAGGAGGGGGTAAAAATATCCCACGATCTGGCTGCACTGATTACCAATCGCCAAATGGTGGCGTTTATTCCGATGAAATATAACTATCGAAAAAAAATTCAAGTTTTATCATGCTACAATTTGAATGACTTCGGCAATGACTCATGAAATTTGATGAATTTTAGTCATGAATATGCAGTTCATTATTCTTATTTGCTAGTAGCTTAACTCTAACAAAAAATTTACAGGGAACTAGAAGTTGCACTCTGGCGTAGTAAACTTTTCACACACTTCCGGTCGACTAGACCATCCTGAAAGTCGTTTAAACTGGTCCCAGTAAGAGAATACACCTCGGAAATTGCCCCTACCACCGAACATTTATGAACTGCGCATGCGCACAGAAAAGTGGGAGAACATTTAACACATAAAACATCCAGAGTGGGAGTAAAAACCGACGACACCCGAGGTGCATTCTCTGATATGAGTGCTCTAGAGTATAGACTGTGGCCGCGGTAGTTTAGCCATCCTCCGTTTTGAAGACCCCAAGAATATTTGAATGATATATTGGCGGGAAAATTTAAATTTTTTCTAGAATTAGTCGTGTTTCGAGACGATTCTTGTGTTTCAAAAGTATTTTTTAAGAAAAACCGAGTTTTGAATAATAAAATACTGAAAATATTACAAATATATGTATTTTAAACATTTGATTTTGAGAAAAAATATAAAGTTTTGAGAATTACATTTAATCGTTTTCATAGATATGTACTCTGGTTAAAATATCGAATTAGTCTTAAAACTCGCTACTTTTAGCAGAAAATTCAATTTGCTATAAAATTTTAATTATCCATTTTCAGTACACTATTTTTTGTTGTAGCACTTAAATTTTTTGAGTACGCGTATCGATTGAATACGATTGAAATTTAAAATTCGTGGTATAGAAAATAGATTTATGGTTTCGATTTATTCTTAATTATTTATTTTTCAGATTACACTCATTGCAAGATTGGATGTCGGGCGAGACGGAAAAATGGGTCAAAATATTTTTATTTTACAGTCAAAAATGTTAGATCCAAGGAAAGATTTCTAATGATCTTTTGTTATAAAATATTAAACTTTCTCGTGAATTTCTCGTAAAATTTATGACACTAACATAATAAATTTAACGCGACTTTTCTTTTCTTTGTAAATTCAATATTGCACGAATCGTGAAATTAATTTTTGAAATATATTGTCAACTAATTACCAATACCAATGCTGCTAAAAAAATATAAAATAAAAAATACAGTGTTTTGTGTTGATATTCTCATATGTTTCTATCAATTATCTTTAATAGTCTTATATGTATATACAAAAACGTATAGTATAAATATTAAATGAAATTGATAAAAACATATATATGAGAATATCAACACAAAACACTGTATCTTTTATTTTATATTAATTTTATATTTTTTTAGCAGCATTGGTATTGGTAGTTAGTTGACAATATATTTCAAAAATTAATTTTACGATTCGTACAATATTGAATTTACAGAGCAAAGAAAAGTCTCGTTAAAATTATTATATTAATAATATAAATTTTACAAAAAGTCTTATAACTACTTATCTAACTTAATGAACATTTATCAGGATATAAAATAAATAAAAATACATCTAATTTTCCATAAAATTAAAATCCATGCGGTTTACATTTATTACACACAATGATACATCAAATAGTTTTTTATTTTATTAAAACAAAAAAAATATAATTTATTGTTATTCGTAAGTGTGTAATTTATTATCAAACGTAAAAATAGTTATGCATACAAATCTCATTAGCATAATAATATTAAAATCAATAAGAATAAAGATTTTCACAATCACACAACCCCATAAAACTCAACTGAATAATTGACACTTGCTAAATAAAAAAGATGCTTCTTGAATTCCCGCGGAGTACTGATCAGAAAAATAACCAAATAAATCCGAACATTCAGAACGAAAGATTATTTTGTTTAAACACCGTTGTAAAAATTACTCAAAGACAAACAAAAATTATTGTCAAAAAATTATAAATAGCTGTAATTCAATGAAATTTTATTAAATGGGTGTAAAGACTGTTATTAATTATTTAAACTTTAATGATTTTCTATAAGTGTTGTTCCTCAACTGAGTAAATATCAGTTTAAATTTAACAAATTTTATTATGCTGGCACGAGAAATTTTGCATTACTGATAAAGTAGAATTTCTACCGATCATATAATGAAACTTATCAACTGACAAAACTAAAAGTTTTAAAATTTTAAGAATTTTTATTATGCTAGCTTTAGAATTTTCAATTGAATCAATGTTCGAGAATTTATACCCAGTAAATAATAACAAAAATTGAAGTAAATATAAATATCATGACAAAATCTGTAAATTTTTTTATTCTATTGTGGCAATTATTATTTTTAGTTCTTATTAATTCTTGTGTGATTAAAAATTATAAAATTTATATAATATAAAACAAAAAAACCATTTTTTCATAGAAAAAATTTTACACAGGAGTTTAAAATCTGACGGATGAATATAAAGCGGACTGCCACTTCTTTATCGAGGATAATGTTTTTAAAGGACTTTTTTTTGCCACACCAGAGATGAAGTCAGCCATGGACGCATATCCAGAATATGTTGGGATAGACGCGACATTCAAATTATTAAATATACGTGCACCAGTCTATTTAATGATAGTAGAAGATCCCAATGGCTGTACGGAAATTGTTGGAGTGAGCATATTAATTAATGAAAATAAAGTATCGCTTGAATGGATGATGGATAGCTTTAAAAAGTGCCATCCATCGTGGGAAAAAATAAAATGTGTTATGACTGATAAGGACCTCACCGAAAGAGACGCTATCCGAAGTAGCTTATTACCTGTCGAAGTTAATTTAATTATGTGTGCGTTTCATACTTTGAGGACGTTCAACAGGGAAATTACGACAGAAAAAAGAAGAATTACACCGACAGAAAGAGATGAAGCAAAAAGAATTTTACAGCAAATGGTGTATGCTGAGACAGAAGACCGTTATAATGAGCTGTACGATGAATTAAGACGCTTGCCAAAATCAATTCTGGATTATTTCAATGAAAACTGGCATGATTGTCGGAATGAGTGGTCCTTGTCAAGTGATTACATGCAACATAACTTTGGTAATGACACAAACAATCGTTTGGAGTCAATAAATGCCAAAATTAAAAAAGATCTTGATCGTTTCATGTCACTGGAAGAATTTATTAAACAGTTTTTAACTTTTCTGGAATGCTCACAAAGAGAACGAGATCATAAAGCTGCTTCAGATTATCAGAAGAGAAAAGTGTTGAGTTATTCCAAAAATTCTCCAGAAAATTGTTATGCTAATTATTTAACGAATTACGCTTTTAAATTCATAATAAAAGAATTTAATAAAATAGATCACTTGGAGCTGGAATACAATGATAAATTAAATATTTATGAAGAAATTATTTCGCCAACAGTGAAAGTATCTTCCACTTCCACTTCCTGCAGTTGTCTGGAGCGAACATCAATGAACTTGCCTTGCAGGTAAATTTTTTTAATTGTTTTATTTGACAAAAATACTGAATATTTTTTTAATATTTATTTAGACACATATTATTGGTTAGAAAAATAGAGAAAAAAAATTTATTTGAAGAAACTTTATGTAATGAAAGATGGACCCGCAATTATTATTTTGAGACTCAAAGAGTTTTTAAATCTTCCGATGAACAAATCCCTGTTCCAGAATCCATTATTTCTTCCATTGAATATAAAAAAAAAATTTTGTCGGAAAACGAAAAATTCAGAAAAGCAAATGAAATAGCTAAAAAATTACCGAGTCTAGCCGCAGAAGTTGGTACGAAATTGTTCACAAGTAGATTTAAAGTTCTAGTTGATTTATTAGAAGCGTGGCAAAATAATGAAGAGGTGGAAATAATAAAAATAACAAACAGAAATAAGCAAAAAATTAATAATTCTAGACTAAGTAGAATAAACCTACATCACGACAGCAATAACAGCAACAACAACGAGAACGATACAATTATTGAGGATAGCGACTGCGATAATAATAATAATAATTTTAATAACAATAATAATAATAATAATGATGATGATAATAGTGAAATGCTAAATCAATTAGAATCTTCAAAATCAAGTGATCACGAATTTATAGATAATAATACTACTGGTGGACTTGATTATCATGATGTACCAGAGACCAATTTATTGAAAATTAAGGTAATTAATGAAAAATCAACAAGAAAGAATTATGATCTCCAGAGAGACTCAAGTAATGACGATTCCGAGTCTATGAAAATTATGGTTCATGAACCACCACAACCAAATAATAATTATGCTGACAGTTCTGATGATGATGAAGATGATATTGATCGTTACTTGAAATTAAAAAGACATAAAAATTTGTTACCAGACAGTTCAGAAGATGATGATCAAATGATAAATAAAAATGATGAATTGAAAGAAAATGAAATAAATTTAAACACATTAGATCGGTGCAAAGATAATAGTTTAAATAAATCGCCACTCGAAAATAGGGTTTCAACTATGCCAAAAATTTTAAATGAAACGAAAACTTCCTCAACGATAAGAAAAGATATTAATGTCCTTTCAAATATTATAGTACAACCTTCATTAAAGCGAAGAGGACGGCCGAAAGGCACTGATAAGACTGTTATTGGACTGCCCAGAAAAGTAAAACGTGCTAAAAAAGAAAAAGAAATTCCATTTATCGAAAAGTCATCAATCGAAAAATCAAAAATTATTTTAAAATGGTTGATGCCACGAAATAATATTGATGAAATATTAAATAACCAAAGAAGAATAAGTGAATCGGACGTAACAATATCGATTAACGAATTATCTTTTGCAATTATTGATGATAAAAATATCAATTTATCATCAATAAAACAATATTTCACCAATGAGGGGTGGGAAAAAGTGAATCATTTGTGTGATCAAAAAAAAAAAATTGAATGGCAATGTAAATATTGTAAAATAGATTTAAATAAGACGGTCGATAATGACGATGACAATGATGGTGGTGATGACATAGACGAAATAAAAAAATTTAAAATAAGCATAGGATGTGACTATTGTCTTGAATGGTACCATTTGAAATGTGCTGGTCTGGTGAAAAAACCCAAGTACCGATTATGGATGTGTGCTGGCTGCAAGAGCACACGATAATTGTCATAATTTATTGCACTTTATTATAGTTGATATTTTTCCTTGATAATAATACACTTTTTCCTGTGAATTAAAATAAATAAAAATCGTTAAAATTATAATTATAACCTATAAGTTTTTTTACTTAATTTTATATAAACATAAATTAATTATGATACTGTCCTCTTAGAGCTGTGATTTCCAAACTTCGTTTCAGGATCCATGGTAACTCATCAAAACTACAATTAAAATTTATTGGGTATAACTTTATGCATAAAAAAATATTTTATTATTTTTTTTTATACTGTTAGCAAATTATTTTTTGTAAATAAATTATTAAGTTAGATAGTATAATACTTACTTTATTAATTATAAAACAATTATTTTGATTTTTAACTAAATTTCAAATTTTTTTATAACCATAATCAATTTATTAATTTTTGAATAGTAATTTTTACTTTTCATTAACTTTTTAATTTTTTTATAATGATAAATAATAAGATATGAATTATTATTTCGGGTGTGTTTACACTGTAAAATCTTGTAAAGCTTATAAAAGCAGTTTACATTAATGGGGAAGTACATGACCCAACCGTGTGAATTAGTACATAAAATAAATCATATTTAAATAAAAATTTTCTATTTTTTAAAGCGATATGATAAAATTTTAGTTTTAAAATTAACGGACGAATAAAATAAATTAATCATCCGATTATTGGACGAGAATAAAAAATTAATACTCCGATTATCGGACGAATAAAATAAATTAATACTCCGATTATCGGACGAATAAAAAATTCATGCTCCGATAATTGGACGAATAAAATAAATTAATACTCCGATTATCGGACGAATAAAATAAATTAATCATCCGATTATTGGACGAGAATAAAAAATTCATGCTCCGATTATTGGACGAATAAAATAAATTAGTTATCCGATAATTGGGCGAGAAAAAAAGTTAAAGATAAGATTATCGTAGAAATAAATATTAGTAATGACTGTTAAAAAATCGTACAAGTTATTTTAAAAATTTTTAAGTCATAATATCGGACGAATAAAATAAACTAATTGTCCGATTATAGGACGAATAAATATTTATCATTCATACGATTAGCGGACGACTAGCAACAGCCTTTTGAATTATTCACAAAAAAATTCTTGAAACGGATTGTTATAAATTATTACCTATAAGTATTTTATTTATTTATTAGTCGAAAGCACTAAAAATTAAAACGATGAACAATAACAAATGTCACTGATGCTTTGGCTACAAAGGCTACGTATTATTATGAAGCATAACCTACATCTTAGATAACTCATGAAAACACACGTTGAAGTAAAACTTACCAAGTAGCGTGATAACAAAATGATTGGAAATATATTTTTCAAACAAAAATTATAATATTTCATTAAAAAGCTGAAGATTTAACCGAATTAATTAATTAAAAACAAAATTAAAAAACAATTTTTTAGTTCGACTAATCAGATATAGGTGGCATTTATTGTCATGAAAAGTATTTAGAAAAAAAAAAATTCAAATTTAATTACTTAATTTTTTAAATAACTGGGGAAAATTCACTAAATCTAATAATTGCAATAAAAAATATAAATTGAAAATATTATTGGAAACTTAAGAAATAGTATTTCCAAGCTCGATCATTTACTTTATAGTCGTCAATTTGGACATATTTAAAGTAAAATAAAACCTTGGTACAGTCATGTGACCATGTTTAAATACTAATCACCAAAATGGTTGTAGTTATTCTCACAAAATAACAATAGAAAAAAAATTTGAATTTTTCAAACGACGATTTGAATGACTGACATAGAAACAGCTAAATTAATAAAATTGTAATTAAAATTGTATAATGATAATTGCTGGTGACAACTTTACAAGGGAAATTAAAAATAACTGGGAGTAAAACTCTCGGCGTAGTGATACATCCTGAACATACTTCCGGTTGTCTCGATTATCCTAGAAGATGCTTAGTACAGGCTCAGACGATACTCAGTATTCATACAGAGCACTGTGTTTCATCTTTTATTTGCGACATTTTTTATTTGCGACATTTTTTATTTTTTTTATTAATTAAATTAATTTAGATAGCTTAATTATAAGTAGATTTAAATTTACAGTAGTTTATTACTTAATTATTATTAATTAATAGGATTAGAATTTTAATTATTAACAATTTAATTGTACCTTTGGGATAAAAACGACGCCAACAGAAGATATTGAATTCAACTCGGAAGATGGCACAGCAAAATCACGTAAGTTAAAAATTTTTATATATTTTTTTTTAACTTCCCGCTAAGAAAATCGACGGTTTTCGAAAAATTGGGAAGTTATTGTTTTCA
This sequence comes from Microplitis mediator, assembly GCF_029852145.1. Lineage (NCBI taxonomy): Eukaryota > Metazoa > Arthropoda > Insecta > Hymenoptera > Braconidae > Microplitis > Microplitis mediator. The sequence goes on from NC_079977.1 coordinate 1,081,790, forward strand.
CCCCGATTTTCGAAAGTCGAGTTTTCATCAGATGACATGTTGAGAGTAGAGCAACTACCTCAACGCTTCGCTTATGAGGCGTGCAAAAGTCGTTCGTCGCTGTATCATCGTATTAAACCTTCATCACCCGCGCTATGAGTTTTTTTCTCACACCTGACTTCAAATATTTTTTTCTGAGTAATTTGAAATGGAATAACCTAGTGAAATTTTTTCTATCTTAATAAAATTGTATGCTTTTTATGATTTTTAAATTTAAAAATTATTTCGAACATGAAAAATATTTTTAAAAGATTTATTTTAAAAAGCCCTGAGACTTTTTCTCATCACGCGAACAAAGTAAAGCGTAAAAATTAATACGGTTCGGCTCAGTTCGGACAGTTCCGAATCTTTTCGGCAATCATCGCCATTTTTTTTAGCCGTTACATCTGTCATTACTTACAAAGTTAAAAAATAAAAAACAAGTACATACTAGAAAATTTAAAAATAAAAACAAGCGAAATATTTAAATAAATTATAATGACGTCATTACTGGGAAAGTGTATAATATTTTTGTTTTATTTAACTCAAAATTTATGATGCGCCAAAGCGTGGGACTTTTTCTCATCACGCGGGTAATGTTTTACGTTGCTCTAACGCGGGTGCTGAAGGGTTAACCCTTTAGAGTCAGAGGTCAGAGGATCTCGAAACGTCTCCGTGTGAGACTAGTGGGGAGAGCGTGAATCATAGAGTCCCGTGAGCATGTATAGTATGAGTGACATGTGAAGTAGTAGTGTGTCTGTGAGTACCCTTCCACTCGTTTGAATCTCGCGTTGCTTTCATCAACAGTGCCGTAGTTAGTATTGTTGACGTGAGGAAAAATTTAAAAAAGTTTATACATCGCTAGGTAATTGCAATATTGCTTAATTATATTTATAATGAAACCAAATATTGTTCTTACTGTGAATTTAAGTCCTTCGATATTTATTATTCAATAAATTAAAAAAATAAAATAAAATAATTTTTAATTCCCGCTTAGGTGAAATTTTTTCTCTTATAATACGGCCCTGTCAGATGTGTTTCGCGCTCTTTCTCATTCTATCGGGCTCTGCTAGACCGGAAAGTGGGGTTTCAAGGTCAGACACTGAAGGGTTAATATTCGAACTAAAACGTAAACCAAAATTAATGATGATCCTGGAGTTAGAAAACCGTTCACGATTTTTAGAGTTTTTTTTCCACAATTGAATTTAAAACAAAAAAAAAATTAATAAAAATATACTCGCGCAGAAAATTAAAAAACTATAGGTGCAATCATTTAGAATATTTATTTCTTTTATAATTTATCGTTTTTCAAAACTCCGAAAATTATTGGATGTCGGCTAAATTCAGTATCGTAAATTAAAAATCGATACTGAAAAAAAAAAAAAAAATTTTAAAAACACCATTTAGAAATTTTGAATACATTGGGACACAATTTTTAAAAATAATTTAATGATTTTTTCTATTCTGCGATATTTATCACGACGACGCCACAAAAACTAAAAAAATTTATGGAAAGTTAAAAATGGTTTAAAACGTTTTTTTTTTTTTTTTTTTTCCGAAAATCATGGCATACAAGAGTATTTTCGAGTTCGAAGGGCTTGAAAATCTATTGATTCACATCAATGTCTTCGAGTTAAAAGAGCTCAAAAACAGCGGAAGTTTTTGAGGCTGGCCCGCAGGGTCAACTGATCGACAGACTTTTGTTCTTGATTTCCTTAAATTTCGACCCTCTACTTTTTCTAACTGCGTAGGTTTCAGTTCTGTTAATTTCCTTTAAATTACAACCATGTACTCAGAAAATTAAATAATAGGAGTTACTGTCTAGTTGTGGTAAAAATTTCTACCATCAATCAGATAGTATTGAATATTATCTAGATGATTGTATAATTCATCTAGATTGTAATATTCACTATATTTATGATAATTTTTACGATCCTGTATGTTAACTAGAGTTAATTAGTATTATTATTCTAAATAGTTATATTTATAATCTAGATGATAACAGTTATCATCAAAAATTATAAATGTTACCATCCTGATAGTAACTGTTACAAAATTTATTGCAGAAATTATCATCCAATAATTATTGATCCTATTAAAAAATACTATAACACTATTTTTGCATTGAAAAACGTTTCAATCATTCTACTCTCTAACTTGAAATAGTTAAATTTTCATTGTTTTTTCCAGTGATCAACTAATTCACTGGAAAAGTGAATTTTACGTATAAATAGCGAAAATTTTACTTTTTACACAGTAGATTTAAAACATAACTCATTAATAAGTAATTATCATTAGAACTATTTACTACAGTGAATTTCAATGTTTTCATAAGTGCATCATTTCACTGGGTATATGAGTGTATATGCACTAATTCTAAGTGGCCGAGTTTAGCTGTGGCAAATAGTGAATACCCGGGAAAAAATATTCTGATCAGGCTTGATATGAGCTGATAAGGCCATATCAAAATTTTTGATATATTCATATCTGGCCTGATATGATCTGATATGTCCATATTTGATTTTTGATAGGTCCTGATCTGGCCTGATATAAAAATTGGCCATATCAGGCCAGATCAAGCCTTATCAATTTGATATGTCTATATCAGACTTGATATAACTTGATAAGCTCATATATAATGTTATATTTATTTCTAATAGGTCCTGAAATGGCCTGATATAACCTTATAAAGTTATATATATACTTTGATATACTTAAAAAAAAAATCCCTAATCAGGCTTGATATAACTTGATATGACTTTATATAGTCTGAAATATATATATATATATATATATATATATAAATTGATATACCTGTGAATAAAAATCCTGATCAGACTTGATATAATTTGATAAGCCTTTATAGAGGTTAAAAATATCAAGTTACCTCAAATTGTATTCGAAAAGATGTGTCATGAAAGTTGAACACGATAGATTTTTTTATACACAATAAAAATTTATTGATATTTATTTTTTACATATTTTTTTTAAATAAATTTGGTCTGATATATAGTCTGATATACTTATATCAAAGCATATATAGTCTGATATGGCCAATTTCCATATCAGGTCTGATATAGTCTGATCAGAATATTTTTTCACGGGTATACACTGTGAATTAGTGATAATTCACTATTTCAGGTTTAGAGGGTAGATGATTGGAGTTAAAAATTTAGCATAATAAACACAATTACTTAATTATCTGAGTGTAGGTAGTCTGTATGACCCAAAAGTTGAAATTTCTATTTCTCGTCTTCTGACTGCTAGGCATGTTTTTTTTTTTTTGACAATGAAGTGTTTCCGATATAGTTTAGTTTTTTAAATTGCAGTTTTGAAAGGTTGTATCTACGATTACGCAAGTCTTATTTACATTTTCGTACGTCAACTGCGTCTAAAATAGGTTTTTACAGCTATTTACGTTTTCAAAGGTATAATTTACGTTTTCAACGTCGAGTACGTTCGATGATCAACGATTTAAATTTCGACTCGGGAGACTTAAAAAATTTATACGTCTCATATTGTCCTTTTTAGCTTTCGAATTATTTAGAAGATTTGTTGCTAAATACCCAATTTACAAAATAAAGAACAAAACTCTTTTCCGAATTTTATTTACTTTGAAATTGATGATTTTTTTTTAAATTTTAAGAACCGTGGACTTAAAAAATTTATATTTTCCAAACTATTCACTCTAGACATGCGAACCACTTACCAAATTTGTTGCTGAATACTCGAGTGACGTAATAAAGAAAATCTCTCTTTGAAATTTTAATTATTTAGAGAGTAATGATTTTATCAGAAATTCCGAATTTTTTTTGTCTTCGCGTTTTTTATTCCAACGACTCGTGGTCTTCTAAAAACCGTATTTTCCAAACAATTTTAATTCAGACCTGCAAGCCATGAACAACTTTGTTCTGAACGTCTGCAGCAATTAATATGGAGCAACCTGACTTTTGCATTTTCGAGGATGCCGAGGTGATGATATTTTGGAAAATTTCAAATCTCGTCCTTATTGTACAGAAATAGGCGTTGGCTCCATTCATATTTTAACTGTATCCACTTCAGATATCTGAAGTATATACAAAATTTTCTTTTATAAATCCCCGTTTCAAGTATTAGATAAACTCCATCTTTCTATAATAACTACACGGAGAGAATTTTCCGATAAAATTTACCCTGCAATTTGAAGTAAACTTAGATCGAAAACAAAATAAAAACAGAAAGAATAAGAACAGATTCGTTTTGTTTTATTTTTTATTCTTATTTATTTAAAAATCATTGAAAATTTGGTATTTTTAGGGGTGTGCGAATACTCGGAACTTCGAATTATTCGAGGCGGATCGAATCGAACAATTCGATTCGAGATTCGCCTCGAAGATTCGACATGTTCGAATAGTTCGAGAGGTTCGAAAGGTAGTAAATTGATAGGAATTAATAATTTTTTTTCTGTCATAGAAAATCGATAGAAAATTAATAGTAAATTGATAGAAATTAATAATTTTTTTTCTATGATAGAAAATCGATAGAAAATTCATAGTAAATTGATAGAAATTAATAATTTTTTTTCTATGATAGAAAATCGATAGAAAATTCATAGTAAATTGATAGAAATTAATAATTTTTTTTCTATGATAGAAAATCGATAGAAAATTCAAAGTAAATTGATAGAAATTAATAATTTTTTTTCTATGATAGAAAATCGATAGAAAATTCATAGTAAATTGATAGAAATTAATAATTTTTTTTCTATGATAGAAAATCGATAGAAAATTCAAAGTAAATTGATAGAAATTAATAATTTTTTTTCTATGATAGAAAATCGATAGAAAATTAGAGGTAAATTGATAGAAATTAATAATTTTTTTTCTATGATAGAAAATCGATAGAAAATTAATAGTAAATTGATAGAAATTAATAATTTTTTTTCTATGATAGAAAATCGATAGAAAATTCATAGTAAATTGATAGACATTAATAATTTTTTTTCTGTCAAAAAATCGATAGAAAATTCATAGTAAATTAATAGAAATAAATAATTTTTTTTCTATGATAGAAAATCGATAAAAAATTCATGGTAAATTGATAGAAATTGATAATTTTTTTTCTATGATAGAGAATCGATAGAAAATTCATAGTAAATTGATAGAAATTAATAATTTTTTTTCTATGATAGAAAATCGATAGAAAATTCAAAGTAAATTGATAGAAATTAATAATTTTTTTTCTATGATAGAAAATCGATAGAAAATTCATAGTAAATTGATAGAAATTAATAATTTTTTTTCTATGATAGAAAATCGATATGAAATTCATAGTAAATTGATAGACATTAATAATTTTTTTTCTGTCAAAAAATCGATAGAAAATTCATAGTAAATTAATAGAAATAAATGATTTTTTTTCTATGATAGAAAATCGATAAAAAATTCATGGTAAATTGATAGAAATTAATAATTTTTTTTCTATGATAGAAAATCGATAGAAAATTCATAGTAAATTGATAGACATTAATAATTTTTTTTCTGTCAAAAAATCGATAGAAAATTCATAGTAAATTAATAGAAATAAATAATTTTTTTTCTATGATAGAAAATCGATAAAAAATTCATGGTAAATTGATAGAAATTAATAATTTTTTTTCTATGATAGAAAATCGATAGAAAATTCATAGTAAATTGATAGAAATTAATAATTTTTTTTCTATGATAGAAAATCGATAGAAAATTCAAAGTAAATTGATAGAAATTAATAATTTTTTTTCTATGATAGAAAATCGATAGAAAATTCATAGTAAATTGATAGAAATTAATAATTTTTTTTCTATGATAGAAAATCGATATGAAATTCATAGTAAATTGATAGACATTAATAATTTTTTTTCTGTCAAAAAATCGATAGAAAATTCATAGTAAATTAATAGAAATAAATGATTTTTTTTCTATGATAGAAAATCGATAAAAAATTCATGGTAAATTGATAGAAATTAATAATTTTTTTTCTATGATAGAAAATCGATAGAAAATTCATAGTAAATTGATAGAAATTAATAATTTTTTTTCTATGATAGAAAATCGATAGAAAATTCAAAGTAAATTGATAGAAATTAATAATTTTTTTTCTATGATAGAAAATCGATAGAAAATTCATAGTAAATTGATAGAAATTAATAATTTTTTTTCTATGATAGAAAATCGATAGAAAATTCAAAGTAAATTGATAGAAATTAATAATTTTTTTTCTATGATAGAAAATCGATAGAAAATTCATAGTAAATTGATAGAAATTAATAATTTTTTTTCTATGATAGAAAATCGATAGAAAATTCATAGTAAATTGATAGAAATTAATAATTTTTTTTCTATGATAGAAAATCGATAGAAAATTCAAAGTAAATTGATAGAAATTAATAATTTTTTTTCTATGATAGAAAATCGATAGAAAATTCATAGTAAATTGATAGAAATTAATAATTTTTTTTCTATGATAGAAAATCGATAGAAAATTCATAGTAAATTGATAGACATTAATAATTTTTTTTCTGTCAAAAAATCGATAGAAAATTCATAGTAAATTAATAGAAATAAATAATTTTTTTTCTATGATAGAAAATCGATAGAAAATTAATAGTAAATTGATAGAAATTAATAATTTTTTTTCTATGATAGAAAATCGATAGAAAATTCATAGTAAATTAATAGAAATAAATAATTTTTTTTCTATGATAGAAAATCGATAGAAAATTCACAGTAAATTGATAGAAATTAATAATTTTTTTTCTATGATAGAAAATCGATAGAAAATTCACAGTAAATTGATAGAAATTAATAATTTTTTTTCTACGATAGATAATCGATAGAAAATTCATAGTAAATTGATAGAAATTGATAATTTTTTTTCTATGATAGAAAATCGATAGAAAATTCAAAGTAAATTGATAGAAATTAATAATTTTTTTCTATGATAGAAAATCGATAGAAAATTCAAAGTAAATTGATAGAAATTAATAATTTTTTTCTATGATAGAAAATCGATAGAAAATTCATGGTAAATTGATAGAAATTAATAATTTTTTTTCTATGATAGAAAATCGATAGAAAATTCAAAGTAAATTGATAGAAATTAATAATTTTTTTCTATGATAGAAAATCGATAGAAAATTCAAAGTAAATTGATAGAAATTAATAATTTTTTTCTACGATAGATAATCGATAGAAAATTCATAGTAAATTAATAGAAATAAATAATTTTTTTTCTATGATAGAAAATCGATAGAAAATTCACAGTAAATTGATAGAAATTAATAATTTTTTTCTATGATAGAAAATCGATAGAAAATTCATGGTAAATTGATAGAAATTAATAATTTTTTTTCTATGATAGAAAATCGATAGAAAATTCACAGTAAATTGATAGAAATTAATAATTTTTTTTCTATGATAGAAAATCGATAGAAAATTCATGGTAAATTGATAGAAATTAATAATTTTTTTTCTACGATAGATAATCGATAGAAAATTCATAGTAAATTGATAGAAATTAATAATTTTTTTTCTATGATAGAAAATCGATAGAAAATTCATAGTAAATTGATAGAAATTAATAATTTTTTTTCTATGATAGAAAATCGATAGAAAATTCATAGTAAATTGATAGAAATTAATAATTTTTTTTCTATGATAGATAATCGATAGAAAATTCATAGTAAATTGATAGAAATTAATAATTTTTTTTCTATGATAGAAAATCGATAGAAAATTCATAGTAAATTGATAGAAATTAATAATTTTTTTTCTGTCATAGAAAATCGATAGAAAATTCATAGTAAATTGATAGAAATTAATAATTTTTTTTCTATGATAGATAATCGATAGAAAATTCATAGTAAATTGATAGAAATTAATAATTTTTTTTCTATGATAGAAAATCGATAGAAAATTCACAGTAAATTGATAGAAATTAATAATTTTTTTTCTATGATAGAAAATCGATAGAAAATTCACAGTAAATTGATAGAAATTAATAATTTTTTTTCTACGATAGATAATCGATAGAAAATTCATAGTAAATTGATAGAAATTGATAATTTTTTTTCTATGATAGAAAATCGATAGAAAATTCAAAGTAAATTGATAGAAATTAATAATTTTTTTCTATGATAGAAAATCGATAGAAAATTCAAAGTAAATTGATAGAAATTAATAATTTTTTTCTATGATAGAAAATCGATAGAAAATTCATGGTAAATTGATAGAAATTAATAATTTTTTTTCTATGATAGAAAATCGATAGAAAATTCAAAGTAAATTGATAGAAATTAATAATTTTTTTCTATGATAGAAAATCGATAGAAAATTCAAAGTAAATTGATAGAAATTAATAATTTTTTTCTACGATAGATAATCGATAGAAAATTCATAGTAAATTAATAGAAATAAATAATTTTTTTTCTATGATAGAAAATCGATAGAAAATTCACAGTAAATTGATAGAAATTAATAATTTTTTTCTATGATAGAAAATCGATAGAAAATTCATGGTAAATTGATAGAAATTAATAATTTTTTTTCTATGATAGAAAATCGATAGAAAATTCACAGTAAATTGATAGAAATTAATAATTTTTTTTCTATGATAGAAAATCGATAGAAAATTCATGGTAAATTGATAGAAATTAATAATTTTTTTTCTACGATAGATAATCGATAGAAAATTCATAGTAAATTGATAGAAATTAATAATTTTTTTTCTATGATAGAAAATCGATAGAAAATTCATAGTAAATTGATAGAAATTAATAATTTTTTTTCTATGATAGAAAATCGATAGAAAATTCATAGTAAATTGATAGAAATTAATAATTTTTTTTCTATGATAGAAAATCGATAGAAAATTCATAGTAAATTGATAGAAATTAATAATTTTTTTTCTGTCATAGAAAATCGATAGAAAATTAATAGTAAATTGATAGAAATTAATAATTTTTTTTCTATGATAGAAAATCGATAGAAAATTCATAGTAAATTGATAGACATTAATAATTTTTTTTCTGTCAAAAAATCGATAGAAAATTCATAGTAAATTAATAGAAATAAATAATTTTTTTTCTATGATAGAAAATCGATAGAAAATTCATAGTAAATTGATAGAAATTAATAATTTTTTTTCTATGATAGAAAATCGATAGAAAATTCATAGTAAATTGATAGAAACTAATAATTTTTTTTCTATGATAGAAAATCGATAAAAAATTCATGGTAAATTGATAGAAATTAATAATTTTTTTTCTATGATAGAAAATCGATAGAAAATTCATAGTAAATTGATAGAAATTAATAATTTTTTTTCTATGATAGAAAATCGATAGAAAATTCAAAGTAAATTGATAGAAATTAATAATTTTTTTTCTATGATAGAAAATCGATAGAAAATTCATAGTAAATTGATAGAAATTAATAATTTTTTTTCTATGATAGAAAATCGATAGAAAATTCATAGTAAATTGATAGAAATTAATAATTTTTTTTCTATGATAGAAAATCGATAGAAAATTCATAGTAAATTGATAGAAATTAATAATTTTTTTTCTGTCAAAAAATCGATAGAAAATTCATAGTAAATTAATAGAAATAATTAATTTTTTTATATGATAGAAAATCGATCGAAAATTCATGGTAAATTGATAGAAATTAATAATTTTTTTTCTATGATAGAAAATCGATAGAAAATTCATAGTAAATTGATAGAAATTAATAATTTTTTTTCTATGATAGAAAATCGATAGAAAATTCATAGTAAATTGATAGAAATTAATAATTTTTTTTCTGTCATAGAAAATCGATAGAAAATTCATAGTAAATTGATAGACATTAATAATTTTTTTTCTGTCAAAAAATCGATAGAAAATTCATGGTAAATTGATAGAAATTAATAATTTTTGTTCTATGATAGAAAATCGATAGAAAATTCATAGTAAATTGATAGAAATTAATAATTTATTTTCTATGATAGAAAATCGATAGAAAATTCAAAGTAAATTGATAGAAATTAATAATTTTTTTTCTATGATAGAAAATCGATAGAAAATTCATAGTAAATTGATAGAAATTAATAATTTTTTTTCTATGATAGAAAATCGATAGAAAATTCATAGTAAATTGATAGAAATTAATAATTTTTTTTCTGTCATAGAAAATCGATAGAAAATTCATAGTAAATTGATAGACATTAATAATTTTTTTTCTGTCAAAAAATCGATAGAAAATTCATGGTAAATTGATAGAAATTAATAATTTTTGTTCTATGATAGAAAATCGATAGAAAATTCATAGTAAATTGATAGAAATTAATAATTTTTTTTCTATGATAGAAAATCGATAGAAAATTCAAAGTAAATTGATAGAAATTAATAATTTTTTTTCTATGATAGAAAATCGATAGAAAATTCATAGTAAATTAATAGAAATAATTAATTTTTTTATATGATAGAAAATCGATAGAAAATTCATAGTAAATTGATAGAAATTAATAATTTTTTTTCTGTCATAGAAAATCGATAGAAAATGAATAGTAAATTGATAGAAATTAATAATTTTTTTTCTATGATAGAAAATCGATAGAAAATTCATAGTAAATTGATAGAAATTAATAATTTTTTTTCTATGATAAAAATCGATAGAAAATTCATAGTAAATTGATAGACATTAATAATTTTTTTTCTGTCAATAAATCGATAGAAAATTCATAGTAAATTAATAGAAATAAATAATTTTTTTTCTATGATAGAAAATCGATAAAAAATTCATGGTAAATTGATAGAAATTAATAATTTTTTTTCTATGATAGAAAATCGATAGAAAATTCATAGTAAATTGATAGAAATTAATAATTTTTTTTCTATGATAGAAAATCGATAGAAAATTCAAAGTAAATTGATAGAAATCAATAATTTTTTTTCTATGATAGAAAATCGATAGAAAATTCATAGTAAATTGATAGACATTAATAATTTTTTTTCTATGATAGAAAATCGATAGAAAATTCAAAGTAAATTGATAGAAATCAATAATTTTTTTTCTATGATAGAAAATCGATAAAAAATTCATGGTAAATTGATAGAAATTAATAATTTTTTTTCTATGATAGAAAATCGATAGAAAATTCAAAGTAAATTGATAGAAATTAATAATTTTTTTTCTATGATAGAAAATCGATAGAAAATTCATAGTAAATTGATAGAAATTGATAATTTTTTTTCTATGATAGAAAATCGATAGAAAATTCATAGTAAATTGATAGAAATTGATAATTTTTTTTCTATGATAGAAAATCGATAGAAAATTCAAAGTAAATTGATAGAAATTAATAATTTTTTTTCTATGATAGAAAATCGATAGAAAATTCATAGTAAATTGATAGAAATTGATAATTTTTTTTCTGTCATAGAAAATCGATAGAAAATTAATAGTGAATTGATAGACATTAATAATTTTTTTTCTGTCAAAAAATCGATAGAAAATTCATAGTAAATTAATAGAAATAAATAATTTTTTTTCTATGATAGAAAATCGATAGAAAATTCATGGTAAATTGATAGAAATTAATAATTTTTTTTCTATGATAGAAAATCGATAGAAAATTCATAGTAAATTGATAGACATTAATAATTTTTTTTCTGTCAAAAAATCGATAGAAAATTCATAGTAAATTAATAGAAATTAATAATTTTTTTTCTATGATAGAAAATCGATAGAAAATTCATAGTAAATTGATAGAAATTAATAATTTTTTTTCTATGATAAAAATCGATAGAAAATTCATAGTAAATTGATAGACATTAATAATTTTTTTTCTGTCAATAAATCGATAGAAAATTCATAGTAAATTAATAGAAATAAATAATTTTTTTTCTATGATAGAAAATCGATAGAAAATTCATAGTAAATTGATAGAAATTAATAATTTTTTTTCTATGATAGAAAATCGATAGAAAATTCATTGTAAATTGATAGAAATTGATAATTTTTTTTCTATGATAGAAAATCGATAGAAAATTCAAAGTAAATTGATAGAAATTAATAATTTTTTTTCTATGATAGAAAATCGATAGAAAATTCATAGTAAATTGATAGAAATTGATAATTTTTTTTCTGTCATAGAAAATCGATAGAAAATTAATAGTAAATTGATAGACATTAATAATTTTTTTTCTGTCAAAAAATCGATAGAAAATTCATAGTAAATTAATAGAAATAAATAATTTTTTTTCTATGATAGAAAATCGATAGAAAATTCATAGTAAATTGATAGAAATTGATAATTTTTTTTCTATGATAGAAAATCGATAGAAAATTCATAGTAAATTGATAGAAATTAATAATTTTTTTTCTATGATAGAAAATCGATAGAAAATTCAAAGTAAATTGATAGAAATTAATAATTTTTTTTCTATGATAGAAAATCGATAGAAAATTCATAGTAAATTGATAGAAATTGATAATTTTTTTTCTATGATAGAAAATCGATAGAAAATTCATAGTAAATTGATAGAAATTGATAATTTTTTTTCTATGATAGAAAATCGATAGAAAATTCAAAGTAAATTGATAGAAATTAATAATTTTTTTTCTATGATAGAAAATCGATAGAAAATTCATAGTAAATTGATAGAAATTGATAATTTTTTTTCTGTCATAGAAAATCGATAGAAAATTAATAGTAAATTGATAGACATTAATAATTTTTTTTCTGTCAAAAAACCGATAGAAAATTCATAGTAAATTAATAGAAATAAATAATTTTTTTTCTATGATAGAAAATCGATAGAAAATTCATGGTAAATTGATAGAAATTAATAATTTTTTTTCTATGATAGAAAATCGATAGAAAATTCATAGTAAATTGATAGAAATTAATAATTTTTTTTCTATGATAGAAAATCGATAGAAAATTCATAGTAAATTGATAGAAATTGATAATTTTTTTTCTATGATAGAAAATCGATAGAAAATTCAAAGTAAATTGATAGAAATTAATAATTTTTTTTCTATGATAGAAAATCGATAGAAAATTCATAGTAAATTGATAGAAATTGATAATTTTTTTTCTATGATAGAAAATCGATAGAAAATTCATAGTAAATTGATAGAAATTGATAATTTCTTTTCTATGATAGAAAATCGATAGAAAATTCAAAGTAAATTGATAGAAATTAATAATTTTTTTTCTATGATAGAAAATCGATAGAAAATTAATAGTAAATTGATAGACATTAATAATTTTTTTTCTGTCAAAACATCGATAGAAAATTCATAGTAAATTAATAGAAATAAATAATTTTTTTTCTATGATAGAAAATCGATAGAAAATTCATGGTAAATTGATAGAAATTAATAATTTTTTTTCTATGATAGAAAATCGATAGAAAATTCATAGTAAATTGATAGAAATTAATAATTTTTTTTCTATGATAGAAAATCGATAGAAAATTCAAAGTAAATTGATAGAAATTAATAATTTTTTTTCTATGATAGAAAATCGATAGAAAATTCATAGTAAATTGATAGAAATTGATAATTTTTTTTCTGTCATAGAAAATCGATAGAAAATTAATAGTAAATTGATAGACATTAATAATTTTTTTTCTGTCAAAAAATCGATAGAAAATTCATAGTAAATTAATAGAAATAAATAATTTTTTTTCTATGATAGAAAATCGATCGAAAATTCATGGTAAATTGATAGAAATTGATAATTTTTTTTCTATGATAGAAAATCGATAGAAAATTCATAGTAAATTGATAGAAATTAATAATTTTTTTTCTATGATAGAAAATCGATAGAAAATTCAAAGTAAATTGATAGAAATTAATAATTTTTTTTCCGTCATAGAAAATCGATAGAAAATTAATAGTAAATTGATAGAAATTAATAATTTTTTTTCTATGATAGAAAATCGATAGAAAATTCATAGTAAATTGATAGAAATTAATAATTTTTTTTCTATGATAGAAAACCGATAGAAAATTCATAGTAAATTGATAGAAATTAATAATTTTTTTCTATGATAGAAAATCGATAGAAAATTCATAGTAAATTGATAGAAATTAATAATTTTTTTTCCGTCATAGAAAATCGATAGAAAATTAATAGTAAATTGATAGAAATTAATAATTTTTTTTCTATGATAGAAAATCGATAGAAAATTCATAGTAAATTAATAGAAATAAATAATTTTTTTTCTATGATAGAAAATCGATAGAAAATTTATGGTAAATTGATAGAAATAAATAATTTTTTTTCTATGATAGAAAATCGATAGAAAATTCATGGTAAATTGATAGAAATTAATAATTTTTTTTCTACGATAGAAAATCGATAGAAAATTCACAGTAAATTGATAGAAATTAATAATTTTTTTTCTATGATAGAAAATCGATAGAAAATTCATAGTAAATTAATAGAAATAAATAATTTTTTTTCTATGATAGAAAATCGATAGAAAATTCACAGTAAATTGATAGAAATTAATAATTTTTTTTCTATGATAGAAAATCGATAGAAAATTCATAGTAAATTGATAGAAATTAATAATTTTTTTTCTATGATAGATAATCGATAGAAAATTCATAGTAAATTGATAGAAATTAATAATTTTTTTTCTATGATAGAAAATCGATAGAAAATTCATAGTAAATTGATAGAAATTAATAATTTTTTTTCTGTCATAGAAAATCGATAGAAAATTAATAGTTAATTGATAGAAATTAATAATTTTTTTTCTATGATAGAAAATCGATAGAAAATTCATAGTTAATTGATAGACATTAATAATTTTTTTTCTGTCAAAAAATCGATAGAAAATTCATAGTTAATTGATAGAAATTAATAATTTTTTTTCTATGATAGAAAATCGATAGAAAATTCATAGTAAATTAATAGAAATAAATAATTTTTTTTCTATGATAGAAAATCGATAGAAAATTCACAGTAAATTGATAGAAATTAATAATTTTTTTTCTATGATAGAAAATCGATAGAAAATTCATGGTAAATTGATAGAAATTAATAATTTTTTTTCTACGATAGAAAATCGATAGAAAATTCACAGTAAATTGATAGAAATTAATAATTTTTTTTCTATGATAGAAAATCGATAGAAAATTCATAGTAAATTAATAGAAATAAATAATTTTTTTTCTATGATAGAAAATCGATAGAAAATTCACAGTAAATTGATAGAAATTAATAATTTTTTTTCTATGATAGAAAATCGATAGAAAATTTATGGTAAATTGATAGAAATTAATAATTTTTTTTCTATGATAGAAAATCGATAGAAAATTCACAGTAAATTGATAGAAATTAATAATTTTTTTTCTATGATAGAAAATCGATAGAAAATTCACAGTAAATTGATAGAAATAAATAATTTTTTTTCTATGATAGATAATCGATAGAAAATTCATAGTAAATTGATAGAAATTAATAATTTTTTTTCTATGATAGATAATCGATAGAAAATTCATAGTAAATTGATAGAAATTAATAATTTTTTTTCTATGATAGAAAATCGATAGAAAATTCATAGTAAATTGATAGAAATTGATAATTTTTTTTCTATGATAGAAAATCGATAGAAAATTCAAAGTAAATTGATAGAAATTAATAATTTTTTTTCTATGATAGAAAATCGATAGAAAATTCATAGTAAATTGATAGAAATTGATAATTTTTTTTCTATGATAGAAAATCGATAGAAAATTCATAGTAAATTGATAGAAATTGATAATTTTTTTTCTATGATAGAAAATCGATAGAAAATTCATAGTAAATTGATAGAAATTGATAATTTTTTTTCTGTCATAGAAAATCGATAGAAAATTAATAGTAAATTGATAGACATTAATAATTTTTTTTCTGTCAAAAAATCGATAGAAAATTCATAGTAAATTAATAGAAATAAATAATTTTTTTTCTATGATAGAAAATCGATAGAAAATTCATGGTAAATTGATAGAAATTAATAATTTTTTTTCTATGATCGAAAATCGATAGAAAATTCATAGTAAATTGATAGAAATTGATAATTTTTTTTCTGTCATAGAAAATCGATAGAAAATTAATAGTAAATTGATAGACATTAATAATTTTTTTTCTGTCAAAAAATCGATAGAAAATTCATAGTAAATTAATAGAAATAAATAATTTTTTTTCTATGATAGAAAATCGATAGAAAATTCATAGTAAATTGATAGAAATTGATAATTTTTTTTCTATGATAGAAAATCGATAGAAAATTCAAAGTAAATTGATAGAAATTAATAATTTTTTTTCTATGATAGAAAATCGATAGAAAATTCATAGTAAATTGATAGAAATTAATAATTTTTTTTCTATGATAGAAAATCGATAGAAAATTCATAGTAAATTGATAGAAATTAATAATTTTTTTTCTATGATAGAAAATCGATAGAAAATTCATAGTAAATTGATAGAAATTGATAATTTTTTTTCTATGATAGAAAATCGATAGAAAATTCAAAGTAAATTGATAGACATTAATAATTTTTTTTCTGTCAAAAAATCGATAGAAAATTCATAGTAAATTAATAGAAATAAATAATTTTTTTTCTATGATAGAAAATCGATAGAAAATTCATGGTAAATTGATAGAAATTAATAATTTTTTTTCTATGATAGAAAATCGATAGAAAATTCATAGTAAATTGATAGAAATTAATAATTTTTTTTCTATGATAGAAAATCGATAGAAAATTCATAGTAAATTGATAGAAATTAATAATTTTTTTTCTATGATAGAAAATCGATAGAAAATTCATAGTAAATTGATAGAAATTAATAATTTTTTTTCTATGATAGAAAATCGATAGAAAATTCATAGTAAATTGATAGACATTAATAATTTTTTTTCTATGATAGAAAATCGATAGAAAATTCATAGTAAATTGATAGAAATTAATAATTTTTTTTCTATGATAGAAAATCGATAGAAAATTAGAGGTAAATTGATAGAAATTAATAATTTTTTTTCTATGATAGAAAATCGATAGAAAATTAATAGTAAATTGATAGAAATTAATAATTTTTTTTCTATGATAGAAAATCGATAGAAAATTCATAGTAAATTGATAGACATTAATAATTTTTTTTCTGTCAAAAAATCGATAGAAAATTCATAGTAAATTGATAGAAATTAATAATTTTTTTTCTATGATAGAAAATCGATAGAAAATTCATAGCAAATTGATAGAAATTAATAATTTTTTTTCTATGATAGAAAATCGATAGAAAATTCATAGTAAATTGATAGACATTAATAATTTTTTTTCTGTCAAAAAATCGATAGAAAATTCATAGTAAATTAATAGAAATAAATAATTTTTTTTCTATGATAGAAAATCGATAGAAAATTCATGGTAAATTGATAGAAATTAATAATTTTTTTTCTATGATAGAGAATCGATAGAAAATTCATAGTAAATTGATAGAAATTAATAATTTTTTTTCTATGATAGAAAATCGATAGAAAATTCAAAGTAAATTGATAGAAATTAATAATTTTTTTTCTATGATAGAAAATCGATAGAAAATTCATAGTAAATTGATAGAAATTAATAATTTTTTTTCTATGATAGAAAATCGATAGAAAATTCATAGTAAATTGATAGACATTAATAATTTTTTTTCTGTCAAAAAATCGATAGAAAATTCATAGTAAATTAATAGAAATAAATAATTTTTTTTCTATGATAGAAAATCGATAAAAAATTCATGGTAAATTGATAGAAATTAATAATTTTTTTTCTATGATAGAAAATCGATAGAAAATTCAAAGTAAATTGATAGAAATTAATAATTTTTTTTCTATGATAGAAAATCGATAGAAAATTCATAGTAAATTGATAGAAATTAATAATTTTTTTTCTATGATAGAAAATCGATAGAAAATTCATAGTAAATTGATAGACATTAATAATTTTTTTTCTGTCAAAAAATCGATAGAAAATTCATAGTAAATTAATAGAAATAAATGATTTTTTTTCTATGATAGAAAATCGATAAAAAATTCATGGTAAATTGATAGAAATTAATAATTTTTTTTCTATGATAGAAAATCGATAGAAAATTCATAGTAAATTGATAGAAATTAATAATTTTTTTTCTATGATAGAAAATCGATAGAAAATTCAAAGTAAATTGATAGAAATTAATAATTTTTTTTCTATGATAGAAAATCGATAGAAAATTCATAGTAAATTGATAGAAATTAATAATTTTTTTTCTATGATAGAAAATCGATAGAAATTTCATAGTAAATTGATAGACATTAATAATTTTTTTTCTATGATAGAAAATCGATAGAAAATTCAAAGTAAATTGATAGAAATTAATAATTTTTTTTCTATGATAGAAAATCGATAGAAAATTCATAGTAAATTGATAGAAATTAATAATTTTTTTTCTATGATAGAAAATCGATAGAAAATTCATAGTGAATTGATAGAAATTAATAATTTTTTTTCTATGATAGAAAATCGATAGAAAATTCAAAGTAAATTGATAGAAATTAATAATTTTTTTTCTATGATAGAAAATCGATAGAAAATTCATAGTAAATTGATAGACATTAATAATTTTTTTTCTGTCAAAAAATCGATAGAAAATTCATAGTAAATTAATAGAAATAAATGATTTTTTCTCTATGATAGAAAATCGATAAAAAATTCATGGTAAATTGATAGAAATTAATAATTTTTTTTCTATGATAGAAAATCGATAGAAAATTCATAGTAAATTGATAGAAATTAATAATTTTTTTTCTATGATAGAAAATCGATAGAAAATTCAAAGTAAATTGAT
The DNA here is from genome assembly GCF_029852145.1 of Microplitis mediator. Taxonomy (NCBI): domain Eukaryota; kingdom Metazoa; phylum Arthropoda; class Insecta; order Hymenoptera; family Braconidae; genus Microplitis; species Microplitis mediator. The sequence continues at coordinate 1,100,684 of NC_079977.1, forward strand.
AGAAATCAATAATTTTTTTTCTATGATAGAAAATCGATAGAAAATTCATAGTAAATTGATAGACATTAATAATTTTTTTTCTATGATAGAAAATCGATAGAAAATTCAAAGTAAATTGATAGAAATCAATAATTTTTTTTCTATGATAGAAAATCGATAAAAAATTCATGGTAAATTGATAGAAATTAATAATTTTTTTTCTATGATAGAAAATCGATAGAAAATTCAAAGTAAATTGATAGAAATTAATAATTTTTTTTCTATGATAGAAAATCGATAGAAAATTCATAGTAAATTGATAGAAATTGATAATTTTTTTTCTATGATAGAAAATCGATAGAAAATTCATAGTAAATTGATAGAAATTGATAATTTTTTTTCTATGATAGAAAATCGATAGAAAATTCAAAGTAAATTGATAGAAATTAATAATTTTTTTTCTATGATAGAAAATCGATAGAAAATTCATAGTAAATTGATAGAAATTGATAATTTTTTTTCTGTCATAGAAAATCGATAGAAAATTAATAGTGAATTGATAGACATTAATATTTTTTTTTCTGTCAAAAAATCGATAGAAAATTCATAGTAAATTAATAGAAATAAATAATTTTTTTTCTATGATAGAAAATCGATAGAAAATTCATGGTAAATTGATAGAAATTAATAATTTTTTTTCTATGATAGAAAATCGATAGAAAATTCATAGTAAATTGATAGACATTAATAATTTTTTTTCTGTCAAAAAATCGATAGAAAATTCATAGTAAATTAATAGAAATTAATAATTTTTTTTCTATGATAGAAAATCGATAGAAAATTCATAGTAAATTGATAGAAATTAATAATTTTTTTTCTATGATAAAAATCGATAGAAAATTCATAGTAAATTGATAGACATTAATAATTTTTTTTCTGTCAATAAATCGATAGAAAATTCATAGTAAATTAATAGAAATAAATAATTTTTTTTCTATGATAGAAAATCGATAGAAAATTCATAGTAAATTGATAGAAATTAATAATTTTTTTTCTATGATAGAAAATCGATAGAAAATTCATTGTAAATTGATAGAAATTGATAATTTTTTTTCTATGATAGAAAATCGATAGAAAATTCAAAGTAAATTGATAGAAATTAATAATTTTTTTTCTATGATAGAAAATCGATAGAAAATTCATAGTAAATTGATAGAAATTGATAATTTTTTTTCTGTCATAGAAAATCGATAGAAAATTAATAGTAAATTGATAGACATTAATAATTTTTTTTCTGTCAAAAAATCGATAGAAAATTCATAGTAAATTAATAGAAATAAATAATTTTTTTTCTATGATAGAAAATCGATAGAAAATTCATAGTAAATTGATAGAAATTGATAATTTTTTTTCTATGATAGAAAATCGATAGAAAATTCATAGTAAATTGATAGAAATTAATAATTTTTTTTCTATGATAGAAAATCGATAGAAAATTCAAAGTAAATTGATAGAAATTAATAATTTTTTTTCTATGATAGAAAATCGATAGAAAATTCATAGTAAATTGATAGAAATTGATAATTTTTTTTCTATGATAGAAAATCGATAGAAAATTCATAGTAAATTGATAGAAATTGATAATTTTTTTTCTATGATAGAAAATCGATAGAAAATTCAAAGTAAATTGATAGAAATTAATAATTTTTTTTCTATGATAGAAAATCGATAGAAAATTCATAGTAAATTGATAGAAATTGATAATTTTTTTTCTGTCATAGAAAATCGATAGAAAATTAATAGTAAATTGATAGACATTAATAATTTTTTTTCTGTCAAAAAACCGATAGAAAATTCATAGTAAATTAATAGAAATAAATAATTTTTTTTCTATGATAGAAAATCGATAGAAAATTCATGGTAAATTGATAGAAATTAATAATTTTTTTTCTATGATAGAAAATCGATAGAAAATTCATAGTAAATTGATAGAAATTAATAATTTTTTTTCTATGATAGAAAATCGATAGAAAATTCATAGTAAATTGATAGAAATTGATAATTTTTTTTCTATGATAGAAAATCGATAGAAAATTCAAAGTAAATTGATAGAAATTAATAATTTTTTTTCTATGATAGAAAATCGATAGAAAATTCATAGTAAATTGATAGAAATTGATAATTTTTTTTCTATGATAGAAAATCGATAGAAAATTCAAAGTAAATTGATAGAAATTAATAATTTTTTTTCTATGATAGAAAATCGATAGAAAATTAATAGTAAATTGATAGACATTAATAATTTTTTTTCTGTCAAAACATCGATAGAAAATTCATAGTAAATTAATAGAAATAAATAATTTTTTTTCTATGATAGAAAATCGATAGAAAATTCATGGTAAATTGATAGAAATTAATAATTTTTTTTCTATGATAGAAAATCGATAGAAAATTCATAGTAAATTGATAGAAATTAATAATTTTTTTTCTATGATAGAAAATCGATAGAAAATTCAAAGTAAATTGATAGAAATTAATAATTTTTTTTCTATGATAGAAAATCGATAGAAAATTCATAGTAAATTGATAGAAATTGATAATTTTTTTTCTGTCATAGAAAATCGATAGAAAATTAATAGTAAATTGATAGACATTAATAATTTTTTTTCTGTCAAAAAATCGATAGAAAATTCATAGTAAATTAATAGAAATAAATAATTTTTTTTCTATGATAGAAAATCGATAGAAAATTCAAAGTAAATTGATAGAAATTAATAATTTTTTTTCTATGATAGAAAATCGATAGAAAATTCAAAGTAAATTGATAGAAATTAATAATTTTTTTTCCGTCATAGAAAATCGATAGAAAATTAATAGTAAATTGATAGAAATTAATAATTTTTTTTCTATGATAGAAAATCGATAGAAAATTCATAGTAAATTAATAGAAATAAATAATTTTTTTTCTATGATAGAAAATCGAAAGAAAATTTATGGTAAATTGATAGAAATAAATAATTTTTTTTCTATGATAGAAAATCGATAGAAAATTCATGGTAAATTGATAGAAATTAATAATTTTTTTTCTACGATAGAAAATCGATAGAAAATTCACAGTAAATTGATAGAAATTAATAATTTTTTTTCTATGATAGAAAATCGATAGAAAATTCATAGTAAATTAATAGAAATAAATAATTTTTTTTCTATGATAGAAAATCGATAGAAAATTCACAGTAAATTGATAGAAATTAATAATTTTTTTTCTATGATAGAAAATCGATAGAAAATTCATAGTAAATTGATAGAAATTAATAATTTTTTTTCTATGATAGATAATCGATAGAAAATTCATAGTAAATTGATAGAAATTAATAATTTTTTTTCTATGATAGAAAATCGATAGAAAATTCATAGTAAATTGATAGAAATTAATAATTTTTTTTCTGTCATAGAAAATCGATAGAAAATTAATAGTTAATTGATAGAAATTAATAATTTTTTTTCTATGATAGAAAATCGATAGAAAATTCATAGTTAATTGATAGACATTAATAATTTTTTTTCTGTCAAAAAATCGATAGAAAATTCATAGTTAATTGATAGAAATTAATAATTTTTTTTCTATGATAGAAAATCGATAGAAAATTCATAGTAAATTAATAGAAATAAATAATTTTTTTTCTATGATAGAAAATCGATAGAAAATTCACAGTAAATTGATAGAAATTAATAATTTTTTTTCTATGATAGAAAATCGATAGAAAATTCATGGTAAATTGATAGAAATTAATAATTTTTTTTCTACGATAGAAAATCGATAGAAAATTCACAGTAAATTGATAGAAATTAATAATTTTTTTTCTATGATAGAAAATCGATAGAAAATTCATAGTAAATTAATAGAAATAAATAATTTTTTTTCTATGATAGAAAATCGATAGAAAATTCACAGTAAATTGATAGAAATTAATAATTTTTTTTCTATGATAGAAAATCGATAGAAAATTTATGGTAAATTGATAGAAATTAATAATTTTTTTTCTATGATAGAAAATCGATAGAAAATTCACAGTAAATTGATAGAAATTAATAATTTTTTTTCTATGATAGAAAATCGATAGAAAATTCACAGTAAATTGATAGAAATAAATAATTTTTTTTCTATGATAGATAATCGATAGAAAATTCATAGTAAATTGATAGAAATTAATAATTTTTTTTCTATGATAGATAATCGATAGAAAATTCATAGTAAATTGATAGAAATTAATAATTTTTTTTCTATGATAGAAAATCGATAGAAAATTCATAGTAAATTGATAGAAATTGATAATTTTTTTTCTATGATAGAAAATCGATAGAAAATTCAAAGTAAATTGATAGAAATTAATAATTTTTTTTCTATGATAGAAAATCGATAGAAAATTCATAGTAAATTGATAGAAATTGATAATTTTTTTTCTATGATAGAAAATCGATAGAAAATTCATAGTAAATTGATAGAAATTGATAATTTTTTTTCTATGATAGAAAATCGATAGAAAATTCATAGTAAATTGATAGAAATTGATAATTTTTTTTCTGTCATAGAAAATCGATAGAAAATTAATAGTAAATTGATAGACATTAATAATTTTTTTTCTGTCAAAAAATCGATAGAAAATTCATAGTAAATTAATAGAAATAAATAATTTTTTTTCTATGATAGAAAATCGATAGAAAATTCATGGTAAATTGATAGAAATTAATAATTTTTTTTCTATGATCGAAAATCGATAGAAAATTCATAGTAAATTGATAGAAATTGATAATTTTTTTTCTGTCATAGAAAATCGATAGAAAATTAATAGTAAATTGATAGACATTAATAATTTTTTTTCTGTCAAAAAATCGATAGAAAATTCATAGTAAATTAATAGAAATAAATAATTTTTTTTCTATGATAGAAAATCGATAGAAAATTCATAGTAAATTGATAGAAATTGATAATTTTTTTTCTATGATAGAAAATCGATAGAAAATTCAAAGTAAATTGATAGAAATTAATAATTTTTTTTCTATGATAGAAAATCGATAGAAAATTCATAGTAAATTGATAGAAATTAATAATTTTTTTTCTATGATAGAAAATCGATAGAAAATTCATAGTAAATTGATAGAAATTAATAATTTTTTTTCTATGATAGAAAATCGATAGAAAATTCATAGTAAATTGATAGAAATTGATAATTTTTTTTCTATGATAGAAAATCGATAGAAAATTCAAAGTAAATTGATAGACATTAATAATTTTTTTTCTGTCAAAAAATCGATAGAAAATTCATAGTAAATTAATAGAAATAAATAATTTTTTTTCTATGATAGAAAATCGATAGAAAATTCATGGTAAATTGATAGAAATTAATAATTTTTTTTCTATGATAGAAAATCGATAGAAAATTCATAGTAAATTGATAGAAATTAATAATTTTTTTTCTATGATAGAAAATCGATAGAAAATTCATAGTAAATTGATAGAAATTAATAATTTTTTTTCTATGATAGAAAATCGATAGAAAATTCATAGTAAATTGATAGAAATTAATAATTTTTTTTCTATGATAGAAAATCGATAGAAAATTCATAGTAAATTGATAGACATTAATAATTTTTTTTCTATGATAGAAAATCGATAGAAAATTCATAGTAAATTGATAGAAATTAATAATTTTTTTTCTATGATAGAAAATCGATAGAAAATTAATAGTAAATTGATAGAAATTAATAATTTTTTTTCTATGATAGAAAATCGATAGAAAATTCATAGTAAATTGATAGACATTAATAATTTTTTTTCTGTCAAAAAATCGATAGAAAATTCATAGTAAATTAATAGAAATAAATAATTTTTTTTCTATGATAGAAAATCGATAGAAAATTCAAAGTAAATTGATAGAAATTAATAATTTTTTTTCTATGATAGAAAATCGATAGAAAATTCATAGCAAATTGATAGAAATTAATAATTTTTTTTCTATGATAGAAAATCGATAGAAAATTCATAGTAAATTGATAGACATTAATAATTTTTTTTCTGTCAAAAAATCGATAGAAAATTCATAGTAAATTAATAGAAATAAATAATTTTTTTTCTATGATAGAAAATCGATAGAAAATTCATGGTAAATTGATAGAAATTAATAATTTTTTTTCTATGATAGAGAATCGATAGAAAATTCATAGTAAATTGATAGAAATTAATAATTTTTTTTCTATGATAGAAAATCGATAGAAAATTCAAAGTAAATTGATAGAAATTAATAATTTTTTTTCTATGATAGAAAATCGATAGAAAATTCATAGTAAATTGATAGAAATTAATAATTTTTTTTCTATGATAGAAAATCGATAGAAAATTCATAGTAAATTGATAGACATTAATAATTTTTTTTCTGTCAAAAAATCGATAGAAAATTCATAGTAAATTAATAGAAATAAATAATTTTTTTTCTATGATAGAAAATCGATAAAAAATTCATGGTAAATTGATAGAAATTAATAATTTTTTTTCTATGATAGAAAATCGATAGAAAATTCAAAGTAAATTGATAGAAATTAATAATTTTTTTTCTATGATAGAAAATCGATAGAAAATTCATAGTAAATTGATAGAAATTAATAATTTTTTTTCTATGATAGAAAATCGATAGAAAATTCATAGTAAATTGATAGACATTAATAATTTTTTTTCTGTCAAAAAATCGATAGAAAATTCATAGTAAATTAATAGAAATAAATGATTTTTTTTCTATGATAGAAAATCGATAAAAAATTCATGGTAAATTGATAGAAATTAATAATTTTTTTTCTATGATAGAAAATCGATAGAAAATTCATAGTAAATTGATAGAAATTAATAATTTTTTTTCTATGATAGAAAATCGATAGAAAATTCAAAGTAAATTGATAGAAATTAATAATTTTTTTTCTATGATAGAAAATCGATAGAAAATTCATAGTAAATTGATAGAAATTAATAATTTTTTTTCTATGATAGAAAATCGATAGAAATTTCATAGTAAATTGATAGACATTAATAATTTTTTTTCTATGATAGAAAATCGATAGAAAATTCAAAGTAAATTGATAGAAATTAATAATTTTTTTTCTATGATAGAAAATCGATAGAAAATTCATAGTAAATTGATAGAAATTAATAATTTTTTTTCTATGATAGAAAATCGATAGAAAATTCATAGTGAATTGATAGAAATTAATAATTTTTTTTCTATGATAGAAAATCGATAGAAAATTCAAAGTAAATTGATAGAAATTAATAATTTTTTTTCTATGATAGAAAATCGATAGAAAATTCATAGTAAATTGATAGACATTAATAATTTTTTTTCTGTCAAAAAATCGATAGAAAATTCATAGTAAATTAATAGAAATAAATGATTTTTTCTCTATGATAGAAAATCGATAAAAAATTCATGGTAAATTGATAGAAATTAATAATTTTTTTTCTATGATAGAAAATCGATAGAAAATTCATAGTAAATTGATAGAAATTAATAATTTTTTTTCTGTCATAGAAAATCGATAGAAAATTAATAGTTAATTGATAGAAATTAATAATTTTTTTTCTATGATAGAAAATCGATAGAAAATTCATAGTTAATTGATAGACATTAATAATTTTTTTTCTGTCAAAAAATCGATAGAAAATTCATAGTTAATTGATAGAAATTAATAATTTTTTTTCTATGATAGAAAATCGATAGAAAATTCATGGTAAATTGATAGAAATTAATAATTTTTTTTCTACGATAGAAAATCGATAGAAAATTCACAGTAAATTGATAGAAATTAATAATTTTTTTTCTATGATAGAAAATCGATAGAAAATTCATAGTAAATTAATAGAAATAAATAATTTTTTTTCTATGATAGAAAATCGATAGAAAATTCACAGTAAATTGATAGAAATTAATAATTTTTTTTCTATGATAGAAAATCGATAGAAAATTCATGGTAAATTGATAGAAATTAATAATTTTTTTTCTATGATAGAAAATCGATAGAAAATTCACAGTAAATTGATAGAAATTAATAATTTTTTTTCTATGATAGAAAATCGATAGAAAATTCACAGTAAATTGATAGAAATAAATAATTTTTTTTCTATGATAGATAATCGATAGAAAATTCATAGTAAATTGATAGAAATTAATAATTTTTTTTCTATGATAGATAATCGATAGAAAATTCATAGTAAATTGATAGAAATTAATAATTTTTTTTCTATGATAGAAAATCGATAGAAAATTCATAGTAAATTGATAGAAATTGATAATTTTTTTTCTATGATAGAAAATCGATAGAAAATTCAAAGTAAATTGATAGAAATTAATAATTTTTTTTCTATGATAGAAAATCGATAGAAAATTCATAGTAAATTGATAGAAATTGATAATTTTTTTTCTATGATAGAAAATCGATAGAAAATTCATAGTAAATTGATAGAAATTGATAATTTTTTTTCTATGATAGAAAATCGATAGAAAATTCATAGTAAATTGATAGAAATTGATAATTTTTTTTCTGTCATAGAAAATCGATAGAAAATTAATAGTAAATTGATAGACATTAATAATTTTTTTTCTGTCAAAAAATCGATAGAAAATTCATAGTAAATTAATAGAAATAAATAATTTTTTTTCTATGATAGAAAATCGATAGAAAATTCATGGTAAATTGATAGAAATTAATAATTTTTTTTCTATGATAGAAAATCGATAGAAAATTCATAGTAAATTGATAGAAATTGATAATTTTTTTTCTGTCATAGAAAATCGATAGAAAATTAATAGTAAATTGATAGACATTAATAATTTTTTTTCTGTCAAAAAATCGATAGAAAATTCATAGTAAATTAATAGAAATAAATAATTTTTTTTCTATGATAGAAAATCGATAGAAAATTCATAGTAAATTGATAGAAATTAATAATTTTTTTTCTATGATAGAAAATCGATAGAAAATTCATAGTAAATTGATAGAAATTGATAATTTTTTTTCTATGATAGAAAATCGATAGAAAATTCAAAGTAAATTGATAGAAATTAATAATTTTTTTTCTATGATAGAAAATCGATAGAAAATTCATAGTAAATTGATAGAAATTAATAATTTTTTTTCTATGATAGAAAATCGATAGAAAATTCATAGTAAATTGATAGAAATTAATAATTTTTTTTCTATGATAGAAAATCGATAGAAAATTAGAGGTAAATTGATAGAAATTAATAATTTTTTTTCTATGATAGAAAATCGATAGAAAATTAATAGTAAATTGATAGAAATTAATAATTTTTTTTCTATGATAGAAAATCGATAGAAAATTCATAGTAAATTGATAGAAATTAATAATTTTTTTTCTATGATAGAAAATCGATAGAAAATTAGAGGTAAATTGATAGAAATTAATAATTTTTTTTCTATGATAGAAAATCGATAGAAAATTAATAGTAAATTGATAGAAATTAATAATTTTTTTTCTATGATAGAAAATCGATAGAAAATTCATAGTAAATTGATAGACATTAATAATTTTTTTTCTGTCAAAAAATCGATAGAAAATTCATAGTAAATTAATAGAAATAAATAATTTTTTTTCTATGATAGAAAATCGATAGAAAATTCAAAGTAAATTGATAGAAATTAATAATTTTTTTTCTATGATAGAAAATCGATAGAAAATTCAAAGTAAATTGATAGAAATTAATAATTTTTTTTCTATGATAGAAAATCGATAGAAAATTCATAGCAAATTGATAGAAATTAATAATTTTTTTTCTATGATAGAGAATCGATAGAAAATTCATAGTAAATTGATAGAAATTAATAATTTTTTTTCTATGATAGAAAATCGATAGAAAATTCAAAGTAAATTGATAGAAATTAATAATTTTTTTTCTATGATAGAAAATCGATAGAAAATTCATAGTAAATTGATAGAAATTAATAATTTTTTTTCTATGATAGAAAATCGATAGAAAATTCATAGTAAATTGATAGACATTAATAATTTTTTTTCTGTCAAAAAATCGATAGAAAATTCATAGTAAATTAATAGAAATAAATGATTTTTTTTCTATGATAGAAAATCGATAAAAAATTCATGGTAAATTGATAGAAATTAATAATTTTTTTTCTATGATAGAAAATCGATAGAAAATTCATAGTAAATTGATAGAAATTAATAATTTTTTTTCTATGATAGAAAATCGATAGAAAATTCATAGTAAATTGATAGACATTAATAATTTTTTTTCTGTCAAAAAATCGATAGAAAATTCATAGTAAATTAATAGAAATAAATAATTTTTTTTCTATGATAGAAAATCGATAAAAAATTCATGGTAAATTGATAGAAATTAATAATTTTTTTTCTATGATAGAAAATCGATAGAAAATTCAAAGTAAATTGATAGAAATTAATAATTTTTTTTCTATGATAGAAAATCGATAGAAAATTCATAGTAAATTGATAGAAATTAATAATTTTTTTTCTATGATAGAAAATCGATAGAAAATTCATAGTAAATTGATAGACATTAATAATTTTTTTTCTGTCAAAAAATCGATAGAAAATTCATAGTAAATTAATAGAAATAAATGATTTTTTTTCTATGATAGAAAATCGATAAAAAATTCATGGTAAATTGATAGAAATTAATAATTTTTTTTCTATGATAGAAAATCGATAGAAAATTCATAGTAAATTGATAGAAATTAATAATTTTTTTTCTATGATAGAAAATCGATAGAAAATTCAAAGTAAATTGATAGAAATTAATAATTTTTTTTCTATGATAGAAAATCGATAGAAAATTCATAGTAAATTGATAGAAATTAATAATTTTTTTTCTATGATAGAAAATCGATAGAAATTTCATAGTAAATTGATAGACATTAATAATTTTTTTTCTGTCAAAAAATCGATAGAAAATTCATAGTAAATTAATAGAAATAAATAATTTTTTTTCTATGATAGAAAATCGATAAAAAATTCATGGTAAATTGATAGAAATTAATAATTTTTTTTCTATGATAGAAAATCGATAGAAAATTCATAGTAAATTGATAGAAATTAATAATTTTTTTTCTATGATAGAAAATCGATAGAAAATTCAAAGTAAATTGATAGAAATTAATAATTTTTTTTCTATGATAGAAAATCGATAGAAAATTCATAGTAAATTGATAGACATTAATAATTTTTTTTCTGTCAAAAAATCGATAGAAAATTCATAGTAAATTAATAGAAATAAATGATTTTTTCTCTATGATAGAAAATCGATAAAAAATTCATGGTAAATTGATAGAAATTAATAATTTTTTTTCTATGATAGAAAATCGATAGAAAATTCATAGTAAATTGATAGAAATTAATAATTTTTTTTCTATGATAGAAAATCGATAGAAAATTCATAGTAAATTGATAGACATTAATAATTTTTTTTCTGTCAAAAAATCGATAGAAAATTCATAGTAAATTAATAGAAATAAATAATTTTTTTTCTATGATAGAAAATCGATAAAAAATTCATGGTAAATTGATAGAAATTAATAATTTTTTTTCTATGATAGAAAATCGATAGAAAATTCATAGTAAATTGATAGAAATTAATAATTTTTTTTCTATGATAGAAAATCGATAGAAAATTCATAGTAAATTGATAGACATTAATAATTTTTTTTCTGTCAAAAAATCGATAGAAAATTCATAGTAAATTAATAGAAATAAATGATTTTTTTTCTATGATAGAAAATCGATAAAAAATTCATGGTAAATTGATAGAAATTAATAATTTTTTTTCTATGATAGAAAATCGATAGAAAATTCATAGTAAATTGATAGAAATTAATAATTGTTTTTCTATGATAGAAAATCGATAGAAAATTCAAAGTAAATTGATAGAAATTAATAATTTTTTTTCTATGATAGAAAATCGATAGAAAATTCATAGTAAATTGATAGAAATTAATAATTTTTTTTCTATGATAGAAAATCGATAGAAAATTCATAGTAAATTGATAGACATTAATAATTTTTTTTCTGTCAAAAAATCGATAGAAAATTCATAGTAAATTAATAGAAATAAATGATTTTTTTTCTATGATAGAAAATCGATAAAAAATTCATGGTAAATTGATAGAAATTAATAATTTTTTTTCTATGATAGAAAATCGATAGAAAATTCATAGTAAATTGATAGAAATTAATAATTTTTTTTCTATGATAGAAAATCGATAGAAAATTCAAAGTAAATTGATAGAAATTAATAATTTTTTTTCTATGATAGAAAATCGATAGAAAATTCATAGTAAATTGATAGAAATTAATAATTTTTTTTCTATGATAGAAAATCGATAGAAATTTCATAGTAAATTGATAGACATTAATAATTTTTTTTCTGTCAAAAAATCGATAGAAAATTCATAGTAAATTAATAGAAATAAATAATTTTTTTTCTATGATAGAAAATCGATAAAAAATTCATGGTAAATTGATAGAAATTAATAATTTTTTTTCTATGATAGAAAATCGATAGAAAATTCATAGTAAATTGATAGAAATTAATAATTTTTTTTCTATGATAGAAAATCGATAGAAAATTCATAGTAAATTGATAGAAATTAATAATTTTTTTTCTATGATAGAAAATCGATAAAAAATTCATGGTAAATTGATAGAAATTAATAATTTTTTTTCTATGATAGAATATCGATAGAAAATTCATAGTAAATTGATAGAAATTAATAATTTTTTTTCTATGATAGAAAATCGATAGAAAATTCAAAGTAAATTGATAGAAATTAATAATTTTTTTTCTATGATAGAAAATCGATAGAAAATTCATAGTAAATTGATAGAAATTAATAATTTTTTTTCTATGATAGAAAATCGATAGAAAATTCATAGTAAATTGATAGAAATAAATGATTTTTTTTCTATGATAGAAAATCGATAAAAAATTCATGGTAAATTGATAGAAATTAATAATTTTTTTTCTATGATAGAAAATCGATAGAAAATTCATAGTAAATTGATAGAAATTAATAATTTTTTTTCTATGATAGAAAATCGATAGAAAATTCAAAGTAAATTGATAGAAATTAATAATTTTTTTTCTATGATAGAAAATCGATAGAAAATTCATAGTAAATTGATAGAAATTAATAATTTTTTTTCTATGATAGAAAATCGATAGAAATTTCATAGTAAATTGATAGACATTAATAATTTTTTTTCTGTCAAAAAATCGATAGAAAATTCATAGTAAATTAATAGAAATAAATAATTTTTTTTCTATGATAGAAAATCGATAAAAAATTCATGGTAAATTGATAGAAATTAATAATTTTCTTTCTATGATAGAAAATCGATAGAAAATTCATAGTAAATTGATAGAAATTGATAATTTTTTTTCTGTCATAGAAAATCGATAGAAAATTAATAGTAAATTGATAGACATTAATAATTTTTTTTCTGTCAAAAAATCGATAGAAAATTCATAGTAAATTAATAGAAATAAATAATTTTTTTTCTATGATAGAAAATCGATAAAAAATTCATGGTAAATTGATAGAAATTAATAATTTTTTTTCTATGATAGAAAATCGATAGAAAATTCATAGTCAATTGATAGAAATTAATAATTTTTTTTCTATGATAGAAAATCGATAGAAAATTCATAGTAAATTGATAGACATTAATAATTTTTTTTCTGTCAAAAAATCGATAGAAAATTCATAGTAAATTAATAGAAATAAATAATTTTTTTTCTATGATAGAAAATCGATAAAAAATTCATGGTAAATTGATAGAAATTAATAATTTTTTTTCTATGATAGAAAATCGATAGAAAATTCATAGTAAATTGATAGAAATTAATAATTTTTTTTCTATGATAGAAAATCGATAAAAAATTCATGGTAAATTGATAGAAATTAATAATTTTTTTTCTATGATAGAAAATCGATAGAAAATTCATAGTAAATTGATAGAAATTAATAATTTTTTTTCTATGATAGAAAATCGATAGAAAATTCAAAGTAAATTGATAGAAATTAATAATTTTTTTTCTATGATAGAAAATCGATAGAAAATTCATAGTAAATTGATAGAAATTAATAATTTTTTTTCTATGATAGAAAATCGATAGAAAATTCATAGTAAATTGATAGAAATTAATAATTTTTTTTCTATGATAGAAAATCGATAGAAAATTCAAAGTAAATTGATAGAAATTAATAATTTTTTTTCTATGATAGAAAATCGATAGAAAATTCATAGTAAATTGATAGAAATTAATAATTTTTTTTCTATGATAGAAAATCGATAGAAAATTCATAGTAAATTGATAGACATTAATAATTTTTTTTCTGTCAAAAAATCGATAGAAAATTCATAGTAAATTAATAGAAATAAATAATTTTTTTTCTATGATAGAAAATCGATAGAAAATTAATAGTAAATTGATAGAAATTAATAATTTTTTTTCTATGATAGAAAATCGATAGAAAATTCATAGTAAATTAATAGAAATTAATAATTTTTTTTCTATGATAGAAAATCGATAGAAAATTCATAGTAAATTGATAGAAATTAATAATTTTTTTTCTGTCATAGAAAATCGATAGAAAATTAATAGTAAATTGATAGAAATTAATAATTTTTTTTCTATGATAGAAAATCGATAGAAAATTCATAGTTAATTGATAGACATTAATAATTTTTTTTCTGTCAAAAAATCGATAGAAAATTCATAGTTAATTGATAGAAATTAATAATTTTTTTTCTGTCATAGAAAATCGATAGAAAATTAATAGTAAATTGATAGAAATTAATAATTTTTTTTCTATGATAGAAAATCGATAGAAAATTCATAGTAAATTGATAGAAATTAATAATTTTTTTTCTATGATAGAAAATCGATAGAAAATTCATAGTAAATTGATAGACATTAATAATTTTTTTTCTGTCAAAAAATCGATAGAAAATTCATAGTAAATTAATAGAAATAAATAATTTTTTTTCTATGATAGAAAATCGATAAAAAATTCATGGTAAATTGATAGAAATTAATAATTTTTTTTCTATGATAGAAAATCGATAGAAAATTCATAGTAAATTGATAGAAATTAATAATTTTTTTTCTATGATAGAAAATCGATAGAAAATTCAAAGTAAATTGATAGAAATTAATAATTTTTTTTCTATGATAGAAAATCGATAGAAAATTCATAGTAAATTGATAGAAATTAATAATTTTTTTTCTATGATAGAAAATCGATAGAAAATTCAAAGTAAATTGATAGAAATTAATAATTTTTTTTCTATGATAGAAAATCGATAGAAAATTCATAGTAAATTGATAGAAATTAATAATTTTTTTTTTATGATAGAAAATCGATAAAAAATTCATGGTAAATTGATAGAAATTAATAATTTTTTTTCTATGATAGAAAATCGATAGAAAATTCATAGTAAATTGATAGAAATTGATAATTTTTTTTCTGTCATAGAAAATCGATAGAAAATTAATAGTAAATTGATAGACATTAATAATTTTTTTTCTGTCAAAAAATCGATAGAAAATTCATAGTAAATTAATAGAAATAAATAATTTTTTTTCTATGATAGAAAATCGATAAAAAATTCATGGTAAATTGATAGAAATTAATAATTTTTTTTCTATGATAGAAAATCGATAGAAAATTCATAGTCAATTGATAGAAATTAATAATTTTTTTTCTATGATAGAAAATCGATAGAAAATTCATAGTAAATTGATAGACATTAATAATTTTTTTTCTGTCAAAAAATCGATAGAAAATTCATAGTAAATTAATAGAAATAAATAATTTTTTTTCTATGATAGAAAATCGATAAAAAATTCATGGTAAATTGATAGAAATTAATAATTTTTTTTCTATGATAGAAAATCGATAGAAAATTCATAGTAAATTGATAGAAATTAATAATTTTTTTTCTATGATAGAAAATCGATAAAAAATTCATGGTAAATTGATAGAAATTAATAATTTTCTTTCTATGATAGAAAATCGATAGAAAATTCATAGTAAATTGATAGAAATTGATAATTTTTTTTCTGTCATAGAAAATCGATAGAAAATTAATAGTAAATTGATAGACATTAATAATTTTTTTTCTGTCAAAAAATCGATAGAAAATTCATAGTAAATTAATAGAAATAAATAATTTTTTTTCTATGATAGAAAATCGATAAAAAATTCATGGTAAATTGATAGAAATTAATAATTTTTTTTCTATGATAGAAAATCGATAGAAAATTCATAGTCAATTGATAGAAATTAATAATTTTTTTTCTATGATAGAAAATCGATAGAAAATTCATAGTAAATTGATAGACATTAATAATTTTTTTTCTGTCAAAAAATCGATAGAAAATTCATAGTAAATTAATAGAAATAAATAATTTTTTTTCTATGATAGAAAATCGATAAAAAATTCATGGTAAATTGATAGAAATTAATAATTTTTTTTCTATGATAGAAAATCGATAGAAAATTCATAGTAAATTGATAGAAATTAATAATTTTTTTTCTATGATAGAAAATCGATAAAAAATTCATGGTAAATTGATAGAAATTAATAATTTTTTTTCTATGATAGAAAATCGATAGAAAATTCATAGTAAATTGATAGAAATTAATAATTTTTTTTCTATGATAGAAAATCGATAGAAAATTCAAAGTAAATTGATAGAAATTAATAATTTTTTTTCTATGATAGAAAATCGATAGAAAATTCATAGTAAATTGATAGAAATTAATAATTTTTTTTCTATGATAGAAAATCGATAGAAAATTCATAGTAAATTGATAGAAATTAATAATTTTTTTTCTATGATAGAAAATCGATAGAAAATTCAAAGTAAATTGATAGAAATTAATAATTTTTTTTCTATGATAGAAAATCGATAGAAAATTCATAGTAAATTGATAGAAATTAATAATTTTTTTTCTATGATAGAAAATCGATAGAAAATTCATAGTAAATTGATAGACATTAATAATTTTTTTTCTGTCAAAAAATCGATAGAAAATTCATAGTAAATTAATAGAAATAAATAATTTTTTTTCTATGATAGAAAATCGATAGAAAATTAATAGTAAATTGATAGAAATTAATAATTTTTTTTCTATGATAGAAAATCGATAGAAAATTCATAGTAAATTAATAGAAATTAATAATTTTTTTTCTATGATAGAAAATCGATAGAAAATTCATAGTAAATTGATAGAAATTAATAATTTTTTTTCTGTCATAGAAAATCGATAGAAAATTAATAGTAAATTGATAGAAATTAATAATTTTTTTTCTATGATAGAAAATCGATAGAAAATTCATAGTTAATTGATAGACATTAATAATTTTTTTTCTGTCAAAAAATCGATAGAAAATTCATAGTTAATTGATAGAAATTAATAATTTTTTTTCTGTCATAGAAAATCGATAGAAAATTAATAGTAAATTGATAGAAATTAATAATTTTTTTTCTATGATAGAAAATCGATAGAAAATTCATAGTAAATTGATAGAAATTAATAATTTTTTTTCTATGATAGAAAATCGATAGAAAATTCATAGTAAATTGATAGACATTAATAATTTTTTTTCTGTCAAAAAATCGATAGAAAATTCATAGTAAATTAATAGAAATAAATAATTTTTTTTCTATGATAGAAAATCGATAAAAAATTCATGGTAAATTGATAGAAATTAATAATTTTTTTTCTATGATAGAAAATCGATAGAAAATTCATAGTAAATTGATAGAAATTAATAATTTTTTTTCTATGATAGAAAATCGATAGAAAATTCAAAGTAAATTGATAGAAATTAATAATTTTTTTTCTATGATAGAAAATCGATAGAAAATTCATAGTAAATTGATAGAAATTAATAATTTTTTTTCTATGATAGAAAATCGATAGAAAATTCAAAGTAAATTGATAGAAATTAATAATTTTTTTTCTATGATAGAAAATCGATAGAAAATTCATAGTAAATTGATAGAAATTAATAATTTTTTTTTTATGATAGAAAATCGATAAAAAATTCATGGTAAATTGATAGAAATTAATAATTTTTTTTCTATGATAGAAAATCGATAGAAAATTCATAGTAAATTGATAGAAATTGATAATTTTTTTTCTGTCATAGAAAATCGATAGAAAATTAATAGTAAATTGATAGACATTAATAATTTTTTTTCTGTCAAAAAATCGATAGAAAATTCATAGTAAATTAATAGAAATAAATAATTTTTTTTCTATGATAGAAAATCGATAAAAAATTCATGGTAAATTGATAGAAATTAATAATTTTTTTTCTATGATAGAAAATCGATAGAAAATTCATAGTCAATTGATAGAAATTAATAATTTTTTTTCTATGATAGAAAATCGATAGAAAATTCATAGTAAATTGATAGACATTAATAATTTTTTTTCTGTCAAAAAATCGATAGAAAATTCATAGTAAATTAATAGAAATAAATAATTTTTTTTCTATGATAGAAAATCGATAAAAAATTCATGGTAAATTGATAGAAATTAATAATTTTTTTTCTATGATAGAAAATCGATAGAAAATTCATAGTAAATTGATAGAAATTAATAATTTTTTTTCTATGATAGAAAATCGATAAAAAATTCATGGTAAATTGATAGAAATTAATAATTTTTTTTCTATGATAGAAAATCGATAGAAAATTCATAGTAAATTGATAGAAATTAATAATTTTTTTTCTATGATAGAAAATCGATAGAAAATTCAAAGTAAATTGATAGAAATTAATAATTTTTTTTCTATGATAGAAAATCGATAGAAAATTCATAGTAAATTGATAGAAATTAATAATTTTTTTTCTATGATAGAAAATCGATAGAAAATTCATAGTAAATTGATAGAAATTAATAATTTTTTTTCTATGATAGAAAATCGATAGAAAATTCAAAGTAAATTGATAGAAATTAATAATTTTTTTTCTATGATAGAAAATCGATAGAAAATTCATAGTAAATTGATAGAAATTAATAATTTTTTTTCTATGATAGAAAATCGATAGAAAATTCATAGTAAATTGATAGACATTAATAATTTTTTTTCTGTCAAAAAATCGATAGAAAATTCATAGTAAATTAATAGAAATAAATAATTTTTTTTCTATGATAGAAAATCGATAGAAAATTAATAGTAAATTGATAGAAATTAATAATTTTTTTTCTATGATAGAAAATCGATAGAAAATTCATAGTAAATTAATAGAAATTAATAATTTTTTTTCTATGATAGAAAATCGATAGAAAATTCATAGTAAATTGATAGAAATTAATAATTTTTTTTCTGTCATAGAAAATCGATAGAAAATTAATAGTAAATTGATAGAAATTAATAATTTTTTTTCTATGATAGAAAATCGATAGAAAATTCATAGTTAATTGATAGACATTAATAATTTTTTTTCTGTCAAAAAATCGATAGAAAATTCATAGTTAATTGATAGAAATTAATAATTTTTTTTCTATGATAGAAATTCGATAGAAAATTCATAGTAAATTGATAGAAATTAATAATTTTTTTTCTATGATAGAAAATCGATAGAAAATTCATGGTAAATTGATAGAAATTAATAATTTTTTTTCTACGATAGAAAATCGATAGAAAATTCACAGTAAATTGATAGAAATTAATAATTTTTTTTCTATGATAGAAAATCGATAGAAAATTCATGGTAAATTGATAGAAATTAATAATTTTTTTTCTATGATAGAAAATCGATAGAAAATTCACAGTAAATTGATAGAAATTAATAATTTTTTTCTATGATAGAAAATCGATAGAAAATTCATGGTAAATTGATAGAAATTAATAATTTTTTTTCTATGATAGAAAATCGATAGAAAATTCACAGTAAATTGATAGAAATTAATAATTTTTTTCTATGATAGAAAATCGATAGAAAATTCATGGTAAATTGATAGAAATTAATAATTTTTTTTCTACGATAGATAATCGATAGAAAATTCATAGTAAATTGATAGAAATTAATAATTTTTTTTCTATGATAGAAAATCGATAGAAAATTCATAGTAAATTGATAGAAATTAATAATTTTTTTTCTATGATAGAAAATCGATAGAAAATTCATAGTAAATTGATAGAAATTAATAATTTTTTTTCTATGATAGATAATCGATAGAATATTCATAGTAAATTGATAGAAATTAATAATTTTTTTTCTATGATAGAAAATCGATAGAAAATTCATAGTAAATTGATAGAAATTAATAATTTTTTTTCTGTCATAGAAAATCGATAGAAAATTAGTAGTTAATTGATAGAAATTTATAATTTTTTTTCTATGATAGAAAATCGATAGAAAATTCATAGTAAATTGATAGAAATTAATAATTTTTTTTCTATGATAGATAATCGATAGAAAATTCATAGTAAATTGATAGAAATTAATAATTTTTTTTCTATGATAGAAAATCGATAGAAAATTCATAGTAAATTGATAGAAATTAATAATTTTTTTTCTATGATAGATAATCGATAGAAAATTCATAGTAAATTGATAGAAATTAATAATTTTTTTTCTATGATAGATAATCGATAGAAAATTCATAGTAAATTGATAGAAATTAATAATTTTTTTTCTATGATAGAAAATCGATAGAAAATTCATAGTAAATTGATAGACATTAATAATTTTTTTTCTGTCAAAAAATCGATAGAAAATTCATAGTTAATTGATAGAAATTAATAATTTTTTTTCTATGATAGAAAATCGATAGAAAATTCATAGTAAATTGATAGAAATTAATAATTTTTTTTCTATGATAGAAAATCGATAGAAAATTCAAAGTAAATTGATAGAAATTAATAATTTTTTTTCCGTCATAGAAAATCGATAGAAAATTAATAGTAAATTGATAGAAATTAATAATTTTTTTTCTATGATAGAAAATCGATAGAAAATTCATAGTAAATTGATAGAAATTAATAATTTTTTTTCTATGATAGAAAATCGATAGAAAATTCATAGTAAATTGATAGAAATTAATAATTTTTTTTCTATGATAGAAAATCGATAGAAAATTCAAAGTAAATTGATAGAAATTAATAATTTTTTTTCCGTCATAGAAAATCGATAGAAAATTAATAGTAAATTGATAGAAATTAATAATTTTTTTTCTATGATAGAAAATCGATAGAAAATTCATAGTAAATTGATAGAAATTAATAATTTTTTTTCTATGATAGAAAACCGATAGAAAATTCATAGTAAATTGATAGAAATTAATAATTTTTTTCTATGATAGAAAATCGATAGAAAATTCATAGTAAATTGATAGAAATTAATAATTTTTTTTCCGTCATAGAAAATCGATAGAAAATTCATAGTAAATTGATAGAAATTAATAATTTTTTTTCTATGATAGAAAATCGATAGAAAATTCAAAGTAAATTGATAGAAATTAATAATTTTTTTTCCGTCATAGAAAATCGATAGAAAATTCAAAGTAAATTGATAGAAATTAATAATTTTTTTTCCGTCATAGAAAATCGATAGAAAATTAATAGTAAATTGATAGAAATTAATAATTTTTTTTCTATGATAGAAAACCGATAGAAAATTCATAGTAAATTGATAGAAATTAATAATTTTTTTCTATGATAGAAAATCGATAGAAAATTCATAGTAAATTGATAGAAATTAATAATTTTTTTTCCGTCATAGAAAATCGATAGAAAATTAATAGTAAATTGATAGAAATTAATAATTTTTTTTCTATGATAGAAAATCGATAGAAAATTCATAGTAAATTGATAGAAATTAATAATTTTTTTTCCGTCATAGAAAATCGATAGAAAATTAATAGTAAATTGATAGAAATTAATAATTTTTTTTCTATGATAGAAAATCGATAGAAAATTCATAGTAAATTAATAGAAATAAATAATTTTTTTTCTATGATAGAAAATCGATAGAAAATTTATGGTAAATTGATAGAAATAAATAATTTTTTTTCTATGATAGAAAATCGATAGAAAATTCATGGTAAATTGATAGAAATTAATAATTTTTTTTCTACGATAGAAAATCGATAGAAAATTCACAGTAAATTGATAGAAATTAATAATTTTTTTTCTATGATAGAAAATCGATAGAAAATTCATAGTAAATTAATAGAAATAAATAATTTTTTTTCTATGATAGAAAATCGATAGAAAATTCACAGTAAATTGATAGAAATTAATAATTTTTTTTCTATGATAGAAAATCGATAGAAAATTCATAGTAAATTGATAGAAATTAATAATTTTTTTTCTATGATAGATAATCGATAGAAAATTCATAGTAAATTGATAGAAATTAATAATTTTTTTTCTATGATAGAAAATCGATAGAAAATTCATAGTAAATTGATAGAAATTAATAATTTTTTTTCTGTCATAGAAAATCGATAGAAAATTAATAGTTAATTGATAGAAATTAATAATTTTTTTTCTATGATAGAAAATCGATAGAAAATTCATAGTTAATTGATAGACATTAATAATTTTTTTTCTGTCAAAAAATCGATAGAAAATTCATAGTTAATTGATAGAAATTAATAATTTTTTTTCTATGATAGAAAATCGATAGAAAATTCATGGTAAATTGATAGAAATTAATAATTTTTTTTCTACGATAGAAAATCGATAGAAAATTCACAGTAAATTGATAGAAATTAATAATTTTTTTTCTATGATAGAAAATCGATAGAAAATTCATAGTAAATTGATAGAAATTAATCATTTTTTTTCTGTGATAGAAAATCGATAGAAAATTCATAGTAAATTGATAGAAATTAGGGGTGTGCGAATACTCGAAACTTCGAATTATCCGAGGCGAATCGAATCGAACAATTCGATTCGAGATTCGCCGCGAAGATTCGAAATGTTTGAATAGTTCGAAAGATTTGAATAGTTTCGAAACTTTACCTAATCTTCGGTAAATAGGGGGCCTGGGACACGAATGCCCCCCTCAAAAATTAGGTAAAAAATTTTTTTTTATTTTTCGTCGTTATGACCTCTATAATGTTTTTACCATATTTTAGTCCAATATGTGATATGTGGGGTAAAATGGACCACTTAAAAAACTTTTAATTTTAGAATAATTTTTAATTCAATTCTTTTTTAACAAAACGTTGATAAAAGAAAAAATATAAAATTACTTGTGTCTGAATATTTATTTCAATTGCCTTTTGTTATTATTTATTACCATCAATTTGATTGTTTTTTTTTACCTCTCCCTATTTGTGACTCCTTTATCCTTCTCACAATATTAATTATAAGAAATTTTCAAACCTATTAATCATCGAGTTTCAACGAAAGGTAAGATTTTATTTTTTTTTTCGTGATAATTTTTGCTTCAAGTTATGACAATTTTTCCACGGTATGTTAGAATCTAGACTTAACGGCGTACACGTATAAAGATGTGCGTAATGTGAATAAAAATTCCGTGGAAATTTTAGCAAATAAACATAAGAATATTTGCGTTACCGAAAGTTTTATGTTGGACAAGTTCGTACACAATTTTACGTTATCTAGATCTAGATCTAGAGCTAGCTAGCTCTCTGAGCTTGAATAAAAGCGAAAATTTAGTTGTTGGCTCACAACAATTACAGCTTTCCAAAATGTTTTATTTTATTGGAGGATATTGTTTAATAAATTTGTTTAAGATTTACTCGGTTTTAGAGAATTTTTTTGTTTTTGGATTTACAGAGATTCCAGTTCAACGCCATCTTCCAAACCTTCGCTGGAGCCTATCGTGAGGTTCAGAATGCCCCGCCGGAACAACAGAAAACGTTTTCAATTTCGGAGCCGTCGTCTCCCCAAAAGCATAACCGAGTAATTACTTTGAGCCAAAATTGGCAAATCAAAGTAAATAAATATTCGGAAAGTCCTGATGACACGCTCAGTCATATCAGGCGCTATATTTGCCGTAAGAGAAATTTAGAAGAAGAAGAACAACAACAACAACAGCAGCAGCACGAGCAAGAGCCACAGCAACAGCAACAACAAATTAAACCATGCTGTGTCATCGTATATGGAATCAGCGGATCCGGCAAATCGACAACCCTTTTCGGCGACGAAGCGACGAACATCAAAGGATTCATTCCAAGCTGGTTTCCGGATGCCAGCGAAGAGGATATCGCTTTCCGGTACATATTAATATATGCTATTATACTTCAATATTAATATTGAGAACTTCCCGATTGCGATTTTATATTTTTATATTTGCCATTAAAATAACACGGGGAAATTATTTCTGTAAATTCGGAATTTTATCACTGATCAGCTAATTATTGCACCGGAAAAGATCAATACATTTTCTTGTTTAAAATTAAAAGCTCTACGAAAAAAGTCTCTTATCATTTTTTGATAAATCCATTTATTCAAAAGTTATTGGAGCTTGATCTCAAATCTATAGCCAATTTCCGAGATCTTTTTAATCTTGCGTTGAAACTATCAGATTTATCACAAACTTTCATTTCATTTTTTTGTAGACAATTTTAGTTCCTGCAAATTATCTCTGATAAAGTTTTTTCAAATTTTGCATAACTTCCTAGTTATATCCATTTTAATGTCAAACTCTTGAAATCGATGAGAACCCTATTTTTTAAGAACTTGACATTTAAATGTAAATAACTGGGAAGTTATGCAAAATGTTAAAAAACTTTATCAGAGATAATTTGCAGGGAATGGAATCGCCTACAGAAAAGATTAAATCAAATTTTGTGATAAATCTGATAGTTTCGACAAAAAATTAAAAAGATCTCGAAATTGGCTATAGATTTGAGTTCAAGCTCCAATAACTTTTGAACAAATGGATTTATTAAAAAATCATAAGCGACTTTTTCTGTAGAGCGTTCAATCCTCGAAAATATTATATTTTGAACTTATCTGTACAATGAGCCATTTCCGAGGTATCAAATTTCAAACAACAATTTTTATTTCCTATGTTATTTAAATGAGAAATAGAAAGTCGCGACGAGACACCTGTTAATATTAATATTAAGGGCTCTAATTTTATCAGGCATCTTATTTTAACTCCCTGCAAGTATAGAAGCTGTTAGTGCGTTGAAAAAAAAAAAGTTGTCCTAAAATTGCACGCCCTAGTATATATATATATTTCCTGTATTTTTATATTATTTTTATATTTCATTACAGTGCCGCAGAATTTTCATTGGAAAAGGGAGTTCGTGATTTAGTTCATTCATCGACCCCTACTATTAAATTATCTTCGAGTACCTCGTGGGATACTTTCAAGACCAAGAACGTCGTTGCTGGCTTGAAAGATACTTTGAAGAAGAGAATCGTATGTGGAACCAAGTTCAACAAGTTCTCTTCGAGAAGTATCTTGGTTGTCCAATTGGTATGTAATTTTTTGAATTTTTCATTTTCTTTTGATCATCTTAGATACTCAACTCAAATTTTTTGTTTAATGTTTGTTTCAGATTAATTCAAGAACGGCAGAAACAGCCTTTTTCATTGATTTGCCGGGGACAGAAGACCTCAAAAAATTGGCCCCAGAAGGATGTGATGCTGCAACAACACGCTTGTTGGCAGATCAATCCAAATTTATCAAGGAGCGGCTATTTGAGCTGACCAATGGATTCAGGAAACAATCCACTGTTTTCACTGACCATGTATTTTGGTTGCTCATCCGAAGAACTCTTCAAGAGAAGGCGGTACGAAGACTTTTCTGGGTTTCGTGTGCGAAGAAGCCACTAACCCATGAGAACTGCTTCCCAGCAGTTTACGTTTTGTCGACGATACCGATCTGCCAAGGCAGTCAAAATCTCCAAGGGAACTTTATCCGACCGAACAGTTCCCGACAACGAGTGGAAGGGCAAGGAAATACGCCAGTTGCAAGAAGTGCAACCACTCTTCAAGTTCCCGTTCGACAGAGAAAAATGACTCAATCGGACAGATTGCTTCGTGAGAATGAAGAAAAATTAACTCGTGAGAAAGAAGAGCTTGCTATTGAAAAACGAAAAATAGCTCAGAAAGAGCAAGAACTAGCTCAAAAAGAGCAAGAACGAAAAATAGCTCAGAAAGAGCAAGAACGAAAAATAGCTCAGAAAGAGCAAGAACTAGCTCAGGAAGAGCAAGAACGAAAAATAGCTCAGAAAGAGCTTGCTATTGAAAAACGAAAAATAGCTCAGAAAGAGCAAGAACTAGCTCAGGAAGAGCAAGAACGAAAAATAGCTCAGAAAGAGCAAGAACGAAAAATAGCTCAGAAAGAGCAAGAACTAGCTCAGAAAGAGCAACAACTAGCTCAGGAAGAGCAAGAACGAAAAATAGCTCAGAAAGAGCTTGCTATTGAAAAACGAAAAATAGCTCAGAAAGAGCAAGAACTAGCTCAGAAAGAGCAAGAGTTAGCTCGACAACTAGAGGAAAGAGCTCGAATCACACCTCCTAGAGTTCAACCGCCAGTAATCGATTTAACGACTCCACCTGTTGTTATAAAAGAAGAGAAGGAAGACAGTCCGGACACAGAGGCCGAAGCATCAAGGATTTCAATTCCTGTGCCAACAGTTGATCACGAAAGAAGTGACGACGAAGAGTCAGATGACGAAGGAAGTCACGAGGACATTGACGCTGAAGACACTCTAATCGAGATGAGTGGAGACGAACGAGATGATAGCCAGCCGCATGACGATGGAGAGAATAACCCCGAAGAGAGTGTCAATGAAGACGATAATCCTCAAAGAGATGACGACGAAGAGGATGACAATGAAGAGGATGACAATGAAGAGGATGACGATGAAGAGGATGACGATGAAGAGGATGACGATGAAGAGGATGACGATGAAGAGGATGACGATGAGGATGACAGTGAAGAGAGTGACGATGCAAATGTTGGCAACCCAAGGGATCCAACACCACCTCATCCTGCCCGACGTTACAGATTAAGGGGACAGGCAGATGCAGACGCTTCTCCTTTTGTTCGATTGCCGACTCCACGTAGGCGAAGAATAAATCAAAGTCTCACACCAGAACAGAGAAAGATTGATTTATTCAGAAGAACACACTTGGACAGTGTGCAATCTGGAAAAATTTGGATTTACTGCAAGCCCTATGATGTGAGCAATCCAGAAAGATTCAAAAACACTAACTGGGAAGAATTGATTGAACCGATAGAAAATAGTCGTCACGCGCGCTGCAAAAGATGTGAGAAGGTGTTTTCACCGGCATTCATCGTTAATCATGTATGGGGCAAACATCTTAGAGGAAAATTACTCTGTCCAGTTTGTAACAGAGGGAATTTCAAATATCTCTCTCGGGTTTTAGAACATCAAAAACGTGATAACTGTTGGCCGGAATAATCATCATGGAGGGAATCAACAACAAGGATCATCTTCAAAAGCCGAAAATTATAATACCAAATTATATACCAAAAGTACAATTAGATTATATGCATGTTTACTTCGATAGATAATATTTAGATAATAGACATAATAATAGATAATATTTATAATAAATTAGAATAAATAATTTGCATGAATAATTTAAAAAAAAAAACAAAAAACCAAAAAAAAAAACAAAAAACAAAAAACCAAAAAAAAATCATAAAATATAAAACAAAAAAAAATGAATAGATTTAAGATACTGGTGATGGTTATACTATAAGTGCACGTACTCAGGGAGAAAGAAATACTTTCAACTCGAATATTTTTTAATTAAAGAATTTTTTTAGTAGATATTAAAAAATTACAAGTCAGATCTTTACTCATGATAATATTTATTTAACAGTATTTCTTTGTCTGCCTACTGAGTTAATATAATTAAGTGTAGAGTAAGCTATTAATATGGTGGCAGAATAGTATAATTGATAATCTTAACAGATCTAGTATAATATCGTAATATACAATTAATATTTTCCTCCCACAAGCATAGCGCAGGCCAGGACCAATCGAAGCAGTTGATGGGACATCCAGATTAACGCGAAAAAAAAAAAACATTTGAATAAGTATAAATAAATAAATTTTATATGTTCCAGCAACATGTAGGAGATCAAGGAGCTGGGGGCTGGGGGCTGGGGGCTGTAGGTTGGGGAGGGTAGCAAAATTCGTTTAAAATGCGATATTCATAAAGTTTTTAATTTTAACTTCATTTAAAGAAATATTATCAGAAAATATTTTTATTAAATTTCATGCGATGTTGTAATGATACTGAAGTTTGCTGAAGTCCAATCATTTTTGGAGTTTTTTTTAACTTATAAATTATAAATAAAAAAATATTCGAAAAAATTGCACCTGTAGTTTTTTTAATTTTCTACATGTGCATTTTTTTAGTTTTTTTTTTTTTTGTAATTTATTTGTGGAAATAAAACTCTGAAAATTATTAATTGTCTACTAACTTCAGGATCATTTATGACAATTATGAGTATCGCGTTTTGAACGAATTTTGCTTAGGGGGTTGTGGGTGGGGGGGGGGCCCTGCCGAATCCGAATAGAGGTACATTATAGCCTTTATTCGGATTCGGCAGGGGGGGTGGGCAGGTGGTTTTAGTGAGTAAAAATCTCACACTATTGAGTAGTACGGGCTACACATTGTCTTTTGAAGATTTCCACCTGCCCTCGTAAAACAAAAAAAAAAAAAAAAAAAAATCATTAGTAATTTTCCAGAAATGCCCATCTTAGAAATTATTCAATTAATGATTTTTATCGAATTGAATTTTGTAATTATATATTTTTTTATTAATTTATGAAATTATCGTTTGAATATTCACGGGAAAATTTTTAATTTTTATAAGAAAAAAATTTGTTTTTTTAAATAAATGGAAGTGAGTACTTAAACTAGAATAAATTTATCACTTAATATGAATACAAAAATAATATTTTATCATAACAATTATTTTGAAAATAATCGAGTCGATAAAACTTTTTACATGATTCACTTTTTACGTTTTACTTTTAATTTAAATTATAGAAATTATGAAAAAATTTAGGGAAACATTTTATATAGAAAATCAAATTCTCTTTAAATTTATACCAATACATTTTTAAAATATCTTTAATAGTTTAGCCAGAATTTCAATTTCCACGACAAAAGTTTATGAGGACAGTCCCTTCGAAATTTCACTGTGGAAGGGAAAAAAATTTTAAATCTATTGAAATTAATGTGGATTTAAAATTTGGCCTAATTCAATCTTGTAAAATTTAAATGACTTTTTCCCGGTTTAAAATTTCAAATCATTTTTATAAACTTTATTCTATAAGTTACTACTTAATATAAAATATATTTTATGTATGAACACAAGTTAATTTATAATATACACTAATTAAATAAGTGATACTTATTCATTTAATTATTAAATTTTAACCTTTTTTTAGTAAAATAGATTCTGGTTTAAAATTTTAAGAATATTTTTTTTAAAAGAATCTAATAAGAAAAGGCAATAACAAACGTGTTACAATATGAAATTGTGTATTACATATATTGAGAAAAAATATATTTAAAAAGAAAAATTAACTCAAGTCCTATCTAATCGTATTAATGATTTGAAAAGTTAAAAACAATTAAAATTTAATTTTCTATAATAATGTATTTATTTCCATGATTCCCGGACGAAAGTCCAAGTTTCATCCCTAAAGTGAGTAAATTTTGTGTAAATATTAATTTATTTCAAGCCGTAAGATGGACGGTAGAGTGTGTGCATTCATCCAGATCCTCCCTGGTCAGACATCATCTTCTAGTTATAAAAAATAACTTTTCTCAAGTGTGATTTTAAGAGGCATTCGAAAAACGTGTGGACCTCTATCACGGTCCTAACTCACTTCGTGTCTTAGTCTCTATTCATCTCACCCAAGACACGAGGTTTGAATTTTTATATTTATCCTAATTTTACTATAACCATTCGAATAAAATTAATAGCTCGATTACTCAAGTGATCTAATTATTTTCCATTAAACTATTAATAAGTTGAATTTAAAATAATTGTTGGCTTGCAGATGTTGAATTATAAATTTTAAATGAATCCTGATTATTTTGAATTAACTAATAAAAATCTTGTGTTTACTGTGATGTCACTGTTGACGTGTTGATGAAACTTGTCAGGAATTTAGGGCAATCTACTTCCTGATTTATCATTACCGTGTTATAGGGGAAGGCGGGCAAAAGGGGGTACCCCAAAAATTTTATAAAAAAAAAAAAATTTTTTTTTTTCGTCTAATTAGTATAAATTCGACATAATTGTGCACTTTAAGCCCTACGCATGACACCTGAGGCAAAATGGACCAGCCAAAAATCCTGAAAAAATGATTCTTTTAAATTTTTATGGTTAAATTAAAAGAAATTTGATATATGTCCGCATTTTTGGCCCTACTCATAACACCTAGGGCAAAATGGACCAGCCGAAAATTTTTAAAAAATGATTCTTTTATATTTTTATCGTCAAATTAAAAAAAATATAATACATTAATCCATTTTTCGGCTGATTTGTTATAGCTGGGGCAAATTTGGCCACTAAAAATATTCGAAAATAATATTTTGTTTTTTTATTGATAAAGAACATAAATCAAGCGATTTTAATCTTGGCACGAATCAAGTAGTAGAATTTATTTAAAAATTATGATCGACATTATCATCAAAGTACTTGTACTTGCACTTGTATTTTTCTAGATATATATATTAGGGTGGGTTGAAAAAAAACTTTTTTTTTTTGTTTTTCTTAGCATGGGGGTAGAATTTGTACCTTATAAAAAAAAAAAAATTTTTAAGGAAAAAAAAATTTTTTTACTCAACATTTTGAGGTGACCCATCGTTTTTAAAATAAATAATTGATCAATCGGGGTAGTCCCAACGAAAAAAATTACATGGTGTTCTAGAATCTGTAGGGTGTCCCCTTAAAAGCTAATTGAAAGTCAGGAGTTGAAAAAATTTTTTTCCTATAATTTTTGTAATTTAAGTAAAAAATTCAAAAATGAAAAGCATTTCCTTTTGAATTAAAATGGAAGCGAAGTAAAAAAAAATCACATTCGACAATTATTAGATGTTTTCCACGATTTCGGACAAAAAAAAATTTTTTTCGTTGGAACCACCCCGTTTAATCAATTATTTATTTAAAAAACGAGTGGGCCACCTCAAAATGTTGAGTAAAAAAATTATTTTTTTCTTAAAATTTTTTTTTTTTTTATAAGTTACAAATTCTACCCCCATGCTAAGAAAAACAAACAAAAAGTTTTTTTTCGACCCACCCTAATATATATATATATATATATTTATATGTAGTAATAAAGAGTATTTTTAACTCATCGAGATACTGGTGAACTGGCAGTAGGTGAAAAAATAGAAGAAAATATTATGAAAAATCACCACATACATTTTATTTTATTTTATGACGTAGGGGAGGGTGGGGCAGAGCGGCCCCCCTGAAATTTTGATCAAAAAAAAATTTTTTTTTTTTGACTAATTACTATAAATCTGATATGTTTACGCGTTTTTATCCCTACGCATGACATTTGGGGCAAAATGAACAAGCCCAAAATTTTGAAAAAGTGATTTTTTCATATTTTTATCATCAAATTAAAAAAAAATGATTATAATTCCACATTTCTAGCCCTACGCATAACACCTGGGGCAAAATGGACCAGCCGAAACTTCCGAAAAAATTATTTTTTCATATTTTTCGGCCGTTTCTCGATGTAAGAGGCAAATTTGGTCACTAAAAATTGATAAAAATAAAATTTTTTTTTTTAGTTAATAAATTTTTGAAATAAAGTAAAACTATAGAATTGTTTTTTTTTTTTTTATTAAATAACAGTTAGTAATTAAGGTAATCGAGAGTGAACGATTTATTACACCTTAAATAATTTTTTTCGAGTAATATAAAACCAAAAACAGTTGTCAAGAGAAAGAAATACATTCTTAATGACGAAAACAATTTAAAAAAAAAAAAAAACGAAAAAAAAAATTTTTTTATCACTTTTTGGAGGGGGGCCGCTCTGCCCCACAAAAAAAAAAAAAATTGTTCAGAATTTTGGCAAAATGTCCATAAATTTGTTCGAAATAGGACAAAAGTAAAGTGATCTTATGGTTGAAATCCACAAAAAATAATAATTGGCTTAGGGGGGCCGCTCTGCCCCACCCTCCCCTATGTTTATTTTTGTAATTCGAATTTATATTTTATTTAAATCATTTATCAACTGACATACTTTTTAAAGTCAGTGTAGTGCATTAGTCTGGCTCTTTATTTGAATGCTTTTAATTATTAAAAAAAAAAAGACCTTGGAATTTTTATTTGTTTGAGTAAATAAATAATTTAATTTTTATATTTTGAAAGAATGGAGGGTGGGAGAGTTTAAATAAAAGTAATTATAATAAGTGACCTAATTAAAAAAGAAAATTGAAAGAAAATGCGGTCAAGCCTGCGGCCAATCGGGAGTACCATCTTCTATCGGAAATAGATTTCATTGGAGCTTTCTCCGACGAATCAAGTGGACAAAGTCATCATTTTAACCCAAAGCTATTCAACCCATATATAATTTCAACGTTCTTACATTATAATTATCAATTATTTTACTCATGCAATTCAACATAAATAATAGTAATTAACAGCTGATTGATTAATTGATTAATTATTTTCAGTTACACGGAGTGGGTCAAATTCATCAAATCGCCATTAAAAATACAATCGAGGACAACTTGACATCAGTTGATTCCAAAGCTGATAAATCTGATTCGCTTGAAAGAAGTATACAGGCGTTTAAAAATAATGGGCATGATGTTGAAATTAATTAAATAAAATCGAGTACTTTAGATAATTCAAATATTTATGTTAAAGAAAGTAAACTAGCATTAGAGCAAGTTTACTTTTTTCAAGTCGATGATTAATTAATAAAATATGGTCAAGTAATTTTAAATGTCACACAAAGTTGTTAGTCCAGTAAAATCATTCTCCGTTTTTTTTGCCTTTTTCAATTTGCCTTCCATACAGTAATTTCATGTAATATGTTTATGTATAACAACAATAAAGTTGAAAAATATTTTTTACTAATATACTTTATACTTATTATTGTAAGCAAATAACTCATAAATTTATTTATAATAATCGCCTTTATTGAATCATTTGTAAAAATTTATTTATTATAATAATTTTATAAATTCATAATTGTGAGTATTTTCATAACTAACAATCGTTTGATAAAAAAATACTTATTTAATTATTTACTCTGTAAAAATTAGTCTACTCAGGTACTTGTAGAGCCACCCGATAAAAAAAGATTTTGTACAATTGTATAAAATTATATACAAAAAATGGCCCGATCCAATTGTATACAACTGTATAAAAATTGTATACAATTCTACACAAAATGTATACAATTGGATCGGGCCATATTTTCTATCCAATTTATATATAGTCTATATATAATTTTATATAATCTTTTTTCTTCGGGCACTTAAGTGTGAAAAAAAAATATATCTCATTTAAGAATTAAATGCTTATATGGCGTTGTAACAAA
This sequence comes from Microplitis mediator, assembly GCF_029852145.1. Taxonomy (NCBI): domain Eukaryota; kingdom Metazoa; phylum Arthropoda; class Insecta; order Hymenoptera; family Braconidae; genus Microplitis; species Microplitis mediator. Next base: position 1,134,293 of record NC_079977.1, read on the forward strand.
CGATAATACTTTTTTTAAATCAAAGGTTTGAAATTAATAAAATAATAATGGTAACGATAATGAAAAATAATAATAAAATGATGGAGATTAGTAACCTGCTAACTTATTAGACGTCAGCTAACTTTAGTGTCATATAAAAATGTATGTGCAAGTTATGAATAATGTCGAGTACTTCACCAGTATGCGAATAAACGTAATAACCTGATAACTTATTTAATTTTTTTTTTTTTTTTACGTAAAGTATACTGTAATTTTTTAAAACGTTTTTATATCATAAATAATAAGATAAAAATAATTATTTATACTTGCACAGATATCTTTTTAAAAGTTCAAATAAATAATATGAATTATAAGTTATATGGAAATTTATATCAAAATGTTTAGAAATAATGTGTAGTTAATTTTTAAAAATAAGTGTCAGGTATTTTTCATCTAGCTTATTATCATAAATAATAATAATAATGATGTGTAATGAACAATTCTTTGTATCTTTTACAAGTTTAATAAAAATTTATATCTGTGTAATTTACTCTATTAATAATTTTTAATTATTCCATTACTATTTATTATTTTATTTTAATCTAATTAATTATTTTTTTAATTATTATTATTATTGTTAAATATATGACAAATTTAATCATTAAATGTTTTAATTTTAATTTTTGTTTAAAAATAGAAAACAAATTTTTTATAGAAACTTTGATATCAATTTTTTTTTTAAGTTCCGATTGTTTAGAACTAGAAGTATATACATATTAGAGTGTTTCAAAAAATCGACTTTTTTTTTTTTCTTGAAGAACATTGTAAAATCGACAGAGTATCTCTAGACAAAGATCCTGTTAAAATATGAGACCTTAAGATTAATATTTAAAGGTGGCGATTCACGATTTTCTATTTTCCATTTAAATAACATGGGAAAAAAAAAATTTTAATTTTGGAATTTTATACCTCGGCGATGGCTTATTGAACAGATAAGTGCAAGATCTAATTTTGTAGGGAATTGAACGCTCTACAAAAAAAGTCTCTTATCATTTTTTGATAAATCCATCTGTTCAAAAGTTATTGGAGCTCGAAGTCAAGATAGAGTAAATTTCGAGATCTTTTTACTTTTTCGGCGAAACTATCAGACTTATCATAAAATGTCGTGAAATCTTTTTTGTAGACAATTTTATTTCCTACAAATTATCATGAATAAATTTTTTTCAAATTCTGCATTTTTTTCTAGTTATTTCCATTTTAATGCCAAGCTCTTAAAATCGATCAGAACTCTACTTTTTTAGGAGCTTGGCATTAAAATGGAAATAACTAGAAAACAATGCAGAATTTGAAAAAAATTTAGCAATGATGATTTGTAGAAAATAAAATTGTCTACAAAAAAGATCTCACGACATTTTATGATAAGTCCGATAGTTTCGCCGGAAAAGTAAAAAGATCTCGAAATTTACTCTATCTTGACTTCGAGCTCCAATAACTTTTGAACAGATGGATTTATCAAAAAATGATAAGAGACTTTTTTTGTAGAGCGTTCAATTCCCTACAAAATTAGATCTTGCACTTATCTGTTCAATAAGCCATCGCCGAGGTATAAAATTCCAAAATTAAAATTTTTTTTTTCCCATGTTATTTAAATGGAAAATAGAAAATCGTGAATCGCCACCTTTAAATATTAATCTTAAGGTCTCATATTTTAACAGGATCTTTGTCTAGAGATACTCTGTCGATTTTTCAATGTTCTTCAAGAAAAAAAAAAAAGTCGATTTTTTGAAACACTCTAATACATATATGTTATATGTCAACCCAAGTAGCACAGAGACAACTTTAAGATGTCTTTTAAAAGGACAAGACAAATTTTTTTTTGTTCCAAAGTCATCTTTTTTGGTATAAATCCGACATTCAAATGTTGGTTCCGAAGACAGAGAAAAATTGTGTCGTTTTTCCTGTCTCATTTCAATTAAAAAGTCATTTAGATGACTTATTTTACCACTATTTGTAATTTACTTTTTGTCGTCACTTGTGTTAAGTTCTTTAAGGCCATACTAAGACAATGCCTCCCATTTTTTAAAAATTTTCAATGACTTTCAATTGTCATAAGCGTATCAAAATTTAATTAATTAATTAAAAAAAATTTGAAACTTTAATTGAAAAAAGGGCAACGTAGAAGTAATTTCGACGAGATATAAAATTAAAAAAAAAACTAATTACAGTTGATATCAATTACAAGTTAAACGTAATTTGTTGAATAAATTTTAGCCTAAAAAATTCAAAAATTCGAATTATAAAATTGAAATGAAGATTTTACTGAAACTTATTTAACAAATTTTGATTAACTTTCGATTGATGTCAACTGTAAGTAATTTTTTTTAAATTCTATGCCTAGGTGGAATTACTTCTACGTTGTCCTTTTTTCATTAAAATTTTAATTTTTTTTTAATTAATTAATTAAATGTTAATACGGTTATGACAGTTGAAAGTCATTATACATATTTGTAAAAAGTGGGGGTTATTGTCTGAGAATACCCTTAAGCAGACATTGTTTCGGTGACATAAATTTTTGATCGTATTGTCAACATATTGCTGCCTTTTCGATATGTCAAAAAGTTTCCTAAAAACTGATATCTTATAGATGTCACAAAGGCAAGTGTGCTCCTTGGGAAATAATAAAAGTCATATAAATTTAAATACTAGAATTTTAAATTTCAGAATAATTAAACAATTGTATGGAAAATTTTTTACACATATATTCGACAGTCGCGGTGGCCGAATTGGTAAGGCGACGAGACCATAGGATTTGGCAACCTTCCATGATGTCGATAATTTTATATGGACTTCGATGCAATATAGTCACCGTTGATTCATATTGTATGAAGAATAAAAATAAGATTTCAATGATAAAAAATATTAATTTATTTAAAACCGTAAGATGGACAGAGGAGTTTGAAAGGGTTCACCTATCATGGGAAATTGCCTGCCTGGATAACTCGGAGGTTCCTGGTTCGAATTCAGGCCGCGATATTTTTTTTTTCTTACTTAATTAATTGATAATTAAAATAAAACTTAATTATTAAAAATTATTTATTATCAAGATAATAATTTTGAATTAAAATCTGATAAAAAAAAGAAATTGTACTTGAAAAAAAAAAAAAAAATGATACATCAAAGAATCTGATAATACCTGAAGGTAGCCGACGTCTTATAATTTTCGGATTTTTTTTCAAAACGATAAATTGAAAAAAAAGTATTTCGAAAAATTGCACCCCGATTTTCGAAAGTCGAGTTTTCATCAGATGTCAACGTTTTGAGGTCCTAGGAAGCTATTCTGACTATTTTCAGAATGATGTCCAAGTGTATGTATGTATGTGTGTACGTACATACGTACGTACGTACGTATGTACCTGTATCTCTTGAACGGATGAACCGATTTTGAACTTTAAGGTGTCATTCGACGCGGATTGTCAATATCTTGAAGCCGTGAGAAATTGAGCTTGATCGGTAGGGCTCGTTTAGAAATATTCCAAAAATAAAATTTTTTCAAAAATGTTTTTTTTGGATAACTTTTAATGTGCTCGATGGATTGATTCCAAAATGGACTGGGCTCTAGATCTTTATACGCCGCGTCGAATGCCACCTCAACCATCAAAATCGGTTCATTCGTTCAAGAGAAACCGTTGTCGAAAGAATTAAAAAAAAAAATTTTTTTATTTTTTCTGAAATATCTCAAAAACGACTCGATAAATCGAATTCGAAATTTGATCAGCTTTAGAACTTGATAAAACGCGTCGATTGTCACCTTAACCGTCTCAATCGGTTTATTCGTTTAAGAGATATCGTTGGAGAAAAAATGGTGAAAAACGTTTAATTTTCGAAAACAACAGCATACAAACGTATTTTCAAGCTCGAAGAGCTCGAAAATGTATTCACAATAATGTTTTCGAGGTTCTTGAGCTCGAAAACAGCGGGAAGTTTTGGGGCTGGCCCGCAGGGTCAACTGACAGACCGATTTTTTAACATAAATTGTTGTAAATAATTCTCTTGATGATTATATGTGAGTCAATTATGGATAATGATAATTTTAAATCTGATAGTGATTCAAAAAATTATAATTTCAATTACAAATTATTTATTTTTTTAACTTCCTATTAAGAAAATCGAAGATCTCGGGAAGTTATTGTTTTTATTCCAATTGTGGGAAATCGAGTTTTCATCAGATGTCGATATTTTGAGGTCCTCAAAAATTTTTTTATTAATTTTTTATAAATTTCATTTGTTTAAGAGATATCGTGGAAAACAAAATTTTAAAATTGCATGTTTTTTTATTTTTTTTTAATTTTCGTAGATCAAGGCAGGAAATAATTTTTTTTTAAGCTCGAAGAGTACTCAAAATTATTTTCGAGCTTGAAAATCCATTCACAATATTGTTTTTAAGCTTAAGAAGCTCCAAAGCAGCAATAAGTTTTGGGGCTGGCCCGTAGAGTCAACTGGTTTTCAAATTTTTTTTTTCGAGAAATCATTGTTTTTATAATCTAGTATCTATAGTGAGGCTACTGAGAGCTTGCTCATCATTTAATGGTGGGGGTATGGGAATTGCATGCAAACTGAAGGGAACGCTCTCAGTAGCTCCAGTATATTAGAGGGCCTCAACATACTCATGATCGTAAGAAACTAAGTAAAGGTTGTGAAAAAAATTTGATCCCAAAGTAACCTTGATCCAACCCATCCAACCTTATGACAGCACATGAGCACATCTCTACATCTCTTGATATTTTTTTTTTTTTTTTCCCTCTTGCTGGGTTTTGTGCCTAGCTGGCCTTTGAAAGAATCGAACAGCCAAAGTCTTGATATTTAATCACTGTAGTGACTAAGTAAATAATTGCGATGGTTGTCACTAAAGTTTGTGGCAGCACTAGATGTCTTGTCTGATTCTGTTTCTGATTAGCAGAGTATCAGCTGAAATGAAATCACGTTGAAAGTTTGAGGTTGGGGATGGGACATCAACTTTATAATATTTAATTGTTTACTGTCAATTGTTCATTTAAATGAAAGTAATTGTGGTTATTTAAATTGAACAAAAGAAAAATTGATAAAATAGAAGATTTGAAAAAAAAACTTTCGCGGACTTTAAGTGAAATTTTAAATTGAGGTCAATTTTGGAAATGGAGGATAATTCCAAAGAGTTTGCTAATGATGTCAATATCATTAAACCATTGAAAAATTTTAATGAAGCTATTGTTAATATCTAGAAAGTTTTAAAGATGACGGAGGATCCAACTTTGTATTAAAAATTGACAACTGAAGGAAAAATATAATATAATACACTGATGTCATTTAATTTGAATAGTTTTTGGATGCACTTGAGAGTACAAGGTTTGTTTTTTTATTTCATTCAAGTCCTAGTTGATATGAATCCTAGTAAACTGAATTAGACACTTGTCATTTTTAAAATTTAAATCATTTTCATGAGTGTGAATGTAACAGACATCAGTCAAATTTATGATTATAAATAAATGGAATAAATAATTAATAAAATAAAATTTGAAAAAAATGCGCATTTAAAAAATTTAAAAATTGACAAGCGCATTTTTTATATATATCGTTTTTTTGATTATTTACTCCATTTATTAATAATTTAAAATTTGTCTGATGTCTGCTATATTCACACTCATTCATTTTTCCATAAAATTTCATTCGGATTTTAAATCTGAATGAGATTTTTTGATACCAGGAATTTATTTTTTTTATAAATAAGTGGACTACTTAAATGGTGTAATTTTTTGTTGATAAATTTTTTTAGGTGCTGAGCCAGGAGTTGACGAAATAAGAAATGAAAATGACAGATTGAAAAAAGTTATGGGAATAGCGCAAGAATTATTTAATATATACATACACATGTATCCAATAATAATCACTCATAACATGAAAATATATGACGTATAAAAACAAGTATAAACACGTGCTTATATTTTTATCTGTCAAAACATTTAAAAAAATGGAAAAATGTTTGAAATTAATGACAATTTAAAAATATTTATTGTCTTATTGATATGTAAGCAGTCATTCAATGCGTTTAATGTCAACATAAATCTCTAAAATGAGTTTCCAGATGATGTATTCTCTCGTAGATTCATTAATTTGTTACTCAAGGCAACATCTTTCGAGGTAATTTTATTTAAATTAAATAATTACTACAATTAATCAATTAATTGTTTAATTATTTATGAGTGTAAATGTAGCAGACACAAGACAATTTTTAAATTACATGTAAAAAAATTAAACAATTAAATTGATAAAATAAAAAAAACGCATGTACTGATTTTAGAATTTTCTAAAAGTCCATTTTTTAATTTTTTTGTTGAAAGAATTTCATTTCATTATTTAAAAATCTTAGAAATAGTCAGATGTCTGCCAACTTTACTGTCATTAATTATTTTCAGAAAAATGACAATTTGTTGACATCAAGTCTAACAGTCGAATTAACGACGACAGATTTAATCAAATTAAAAAATTTTGCCATCGGGAAATCTACCATGCGTGAAATAGATTCAATTATTGGTCATATTTTTATAAAACCAGAAAAAATTTATACACAAGATACTTATTTATTTATCAAAGAATTTATATATTTTTTAATAATACACGTAAGTATTTTATGTGATCTTGAAGTAAAACAGTAAAGTTATTATTCTGAAGTTAGCATGAGTGTGAATGTAGCAGACATCAGACAAATTTTAAATTATTAATCAATAGAGTAAATAATAAATTGAAATTAAATTTAAAAAAAAAGCGCATTTAAAAAATTTTGAAGTTGATGAGTGCATTTTTTATAAATATTATTATTTTTATTATTTACTCTATTTATTGATAATTTTGAATTTGTCTGATGTCTGCTACATTCACACACGATCCTGAAGTTGGCAGACAATTAAAAATTTTTGGATTTTTTTTTGAACAATTAAATTTGAAGAAAAAAAAAACCAAAAATATGCACATGTAGAAAATTTTAAAAACTACAAGTGCAATTTTTCAAAATAACATATTTTTTTAAGTTTATTGTTTTGAGAAAAAAAGTTCAAAAATTATTAGACGGCTAATTTCAGAATCATGTTAAGTTCGCGGACTTCTGAAGACTTTTGAAACTTTAAAATAATAAAATAAAATGTTTTTAAAATATAAACACTAAGGTGGGTTGAAAAAAAACTTTTTTTTTGTTTTTCTTAGCATGGGGGTAGAATTTGTACCTTATAGAAAAAAAAAATTTTTTTATTCAACATTTTGAGGTGGCCCACTCGTTTTTTGAATAAATAATTGATTAAACGGGGTAATTCCGACGAAAAAAATTTTTTTTTGTCCAAAATCGTGGAAAACATCTATTAATTGTCGAATGTGATTTTTTTTTATTTCACTTTCATTTTAATTCATAAGAAAATGCTTTTCATTTTTGAATTTTTTACTAAAATTACAAAAATAATAGGAAAAAAATTTTTTCAACTCCTGACTTTCAATTAGCTTTCAAGGGGACACCCTACAGATTCTAGAACACCATGTAATTTTTTTCGTTGGGACTACCCCGTTTGATCAATTATTTATTTTAAAAACGATTGGGCCACCTCAAAATGTTGAGTAAAAAAATTTTTTTTTCCTTCAAAATTTTTTTTTTTCTATAAGGTACAAATTCTACCCCCATGCTAAGAAAAACAAAAAAAAAGTTTTTTTTCAACCCACCCTAATAAACACATTTAGACAATTCAAAAATCCATACATGCATTTTTTTAAATTTTGCTATTTTATTTTTTTAGATGTAATTAAAGAATTATCTTATGTCTGCTACATTTACACTTATTCCTGAAGTTAGTAGACAATAAACAATTTTTAGATTTTTTTAAACAAATCAATTAATAAAAAAAATGTACACGTAGAAAATTTTAAAAACTATTAGTGCAATTTTTTTAAATAATTTTTTTTTGTTATTTATCGATTTAAAAAAAATCTATAAATTATTAGACGCCTGCTAACTTCATTATCATGAATTTTATTACTAATAAATTACTGCAATCAAATAATTAATTATTACAATTTATATATTTGTTTTTTAACAGAAGGAAATAACGTTAATAACAATAATTGTCCTGTGGATTGCATGGATAATATTGACAACAAAATGGAATATGTTAAAAATAACTCTTATCATTTTATTGACAGTATTCGCAGCGAGTTTTATTATTACGTGGTTACAATTATTACATGTAAGTAATTAATCATTACACTTTCTCTTCAACGATTTGCTGTTTAGTTTTTTCCGTCAGCTAAACGTCAAGTTCTCCTGTTCTTAGTCTTGACTGTAATTTGATGACAACATAAACTACAAGTTGACAGAAATCTACAGCGTAATAAATATGCATTGAATCAAAAAATTGCGGGACAAAAAACTTGCAGAGCATAAGTTGGATTAAATCTGACAGAAAAAAGCTGACAAGTTGAAGTTTTGAACTATTTGTATTATCAACTTTTAGCAGTCAACTTGATATCTTCAATTGTAGATTTTTGTCAATTATCAGGATACTTATTATGTATTTAAATAATTATATTTATAAGATAATATTTAAATTTATTAGGAAGCTGAGATAAAGCTGACAATGAAGCAGGTTCAGTTTGCGCAGGCACCAATTCAATGTAATCCACACAAAATGTCCTGGTGGGATAAATTATAGACAGCATGTAGTTGTAATTATAATAATTACTAATTATTAATACTATTATTAATTGTAATTATTTATGTAATTTATATATTTATTATTACAGCTGTAGATGAACATCAAAAATATTACGAAGCGATGATGGAAAATCCATTTCTTCAAGTGACTTCAGCACAGGCGCTGTCTAAAATGATAGCGGCATGTGTGGTAACATCTGTTGGGTTAATTGGTCATGCTATCGGAGATTTTGTCAATAATGCGAAAAAAAAATCAATGAAATAAAATCAATTTTTTTTTTGTTTTAGAAAATCTTTGGTTCCCAATTCAAATGGTCGTTGCGCCATTATTAATAATCGGAACAATATAAGTTACTGGAATGGTATTGGCTATACTCGGAGGTGAATCTTTGAACCTTTGGGGCTTTGGGCCTTTTCCTGGTCTTTCATTACGCGGACGTACAGAGTCACGCAATAGTAATTTACCAAGTACTGATTCACGAAATACCGGTACCAATTCAATGTAATCCACATAAAATGTCATGGTGGAATAAATTATGGACAGTATGGATTTGTTATTATAATAATTACTAATTATTAATACTATTATTAGTTGTAATTATTTATGTAATTTATATATTTATTATTACAGCTGTAGATGAATGTCAAAAATATTACAAAACGATTTTTAAAATTTTAATTAAGTTGTAAACATTTTACTTACATCGATAAGGACTGATGATTGTCAATAATTTCATACTAAAACTAATACTACTGTAATTATTGCTAATAAATTAATTTTTTTCTTAATTTAATTTAAAATTAGTGATCATTTATTCACTCCCGGAAAGCGCATATATTATTAGTTATTTACAATAATTGAAATAAAAGATAATAGAAATTATAAACAAATTGTTTTTTTAATTATATATGAAATATCCATGAAAAATATTAAAACTGTGTTTTTTTCTATTTTTTGTTAATAATATGGTTATTTTTTTAACGTTTCAACGCCGATATATTTTGAAATAATTAACGTTTTTTGACGTTTTAGATGGTAATCGACGTATTTAAGTTCTAGAGCTGCTGAGGTTTCGAAGTCGATAATTAATTAATAAAATATGGTCAAGACGTCAGCTAATTTTAGTGTCATATAAAAATGTAAGTGCAAGTTATGAATAATGCCAAGTACTTCAACAGTATGCCAATAAACGTGATAACCTGATAACATTTAATTTTTTTTTGTTTTGTACGTAAAGTATACTGTAATTTTTTTAAAAATTTTTATATCGTAAATAATAAGATGAAAGTAGTTATTTAAACTTGCACAGATATCTTTTTGAAAGTTCAAATAAATAATATGAATTATAAGTTATATGGAAATTTATATCAAAATGTTTACAAGTAATGTGTAGTTAATTTTTAAAAATGTGTCAGGTATTTTTCATCTAGCTTATTATTATGAATAATTATAATAATGATGTGTAATGAACAATTATTTGTATCTTTTACAAGTTTAATAAAAATTTATAACTGTGTAATTTATTCTATTAATAATTTTAAAATTTTTCATTATTATTTATTATTTTATTTTCCTCTGTTTAATTTTTTTTTTATTTATTATTATTATTGTTAAAAATACGAATATCATAAAATACAAATTAAAATGAAGGATTATAAAAATTATTAACAAATAGTTTTTTGAATTCATAAAATTTATTATATTACTTTTAATAAAAATTATCAACATAAGCTACAAATTAAAAATAAAGTGATTAAATAAATTCTTAAGTATTAGTATTGTAAATTAATGAATTAACTTTATTGGAATTCGATGATTTGAGAAAAATTCACAAATTTGATCTACAAAAAAAAAATTTCATTAGACGATTTGATATCTAAATCGCTTAATAAATAATGATCTGAACGATTTACGCCACAGTTTTTAAAAAATTAATTTTAATATTGTGATTACTCGTCCTAATAAATTAAAATGTAAAGTCGTAGGACCTTTATAAATTAAAATTCTTATAACTCCTGGACTTTATCTAAATTTTCAATGACATGACATTGATTTTGGAGATGATTGATCAAATGTCATCTTTATCTAAATTTTCAATGGCATGACATTGATTTTGGAGATGATTGATCATATGTCATCTTTATCTAAATTTTCAATGACATGACATTGATTTCAAATATTATCTTGATCATCTATCTGTATGTCAAGAGTACAATAGTCATCTGACAATCATCAATAATAATCTGTCAATAAAGGTAAAACAATTTAATAGTTAATTATTTAATTATTATTATCAATTGAAAATTAAAAAAAAATTTTTTTTTTCAATTTTTTAAATAAAAATTTTAAAAACACGTACTCTTTTACTTGAAGAGCGCGTCTAGACTAAATAACCTAGAAAATGATAAATAATTATTTTTTTTTGATCCACAGACTCCAAAAAGCGATTTTTTGAATTTTTTGCCAAGATGTCATCACAAAGGTGAGCTTTTAAAAAAATTAATCATTTAAAAAAAAATTTTAAAAATCACGTACATATAAATTAAATGAGTGTGAACGTAACAGACATCAGACAAGTTTCAACTTATAAATAAATAGAGTAAATAATCAAAAAAATAATAATTATAAAAAATGCACTTATTAATTTTTAAATTTTTTAAATTCTCATTTTTTAAAAATTTAATTTGATTAATTATTTACTCTATTCATTAATAATTTTATATTTGTCTGATGTTTCCGATGTTTTAGTAGATAACGTCTACTCATTTGATTTTTTTCACTTCAGCCTTTTTTTTTATGAATAAAAATAAAAAATTCTTTCAACTCCCCTTTTACGCAGCCCCAATATTAAATGATTAATTTTTAAAAAATTACCTAATCGTTGAAATAAAACCATCAAAAAAATTAAATACACTTAAATGGCTTCACACTGATGTTAAACTGGTGATTGTCATGCAGGCGCTATTCAGTTATTTGAATAATTATAATTTTACGCATCATAAACCAGCTCTCACAGAACATTGTTATGTTCCTTTCTCGATGTGGATAAATTTTGTTTATATCTTTTCTTGCTTTTATCGTTTAGTGACTGAGCTGCTCTTATCACCGCAGCCATTTCATTCATTATCTGCTTGATGGATAATTATCTAAAAATATTTTATATTATTTTTTATTTTATTTAAAAAGAAATATAAAAAAATATGATTAGTAATCCTATTCAAATTACGTACAGAACTTTAAATTTATATTTTACTTGTGAGTTACATACTTACATATGCAATAAAGTTATTTTATGGATCTGAATCAACCTAGTGCTGTGCTAATGATGACCATCTCAATTGTCAGCGTTTCTTTGGGCTTTGGGGTACTACAGACGTTATGAGTAGAGGCCACGGTAGCTGCTGCTGCTGCTGCTGCTGCTCGTCCCCACTCTTCACCATTTCGATCTCCTCATTACTGTTCTAAATTATCAAACTGATAATACATTACACCCAAACTGGTTCTCGGTTATCGATTGTCTGCCATTTTACTAAAAATCAATAAATTTAGAATTTAATATAGAAATTTTTTATGATTGTGAATAAAGCAAACTTTTGTCAATTGCTATAATTTTGAAATAAATTAAAGAAATGAAAATCGAGTAAAAATAATGACACTGAAGTTCGCCGACGTTTAATAATTTTTTGATTTTTTTTTAGGCAATTAATTATAAAAAAAAAAAATTTTTTTAAATATTCGCTAATTTTTTTTATTATATTTATTATTTGGTCAACGAAAATTTAAACATTAATTATGATTATAAATAAACTAAGAAATTTCAATGAATGTGAATGTAGTAGACATCAGACAAATTTAAAATTATAAATAAATATGGTACTGAAGTGCACAGAAAATAAAAAATTTTTGAATTTTTTTTCGTTCATTTAAATTTAAAAAAAAAATTAAAAATATGCACATGTAGAAAATTTGAGAGACAACAAGTGCATTTTTTAAAAATATTTTGTTATTTATAATTTTTTTTTTAAATCCAAAAATTATTAGACGTTGGCTAATCTCAGTATCATAAATAAATGGAGTAAATAATCAAAAAAATAATATTTATAAAAAATGCACTCCTTAGATTTAAAATTTTTTAAACGTAGATTTTGTTTCTAAATTTTATTTCATTGATTAGTTACTTTATTTATTAATAATTTTAAATTTGTCTGATGTCGGCTACATTCGCACTCGTAAAATTTTAAACTTTAAATTTATAATTAATAATAAACTCGTGTCAAAATTTGTCCAAGAATAATTAATATTTTTTTCAATTTTAAGTTAGGAATAAAAAGGAGGCGAAAAAAAATTTTCAATCGTGAAGCGCTCTCTAATGCTTCGAATTATGAGTCGTGTAAGAATGATGTTTTCAGGTTCGTTAGTTTGTCCTCTATCTTAATGCCTATGTAATCTGTAGCTGTCGGAATTGTAATCAACGAACTTAATTTTATATTTCAAATTTCAAGTCTGAGACGTTAAAATATTGGAATTCTGGTTACTTACCAATTTCTTTTTTATTCTTCCTCTTTTGTTGAATATATTTTTTGGCCAGACCCGAGAGCTTTAGTAGCTTTAGTTCAAGGTCCGACATGTTGTTTTTTAACGGTCTCTCCTCCTTCCATTCCTTCGTCGCTGAGGTAATTGAATAGAGATAAAAGATATCTGTATCCTCCGTATGAAAAAAGCATATTCTGTACATAAAAAAATAGTGAATTAAATTTGTACAGTAAGTCGGTTATAGTCGTCCCATAGAAAGTTATAATTGTAAATGTAGCAGACATAAGATAATTTTTAAATTGCATTTAAAAAATTAAACAATTAAATTGATAAAATAAAAAAAATGCATCTATTGATTTTATGATTTTTTAAAAGTCCATTTTTTTATTTTTTTGTTAAAAAAATGTTATTTTATTATTTTAAAATTTAAAAAATGGCAGATATTCATCAAATTTACTCCTGTATTGTCATAAGAAAGTTTGGAATTTTGACCTACACCATTATTCCATGATAGTAAAGTTAGCAGACATTTGAAATTAAGAAAAATTTTTTTTGACAGATAAATAATGAAAAAAAAATATTTCTAAAAAAATGCACATGTCGAAAATTTCATAAACTATACGCGAAATTTTTCAAAATATTTTTTTAATGTTTGTTTTTTTGTTAAAAAAAATCAAAAAATTTTTAAATGTCTGCTAACTTTATTGTCATCATTATTCCTCCTCTATGAATCTGAATAGACGCTCTGTCTACGGCTGTAGGCAGGTATACGACAACCATAAGCGACCCTACCAAAAATAAAACTCTACCCAATTGAAGTCAGCCGCATCATACCTACCTAGAAAATTCCCGCTCCAATAAAATTATCTAGCATCTCAAAACTCTACCAATGAAAAAATCTACCATGATATAATCACTACCAGAAAAAAAAACACTACTAAGTTGCATTTATGAATAAACTCTACCGCGTTTGAAATCCCTACCATCAACTTTAGAATGTATATTTTACAGACATTGAATTTATTTTTAATTAATTGGAAATCATTTGGAAAGATTTAGGAATATAACTCTATTATTTAGGGCCAGTTTTTCAAACCGAGTTTATTTCAGTGATGGGCATACTTAAGTACATTTGTATTTTAAGTACTAATTAAGTAATAAATACTTTGATATATAATAATTTTTTTTTTGTAGAGTAAAAATATGTAAGTAATTAGTATTTCGAGCAAATACTAAATACGACATACCGAAGTACTTAGTAATTTATTTATTATCTAATTACAAATACTTTTATACTTGATACTTTTAATTTTTTCTAGTACTAAATACAATAGTATTTAGTATTTGATTATTCAATTAAATAAGAATACTTTTGTACTCATAGAACGGTTCAAGTACTAAGTACATTTGTACTGAGATTATAAGTTGCATTTAAGTACTAGATCATTGGTATTTCTAACAAAAAATAATTAAAAACTCCGAGAGTATTTTTTAGATTGACGATAGAAGTTAAGCCAATAATAAATTAAAACGATTCAACTTTTTAACTCTAAAATAACTTTTTATTTAAAATTTTATCTCAATAGAAAAAAGTTTTTTTTTTTTTTTTAAGAACCCGTAAAGAAATGATGTTATAAAATTTCATATAATCATTTTTGCACGGGTATATAAAAATGATTGATTAGATTACTGCTTGAAGCTGAAACATAAACTGTACGCGTGCACTTATTTTAACTAAACAGTATAAATTTGACAATAATATATTAATATCATCTAATGAATAAATTTGACTATTAAAATCTTAGGAGTGCAATAGTATATTTAAAAATTATAATTTTAAGTCTCCATCGTTGTATGTAAAGTTCTGGTAGTGATAGAATAAGTCAAAATTTATTTTTTTTTTAATAAATACTGTGGCAATTATAAGTTCTAATTACAATTATGCTTAGTACTTATATCAAATTTAAGTAAAAAGTACAATAGTCTTTAGTACTTACTACAACTTTCAAGTACCAAGTACAATGTATTTAGTATAGATAAATCATAAAAAATATTAAGTTACAAACTATTCAGTACTTTTTCTGTTTCTGAGGATAAGTATTTTTTAGACACGTACCAATAATTAATTTGGGTTTCAAGTCAAATTTTACTTAAATACTCAGTGTTTATTAAATCCTATTTTGCCCATCCCTGGTTTATTTTTATCTGGGTTTTAATTATCATTGCTGGTATATCTATATGAGGGTGAGCCAAAAAAACCAACCTATCGAATTTATGTCTCAAAAAGGACCTATATATCGAGAAAAAAATTCTTCCATTGGGCAAAATTTTTAGCTCAA
The DNA here is from genome assembly GCF_029852145.1 of Microplitis mediator. Classification (NCBI taxonomy): domain Eukaryota; kingdom Metazoa; phylum Arthropoda; class Insecta; order Hymenoptera; family Braconidae; genus Microplitis; species Microplitis mediator. Next base: position 1,149,870 of record NC_079977.1, read on the forward strand.
TTTTGAAAGGTGTCGGTAGTCATTTAAAATTTCCCATTTAAATAACATGCAAAAAAATTTTTTTTGATTAAAAATATTATAACTTTTGAACCGTGTGAGCTAAAAATTCGGCTCTACACTGTTAAAAAAATTGTTTGAATTTTCAAAACATTGTATATAACGCAATAAACACATACATTTGTGCTTGAAATTTCATTACTAATTTCATATAGAATTTAAAATACATGGTTTTGAATTTTCAAATTAAAACGTTGGATTTTCAAATACTTCTTTTTGAATTTTCAAATACAAGTTTTTTAATATTCAAATACTTTTTTTATAATATTCAAATACTTTTTTTTTTTTTTTCAAATACTTCCTTTTTAATTTTTAAATAAATGTATTTGAAAATCTGAAGCGTTCATTTGAAAATTCAAAAGCGTGTATTTTAAATTCTATACGATCGTTACAATGAAATTTCAAACACAATTGTATGTGTTTATTGCGTTATATACAATGTTTTGAAAATTCAAACAATTATTTTAACAGTGTATATCACATTTAACACTCTATCATTTTATCATTTATCATACTGTCAATGATGTTCAGTTCAGTCACAAGTTTTATTAACTTTTTATTATTAAGGAATGAAGAACTTAACAACAATAAAGTCTGATGTACACCGCTCACATTATACTCACACAGATATTATATATTTCACTATACACAATCCTTGATTACTGAACGCGCAGCACGTCACGCGCAGAAATTTCATATACAAGCATTTGAATTTTCAAATAAGTATTATGAAATTTCAAATGGAATAATTAAAATTCAATATGGGTTAGAATTTTCAATACTTGGTTTTAAAATTCAAAAAACAAGTATAAATTTTAAGTACGTTTATTAAAATTCATATTTTTTATCTTAATTTTAAATACCAGCTTGATTCTTAAATTACGTATATTAAATTTGAAGCATTTTTTATTGAAAATACAATTCAAATACCTAGTTATGAAAATTCAATTCCTTTTGTATTGTAATTTTCAAATTATTTTTAACAGTGTAGAATATTCTTGTATAGCATTAAATTTCTTTAAAAAAAGTCCTGGGAGTCGAATTTGTAAACTTGATATTTCGTATACTAACAGGCCATCAAAATCTAGAGTAAACAGAATCATACAAATTTGAGGCTTTATTATTAAAAATATCAATACTACGAGAAAATTTGTTCTACATGTTAATTAAAATTTTTTTGTAGCACCTACCAAACAACAAATGTTTTTATGAATTCGATTAATATAAATGAGTAGGGGAAGAGAGGGCAAAATGGGCCCCCTAAAATTTTGGATGCCTCAAAATATTTGGGGCCAAAATGCCCCCCCCCCAAATTTTTAACATAAATAGTGTTTGGGCGGGGGAGGGGCAAAATGGGATATTGAGGCAAAACGGTGTCCCGAAAGTTTTCAACAAAAGTGTTGGGAGGGGGGGGGGGGGTAAATGGGCTGCTTAGACTTTGAAAACCGAAAAATATTTTTTAGCCAAACGGGTTCCTAAAATTTTTGTAACAGAAATGATCAAATAGTAATTCAACAGAAAACTTTGAATTAAGTTATTATAAGGTCTAAATCTTCACTGCACTGTAAAAAATTCGCGGAGTGAATGCGGAGTGAATTAATTTTTAATTATTCACTCTCCTCGGAGTGAAATTCACTCCGCAGGGGAGTTTTTTGCAGAGTAGATAATTTTTTATTAATTTAATTCCTCCGGAGTGAAATTCACTCCGGGGAGGAGTTTTGAAAATATTATTAATAATAAATTACTCCACTCAATAAAATTGAAGTAAAAACTCGCGTATTACATTATTGATCAGCTGATACGCACGCACACATTTGCACATACGCACATCACACCTGCACACACATTCGCACACACACACACACACACACACACACACACACACACACACACACACACACACACACACACACACACACACACACACACACATGCACGCAAACAGATTGTTTAACAATTTAATATAAATTTATCTATCTATTAAAACTCCGGACTGGAGTAAATTGGAAAGTGAAATAAAATCCGCGTCACTCCGCGATCACTCTGCTAAAAAAAAAACTCCGCATGCGGAGTAATTTTCTTTAAACTCCGGAACTCTGAGTGGTGGAGTGAATTCGGATTGAAATTAAATCCGAATTCACTCCGGATTTTTTACAGTGTATCAACTCTTTTTGATACTAAATACAGAGCAAAAAGTTTCATAAACATAAAGCAAGCAAGAAACATACATTAAGTTTTGTTGGAGGCCCGTTTTACCCAACTTTACAGGATTTTTTAATTTTGATAGACACAACAAATTAACACCAGAAACTCAGTAGAAGGAAAAAAAAGTGAAACAAGCCGAAAAACTCACATTTTAAAAATTTTTTAAGGGGGGCCTATTTCGCCCCACATTTTTCAAGTTTTCATTTTCAATGGACAGAACAAATTTAGATTAAATACTTGGCAAGGGAGTAATAAAAAGTAAAACAAGTAAAAAAAACTGAGGATTTGAAAATTTTTTTCTTGAGGGACCCATTTTGCCTCCCTCTCTTCCCCTATATAATCATCAATTCAATTAATTAATTTTGATTAACTTAATAATAATAACTTACGTAAAAAAAACATCAATTTACAAATATTTTACTTTTATATACATGGAAATTTCTACTTTGTTAACATGGGAATTTTCCCCATGTTAACATTGGAATTGTTCCTATATTACATAGTTATTTTTCCAATGTTGATATGGGAAAATTTACATGTTCAATATAGGAATAATTCCTATGTAACGAAGTAAAATTTACCATGTGACATAGTTACAATTCACATGGTGACATAGTAAAATTTACAATGCCAACAAAGGAATTTTCCCCATGTAAAATTGGAAAAATTCCCATTTTTTTCTTTCCGTGTACTAACTAACGAAAATGTCGTATTGACACAATTTTCTAATATGCGCACTAAACGCTCAAACAATATTAAATAATTACCCTTTGATTAATTAGTGTTTAACCCTTTCCCCGGTTGATCTTGAGTCCCTACTCTCAATTTGAATTGTACGTCTTCGTTTTAAAGCGAGAGAGCGCTAGCCTGTTGAGAAGAGAAGGGACAGAAAAAATAGTAGAAGGGGGCGCATGCATGCACTACTACGATTAAACTGTTACTCACACGATTAAACCGTTACTCACACAGCCTTAACAACGAACTTTGATTGGCGCTACCCCCGTAGAGCTCACACCGATTCATTTCGATTCACACTTTCGGGAAAGGGTTAATAATAAAATTATATTCCTGAATCTTCCCAAATGATTCCCAATTAATTAAAAATAAATTTAATGTCTGTAAACATACATTCTAAAGTTGATGATAGGGATTTCAAACGCGGTACACGGAGAAAAATGTTGGCTCGAAACTTACCAATTTTTATTATACTGCCGACCAAACTTGAAACAGGAAGTAAAGCATCCAACAAGTTAGTATGTTCTTATTAAAAATTATTAAGCCGCATTACAATTATAATAATGTATGAAAGTAATTTTTATTAAAGCTTATCGATAAGTTTCTTGCGCATAGTAAGTATCGTGATACAGCATAATAATTTTTCGTATAAGCATATTTATTTTTTGGATGCTTCAATTCCTGTTTCAAGTTTGGTCGACAGCATAACAAAAATTGGTTGGCTTCGAACCAACGTTTTTCTCCGTGTAGAGTTTATTCATAAATGCCGCTTGGTACACAGAAAAAAAAACTATCTTGGCTGAATATAAATTTTCTTGAGTCAAGAAAATTTTTGGGTCAAAGAAGAAAGGCCAGAATTTTCTTCGAGCAAGTATTAAATTTACTTGAATTTTAAATCTTACGTCAATAAATCATTTCTTAAGTCAAAACTCTTTTACGATTGAATTAAAATACTTATTTATAGGGGTGTGCGAATCTTGTTCGAATCGAATCGAGTCGAATAGTTAGATTCGATTCGATATTCGAGTCGAATATCGAATAGTTCGAAAGGTTCGAATAGTTCGAAAGGTTCAAATAGTTCGAGAGGTTCGAATAGTTCGAATAGTTCGAATAGTTCGAGAGGTTCGAATAATTCGAATAGTTTCGAAACTTTACCGAATCTTCGGTAAATAGGGGAGCCTGGGGCACGAATGCCTCCCTCATGCGGGGTAAACGGGACCACTCGAAAAAAATTTTTTTTTTTCGTTTTCCGTCAAGTTAATTGTTTTTTAAGTGGTCTATTTTACCCCACATATCACATATTGGCCTAAAATATGGTAAAAACATTATAGAGGTCATAACTTGACGGAAAATAAAAAAAAATTTTTTACCTAATTTTTTAAGGGGGGGCATTCGTGTCCCAGGCCCCCTATTTACCGAAGATTCGGTAAAGTTTCGAAACTATTCAAATCTTTCGAACTATTCGAACCTTTCGAACTATTCGAACCTTTCGAACTATTCGAACTATTCGAACATTTCGAATCTTCGAGGCGAATCTCGAATCGAATTGTTCGATTCGATTCGCCTCGAATATTTCGAAGTTTCGAGTATTCGCACACCCCTACTTATTTATTAATTCAAGATACTTGATTTTCTCAATTCAAGAAAAATTTTATTTATCCAAGATTTGCTATTTACTTGTATTAAAAGTGAACTTATTTATCCGAAGTTAATACATTTATTAAGATAAATAATTTTTTTTTTAAAACAAGAATCTTAATTTACTTCATTCAATAACAATATCTTTTGATTGAAGAAAATAAATTCGTTGTACCAACAAAATTCTGTTCTTCTGTTGGTAATATAGTTTCTCCAGACAAGCTGTATGAACGACTTGAGCATAGAGTAAATTTTCTTGGCTGAAGAAAATTTTGTTCTTAAGAAATGAATTCTAACTTACTCTCTCTTTCTCGCACTAGCATAGTAAATTGATACCGAGTCCACATTTTTTATCGAAATAAATTAAAATTAAATAATTGAATTATATTATTTATAATAAGTTAACTAATTTATATAATTAAATAAATTTGTAATTTTTTTTCTAACCGAATTTTTTTTTTATTAAAAATTTTTATATTCTTATATCGATATAAGAATATTAAAATTTCGATCGAAATTGTTTTATGAAAAATTTATATAATCTGTTCAGTATTTTGCTAAAATGTAATATTTTTCCAAATTATAGTCAAAAATCTTTTTATTTTAAATTCTGTGTTTAAGATTGAAAAATATGACTGACTGCAAAGACAGTGTGGGTTAATAGATGTAGGCAAAAGAAACGGAACTTGGCAGAGGATGGGATGGCTTAGTTGGTAAAGCTCTCGCGCGACGCCGAATCAATCTGGGTTCGATTCCTGCGTTAAGCGATAATTGTTTTTCTCAATTTGTTACAATGTATAACTCATAGAGAAAATGTTCTATCCTCTGATAAAATGCCTCTAATTTAAGTATTTATCTGCTTCACATTATTGTTAATAATATTGAAATCGAAAAATAATTTTTTCGATAAAAAATAAAAAGTTTCTTAGCTCAATAAATTTCTTTACTCAACTGAAGAGATTTATTTCTTAACTGAAATTATATTTTTGATTGCGACAAAAAAAATTTATTGGTCCAAGAAAGTTTTCTCATGATTTATAAAGTTATTTTTCTTAGTTTAAAAACATTTTCGTATTAACTCAAGACATTTTTTCTTAACGACAAGATAAAAACATTTTGGAGTAAGAGAGTAAATTTTCTTGAAAGAAGAACATTATCTTGAAACAAAATTAAATAATTTTGGAACGAGAAAGTAAATTTTCTTGAGAGGAGAACATTTTCTTGGAACAAAATAAAAACGCTTTAGAGCAAAAAACTAAATTTTCTTGAGAGAAGAAAATTTTCTTGAAACAAAATCAAAACATTTTGGAGCAAGAAATTAAATTTTCTTCAGAAAAGAACATTTTCTTGAAAGAAAATAAAAACATTTTAAAGCAAGAAACTAAATTTTCTTGAGAGAAGAACATTTTCTATGATGAAGATCAAATCAATTAGATCCAGAAATTAAATTTTCTCGAAAAAAGAACATTTTTTTAAAACAAGAGAAACTTCTCAAAACGAAATACGAATTTATTAAAACAACAAAAAAAAATTTCTTAAAGCAAGAAACTTTTCTAAAAACAAGAAACGATTTTTTCTTCATTCAAGAATAAAATTTTGAAGTAAATATTTTACTTGAACCAAGTAAATCTTTTTTTCTGTGTAGTGTTTTTTTTCTGGTAAGGTAAAGAACCCAGTAGTTGAACAGGTTTCAAAGTAAAACGTATTTGACCCTACTTTTAATATATAAAGTTGTAATTCTTAGTTCAAATTAATGATTTTCATGAAAATATAAACAGTTTTGAATTGATTGAAGCGCAAAACAACTCAGATGATTAAATATTTATATTTTGACAACGATTTTGAGATAGACTATGGAAGGAGTAGTAGTTAAACGATCAACTCTGACAAGCCGCAGTAGTTGAACACTCCGGGAGCAGTAGTTGGACTAATAAAGTATATGGCAATAGGCACACCAAAATTTTTCAACGTTTCGTTGAAATTTTAATCGAATGCCTATGACAAGCTTAAAGCTCATATCATGGCTGTAAGTTCGTTTCAGTATTTCTAATATCATTGGAATCTAACTTAGTTATAGGTCATTTAGCTCAGAATTTTATCTCCCAGAAGCTTCAGATCACGTCAAACGTTCATAAGCTTTGTAAGTCCCTGAAATAGCAATCGAATGCGTATGAAAAGCTCCGAGCCTATCTTATGGCTGTAAGTTCGTATCAGTATTCTTAAAATCATTAGAATCTAACTAAGTTATCGGTTATTTTCCTCAGAACTTTATCCTGAACAAGCTTCCGATAACGTCAAACGACAATAATCTTTGTAAATCCCTGAAATTTTAGTCGAATGCCTATGAGAAGCTCAAAGTCTATCGTATGGCTGCACAGAAAAAAAGGATTACTTGAACTAAGGAATTTACGTTCTTCCCAAATTTTTTCTTGAATCAAGCTTACATTTTGTTTTTGATTCAAATAACAACAAAATTTGGATTTAGAAGCTAATTTCTTTATTGAATAAATAACTATCTCGATTCAAGAATAGAATTATTCAGCTTGAAAAACTTTTGTTTTTGTTTAAAAACATTTCAGACTTATCTCAAGTATTTTTTTATTCGGTTTAAAGTATTTAGATTTTTGATTCCAGTATTTTTTCTTGGCTTAATATAATTTAATTTTCGACTCAATTATTTTTTTTTCTTGGTTTAAAGAGATTTGATTCTTAGCCCAAGTATTTTTTTTCTTGGTTTTTCAAGAAATAATTTTTCCTGTTTAAAAAAATTATTTAACTCTGTACGACTTATTTATCCCTCCCTGGAGAGGTTAAATGTCATTTTTTTACCATCGGTAAAGATGGAATTTTAATTTTTTTGACGTATGATGGGACTCGAACCGCCGACCCTTAGAGAGAGAGATCCAGTTTAAGTCATGTGCTTTAGACCACTCGGCCACCACACGCATTTGAAAGTAAAAATTTATTCTTTTACTTAAAGCTATTCAGTATTATATATATTTAAGACTAAGCTAAAAAAAATTCCTTTATTGGATAATAATAAAAAAAATTTTGCCTTCATTTGTAAACCATCAAGTTTTCTTAATTTAAGAATATTTTATTTTAAATTAGAATAAAACAAATATAGTTTCACTCGGAAATTCCGAAAATAGCTGAATTTATAATAATTAAAATATGTACTTGCTAAACTTACAAATAATTATAACATATATGAAATAATTATTATTATCTTGCTTTTTAAATTTTATCTACTAAACCTTATAGCATGGACAAAATATTCATTTCTTGTGTAGGAGCGACAAAGATAGAGTACTGAGAAAAGAGTGGGAGAACCTCTGCGTGAATCCAAGAGAAAACTTACTTGGCTTAAGCTCGCAGTGCTCTTGGTTCGAGATTTGTATTTTAGTTCAAGTTATAACTGTTTATTGACTTAAAACATCGCATTATTTTATTCAACGTTGTAGCTTTCTTGTACTGAACATTTATATTTTTTGGTTAAAGTAACAAATATATTACAGTAAGGAACAATATTTATTAAATCAAGAAATTTTAATTATTAAATTAAGTAACTCAACTGTTGAATCAATCTTTGAAAATGTATTGAGTCGAAAATTTTTTTTTTTCGTTCAAGATTTAAAATCCAAGAAATTTTTTTACTTGCGTCAAGAAAATCTCGTTTTTCATTCCATACCTTCAAAAGTTTCTTGACTTAAGAAAAATTTCTTTGAGCCAAATAATTTTTTTTTCTGTGTGTAAATTTGTATCAGTATTCCCAATATCATTGGAATCTAACTTAGTTATAGGTCATTTAGCTCAGAATTTAATCTCCCAGAAGCTTCAGATCACGTCAAACGTCAATAAGCTTTGTAAATCCCTAAAATTTTAATCGAATGCCTATGTAAAGCTCAAAGCACATATCGCGTTACAGATGCCATAAGGGCATATAACAAGTTATATGCCCTTATGGCACCCCGGAACCATAAGGGCATATAAATTTTTTTTTTTGCATTTCTGCACATTTCGGACGAAAATACATCGATTCCCGAAAAAAATTTTTTTAATATGCCCTTATGGCTCCCGGGACCCACCTCGGATGCCATAAGGGCATATAAAAAAAATTCTGTTATTTTTTCTAAGTCCAAGAAAATTTTTAGTTAAGCGAAAATTTTTTTTTCGCATTTCTACACGTTTCATACAAAAGTACGACGATTCCCAAAAAAAAATTTTTTTTATATGCCCTTATGGCATCCGAGGTGGGTCCCGGGAGCCATAAGGGCATAGCAAAAAAATTTTTTTTCGGGAATCAACGTACTTTTGTATGAAACGTGTAGAAATGCAAAAAAAAAATGTTTGCCTAACTAAAAATTTTCTTGGACTTAGAAATAAAAACAGAATTTTTTTTATATGCCCTTATGGCATCCGAGGTGGGTCCCGGGAGCCATAAGGGCATATAAAATATTTTTTTTGCATTTCTGCACATTTCGGATGAAAATACATCTATTCCCGAAAAAAAATTTTTTTGCTATGCCCTTCTGGCATCCGAAGTGGGTCACGGAAGCCATAAGGGCATATAAAATTTTTTTTTAGCATTTCTCCACATTTCGGACAAAACTACGTCGATTCCCGAAAAAAAATTTTTTATATGCCCTTATGGCTTTTCACCAGGACCTTTTGCCGGTATATGCCCTTATGGCATCTGTAACGCGATATCATGGCTGTAAGTTCGTTTCAGTATACCTAAAATCATTGGCATCTAAGATAGGTCATTTTGCTCAGAATTTTATCTTCAACAAGCTTTCGATAACGCCAAACGATAATAAGCTTTGTAAATCCCTGAAATTTTAATCGAATGCCTATGAAAAGCTCAAAGCACATATCATGGCTGTAAGTTCGTTTCAGTATTCCAAAAATCATTGGAATCTAACTTAGTTATAGGTCATTTAGCTCAGAATTTTATCTCCAAGAAGCTTCAGATCACGTCAAACGACAATAATCTTTGTAAATCCGCGAAATTTGAATCGAATGCCTTATGAAAAGCTCAGTGCGCAAATCATGGCTGTATGTTGCTATCAGTATTTTTCAAATTATTGGAATCTAACTTAGTCATAAGTCGTTTTGCTCGAAATTATATCCCCAACAAACTTCAGATAACGTCAAATGATAATATATGATCATTTAAAAATAAGAAACATTTGTATTTAATTTTTTAATTACATTTTTTATTACTAATTAATTAATTATTATGAACTAAAAACAACACAAAAAATCGGTCTGTCAGTTGACCCTGCGGGCCAGCCCCAAAACTTCCCGCTGTTTTCGAGCTCAACGAGCTCGAAAACATTATTGTGAATACATTTTCGAGCTCTTCGAGATCGCAAATACTTTTGTATGCCATTGTTTTGTAAAAAAACCATTTTTTAGCATTTCTTTCTTCCACGATATCTCGCGAACGAATTAACCGATTTTGATGGTTGGGTCGGCAATCGACGTGTTTTATCAAGTTCTAAAGCTGATCAAATTTTGAAATCGATTTATCTAGTCGTTTTTGAGAAATTTCGAAAAAACCAAAAAAAAATTTTTTTTTGAATTCTTTCGTCAACGGTTTCTCTTGAACGAATGAACCGATTTTGATGGTTGAGGTGGCATTCGACGCGGCTTATAGAGTTTTAGAGCTGATTAGATTTTGGAATAAATCCATCGAGCAAATTAAAAGTTATCCAAATAAAACATTTTCGAAAAAATTTTATTTTTGAAATATCTCTGAACGCACCCTACCGATTAAGTTCAAATTTTCACGGCTTCAAGACATTAACAAGCCACGTCGAATGACACCTCAACGATCAAAATCGGTTCATCCGTTCAAGAGTTATGAATATTTACATACATACATACGTACGTACACACATACATACACTCGGACATCATCGTGAAATTAGTCAGGATAGCTTCCTACACGGAAAAAAAAAATAGTTGTGGCTACTCTCTGGGATAGTACTGAGTACTTTCTGTAAAAAAAAAATTTCAGACAGTACTGTATGCTATCTAGAATGTATCCACTACTGTCTAGACTATATCCACTACTGTCCGGGATAGTACTCAGTACTTTCCAGAGAGTAGTGGATATAGTCTAGATAGCATACAGTACTGTCTGAAATTTTTTTTTTACAGAAAGAACTCAGTACTATCTCAGAGAGTAGCCACTACTATTTTTTTTTTTCCGTGTAGGACCTCGAAACGTCGACATCTGATGGAAATTCGATTTTCGTAAATCGGACCGAAACCAATAACTTCCCGAATTTTTGAAAATTTACAATTTTCTTAGCGGGAAGTTAATAACTTCCCGAATTTTTGAATATTTACAATTTTCTTAGCGGGAAGTTAAAAATGAACTGTTACCTGAATTTAAAATCATAAATACTTTTATTTATTGATCATAAATATAATTTTTTTATTACAAGGACAGAACAAGAATTTAAACTTCTAGATCTAAATAGTTTCTTGATTAATTTTTTAAGTTTTTTGTAACGTTTTTAAGTCGTGAAATTTTATGGATTTAACAAACTTTATCGTAAATTTTACTAATTGTAACGGATTATTTTTTATTAACAGATAAATGTTATTCGCAATTTTCATCTTACCTCTATGTTGTGAACTTTTTTTTTGTTAGAAAATAATAAAAATTTATTTTGATGAAATAGATACGTTTTCACACGAAATCACTTAAAATTATTACACTAATTGTTGATGAATCACTCATACTTTATTTTCGTATATCTTTTTCATAAACAAATAAATAACCAAATTAAATTATTTGTCATTGCACTACCCTCGCGGACTCGGAATTACTCCGAAATCATGGTGAAATTTCGGTGAAATCATAGTGAAATGACAGTGAAATCACTGTAACTTTGTGCCGTTTGCTTACTGTGTGATAATTATCATCCGATGGTAATTTTATGATGATTTCACCATCGATTCATAGTAGAATCACAATAGCATAACAGTCAATTTACAGTAGTATAGCTGTAAGTTGACAGTAGTATTACTGTGTATTTACAGTGATTTCACTATCAGTTTATGCTGGATCTGCAGTGCTTCAGTCATGCTTTCTCAGTAATAATACCGTGATCATACAGTGATTTCACAGCAGTCTTACTATAGATTCTTCGCGAAATCACAATAATATCGCTGTGAATTGACAGTAATATTAGTGTGATTTCTTAATCATTTAATCCTGGATCTGCTTAGTTTTCATCGAGATTTAAGGGCAATATTGAGATCCTATTTTATTGATTCAAAGATAATAATAATAATATTATAACAGCAACAATAATCTTAATCTTGGTTTTTCAATAAATAATTTTTCTTGTTTAAAAAAATTATTTATTATTTCTTTGTACGACTTCATGTGTGATTCCTCTGGAGGATTAAATGCTATTTTTTTACCCTCGGTAAAGAAGGAATTTTATTTTTTTTAACGCATGATGGGACTCGAACTGCCGACCCTTCGATTGAGAGAATCTTAAGTCATGTACTTTAGCCCGCTCGGCCACCACACGCATTCGGAACTAAATATTTAATCTGTTACTTCATGCTATTCAATACTATATATACTCAAGACTAAGCTATAAGAAAAATTATTTTATTAAATACTATAAAATTAAAAGAATTCGATATTTATAAAAAAAAAATTTTTGCCTTCATTTGTAAATCATCAAGTTTTCTTAATTTAAGAATATTTTATTTTAAATTATGATAAATAATAAATATTTACTATTGAAATATTAATCTAAATGATATTCTCTTTATTTTTTGCAGTAGTTTAAATTCAATTTATACAGTTTTGAAAAAAAAGTTATTCAATTTTTTTATTTATTTATTTTTTTTCATAATTCTGAAGAATTTTACCGTCTTAAGCTTTTATAAAATTAACTAAATTAGATAATTACAGATAAAGTTTCGCTCGGAAATTCCTAAAATAGCTAAATTTATAATAAATAAAATACATATGTGCCCAAATATTTGCTAAACTTACAAATAATTATAGGAGCATTTATGAAATAATTGATATTATTTTTTTTTTTAATTCCATTTCTATCGATTAATGAAATTAAAAATTCAAATTTTGATTTTGAAATTGGATTAATGATAGATGTACCGTATCAGATCACTATCAAGGTAGAGTTAAATCATGGAGAAAACGCTAATAATTTGCTGTGAAAATATCATAGAGTCACAGTGCTAATACTACTAGGTTGTCATGGGATCACGGTAAATTCATGGTTAAACCACTATGAACTGACTGTGAAACTATTGTAAAGTCACCGAGTTAACACTATCAGATTACTATGGAATCACAGTGAATTCGTAGTGAAATCACGATAAACTGACTGTGAACCCATGATAAAGCCTCAGTGTTACCATTGTTGGGTTACCATAAATCGATAGCTGATCGATAGAAAAATTATCATGAAAGTATGGTAATTTAATTGTAAACCTACAAAAGAATCACAGGTGAAATCACTATGGAACTACCATAAAATTACTGTAAAATTACTATATAACCAGAGTGACGAAATGGCACAAAACGACTGTGAATTCACTATGAAATTACCATCAATACACAGTAAACTTACGGTAAAATTGATTTCACTGTGATTTCACTGTGATTTCACAGTAACCCCGAATCCGCGAGGGTAGAATAAATTTTACGCTGTTCACCTACTGCCACCATGAAAATAACATGGACCCAATACTTGAACATGTGACGCTATCTCGTTCAAGTTTTGGGTACCGGTTTGAACATTGGGAGGTATAGTTAGACGCTAAAATTTAATATAAGAATTTTAGTTTATGTATTTGCAAAAATATATAGTATTTAGAAAAGACTATTTCATTGGATGGTATAATTTTTTTTACTTAAAATGATGATATACCGTTTTTTTTACTGATTATTCGGCTTACGGTATATAGTATCTTTTTTATGAAAAAAATAGCATCTATCGGCTATTCCCGACATGTCAACTTTAAAGTTAAAAAATATATAATTTTTTTGAGTTATAATTGAAAAAACTTACAGTAATCAATTTCTGTATCATTGAATAATTATAACATGCGCATATTACTCATAATATATATACGGATTTTGTATAACAAGAGTTTTAAAAGTCTGTTCAACTACTGGTCCCATTTTTAGAAGTGTTCAAGTACTGGGTACTTTACATTAGTGATTATATCATGGTAGATTTTTTTATTGGTAGAGTTTTGAGATGCTAGATAATTTTATTGAAGCGGGAATTTTCTAGGTAGGTATGATGCGGTATGATGCGGCTGACCTAGGTTGATCCAAGTGACAAGTATTTATTTTGAAAATTTTCTAACAAGTAATAATCTGATTTTCATTGAAATGGTACAGTATTATTGAAATCGCATGGGTGTATATATATTCGATATGTCCACGCACACAAATCCCCTGAATAAAAAAGCACCGTAATATTTCAAGCCTTTAGGTTTACATAATTTATATTTCCACGCACACAAAACCTGAGAAAAAAGAGATACTGTATTATTAATTTGTAGATGTTTTAATCTTGAAGATATTTTATCCAGAGTTATTTTGTCGTGGGATATTATGTCGCAGAAAAATTGTGTCGATTGTCGATTTACATGTATGAGGTATCTTTGGATAAATTGACTTAAGAATCATTTGCCCGTTGATATAATGTCGTGCGGACCCAATGTCGTACGGATCAAATATCGCGGATTAAATGTCTGGATAAATTGTTACGTAACCGTTATTTCGTGCCTACTAGGGTCTAATTTATCGCGTCCAAGAGTGACTATAATATGTCAGGGCTTCAAAACTGCTTCAGATCCTTTTAACTTATCGATATAGGCAATTTTTTCGTAATTTTCTGTTCTTCGAAGTTTTAAAATTAATTGTGTCGTTTCGTGCTTACTCGAGTCTTCGTCGTTGCACGGAAAGATTGGAACCCGACTTGTTACTGTTCTGCACCAAACTCAGTATGGTGCCCGAAGGAATTGCCCGATTGTGGTGCAGCGCTACACTGATGACTATGCTGAACCTGACTGAGTCATGTGTTTACTCGTGTTTATCACTTATCATACTTTAACTTGCTAAATAAGAGCAGATATCTGAAATTAAGGATTTATTCTATATTTTGATGTTCTTCCAATTACTTAAAGAATTTATAGCTAATTCGACGTTATAATTGCGGAGATGTAATTACTTTTGGCGTCGAATCTACGGTTCCTATAAGTTACTATTCTTGAACATCTGGAAATCGCTCACGATGGAAAAATTAATTGCGAAAAACGTTAGTCCGAAAGAAAAGTATTTTTTGAAAAATTATTATTATTAATAGTTTAAACTTTATTTACTTACCATCAGTTTGTAACATATTTCTTTAAACCATATAGGTTTTTAGAAAATTCAATTTAATGATTTTTGTACATAGTATAATAATCTGTTTGTAGGCGTTTAATAATACATAGAAATCTAAGTTTAGAAGAAATTCAGGCTTAAGTGACTCCAGAGAATGAGGGGTTTGTTTGTTTCATTCTATCAAAAGTTACTTTCGGAGAGATTTTAACCCCCTATTAAACCGCACCTTGGTCGTTTTTTCATCAGTTATATTCGATGATTTGTTGAACATCAAGTTGGGATTGTAAAATTTTTTACCTGAAAATTTGTATGTACTCGACTTTACTCGAGACGTAGACATATCGAGATGTCATTCTAACATTTTTTTTTGCCATCAGAAACATTGAGAAAAAAATTCCGATTTTATTTTGCACAGTCTAATACATATACTTACTCAATGTATATATATTCACATAATATACATATATATACCTCATAATATATACTTCCATTCATAACTTATATCACTAAATCTTTAATTTCTCTAAATTTTATATAGTGATAGCACCAAGCTGAACGTGATCGTTCAGGGTTGGGAATCAAACCCCTCCCCGCTTGAACCTGAGATCCTCCAGATTCATGGTAATCGGCTCGTCCTCGAAAATCTAGACATCACGGTGGGGTGTTACTCCGAGAGTTTCCACTCCACCTTTGAACATTGTCGACGAGTGATTAAAGAAATCAATAAACCTGGAGCGGACACCACTTTTACGCCGGTAATTTATGCGTTTGGTCGCACGGGTACCGGCAAATCGACAACTTTGTTCGGCGACCCAACACGGGACATTTCGGGCCTTACAAGTTGTTTGTTTGCCGGTATTTCTTCCGCAAATATGGAGTTCTGGTAAGTAGCATATGTTTTCTTTTTATTTTCAGTAAACTTACATAGTACCCGGGTCAAAAAATTAGATCTGTCCTAAAAAAAATTATAAATTCAAATATTTTTCCTTCAATTCAAGTTTATAAATCGTATTTATTTTATATCAGTATTTAATCTGTTTTTGTCCGTACTAGTCCAGTATCCAGGCCAATATCAGACTTTTTTTTCGTATGATATTTAGTCTGTTCTAAATTGGGTTTAGACTAAAAACAGACTTTTTTATAATAATTATTAGTCTGTGTTCAATTGTTTTTAAGGACAAATACAGGACTTTTTATAAATATAAACAATAATAATAATAATCTAGATTTATTAATTTATTTCAATTTTCTTGGTATTTTAAAAACATGCTAATGCGCTTCCATAATAAGATGTCACCCAGAGAATAATGTTGGCTCGAAACCTACCAATTTTTACAATGCTGTCGACCACATTTAAAACACGAAGTAAAGCATCCAAAAAATTATCGTGCTCTTACAAAAAATAATTATACTGTATCACATTACTTATTACGCGCGAGAAACTTATCGATAAGCTCCAATATCAATTACTTTTATACATTATATTAATTTTCATGCAGCATAATAATTTTTTACAAGAGCATCGAATTTTTTGGATACTTTACTTTCTGTTTCAAGTTTGGTCGACAGCATAATAAAAATTGGTAGATCTCGAGCCAACATTTTTCTCCGTAGCACAAGAATTTTGATGTTTTCTTATGCCAAAATATTTTCAATTTTATCCAGTAAATGAGAGAAAATTTTTGACATTTTAAGAGTTGTTTTATCACTTTTATTCAATGATATAAATATTCAATGAAGACAACTAAAAAATTAAGCTGTCAAATTTTCATTAACTGCCGACATTTTTAAACAAAAGATAGTAAATAAATAGTAAATAAAACATAATCAATTCTGCAACTTAATATTTTTTCATAAATATTGCCTATAAATAAAAATTTTACAAGTCCATGATTTAATCTAGTTTTGTCCTTGTAAATTTTCAGAACTAAAATTTTTTAAAGTTCACGAATTAATCTAAATTAATCTGCCCGTAACGCAATTATTTTTTAAAACAGCAGGTCGAAAACAGCTCAAAATTTTCATAAAAGATTAAAAACAGATAAAATAGTCCAATTAGACTAAAATCAGGTCAAATTTTTCAGTCCGGGTGGATCAATAACCGATTAAAATTTTTATAGAAGTTCAATAACAGACCAAATAGTCCAAATACAGTCCAGTTAGACTAAAATCAGATCAAATTTTTCGACCCGGGATAACAAAGCGGTATTTAGACAACTGAATCTCTCAATTAACTGGAGTATTTTTGAAATTATTAATTCCTTTCTATCTCAGTTCCATAATATCCTAATTTATTGAGTATAGATTCGACACTGTTTAACACTAGAAATATACATCATCATTGTCATGAGTGTTATTCAAATTTCGTATACGTAATTAAATTAGCACCGACATTTAATATCAAACACCGCGTCCGTTTACACTACACTCGATATTATTGAAAGTGTAAAGCCATGTATTTTATTTTCATTTCTTTCTCTACGTTACTTTACAGGGCACAAGAATGGTCCATAAACAAGTCCCACCAACACGTTTACCGGGATTTGGTTGGGTACCACCAAACATCGGTGGATAATTGGACCCGGAACTTCATCAGCTGGGAGAAATTGGTCCCGGGTTGCTACAGGGATTTCCGGACCATCATCGCCAAACGGCGTTGCCACACAAATGACGTCCATGCCAATGCATCCTGTGGCATTTTAATTATTGACGTGGTAAGTCATACTTAAAATAAATTTATTTATACTGAAAAGTTATAAATTATACGTATGATATCTTGATATAAGTATATAGATTATTCCGAAATCATACATAAGTTTTTTCTCCCAGATGCATGTATTATGATATCCATTTTGCTCATTTATATGCATCTAGAAAAACATCTTTCGAATACCCATTTAATCCTTTCTCTTGCGGATCCAATTCACGGTAAAATCATAGTGATTTTATGACGGTAAAATCATAGTGATCATAGTCACCGTGTGACTTCACCGTGACTCACAATAAAATCTCTGGACTTTCACCGTTAATCTCAGCAATTTTACTGTGAATTAATATACTTTAACCGTGATACACTCAAATTCACGCGTGCCTGCATAATCGGGATTCGCTTTGAACCACTGTGAAAATCACTGAGACTTAATGTAAGTTGCCGTAAGATTTCACCGTGATACACAGTGAAATTCCAGTGATTTTACCATTGAATAGCGTAATTTAAATCTTGATTCATGGTGGTCCAATCGAAATCAATTCTAAAATAGAGGTAATTTACGTAGGTATTTAAATATAGTGGAAACCTAAACATGCAAACATGCAAATAACCTTCTCAATAAGACAATTTATAGATAAATTGAGAAAAATATAGATAGCCCGAACTGGGAATCGAACCCAGACCGATTCGGTATCGCGCCGAGTGCTCTACCAGTTGAGCTATCCCGCACTATACTGTATTCCATTCAATTTGATCTATAACTTATTGAGCCACACCGTCCATCGTACGGTAATACACCATTTAAATATAGTGAAACCTAAACTGCAAACATGCAAATAACCTTCTCAATTATCTAATACAATCATTATTATTGCAAAAAACATAGTGTCTCAACTGCATAGAAATCTATAATATCGAATTCATTTAAATTCAAATAATAACGCGTATCAGAAGGTTTCTCAATAAGGCTCAAAAAGAAACCTAAACACTCATAAGACTTTAAGCTTATTAACAAGATGAGTTGTTTTCTCAAAATTACTTCCTTTATTCTATACTTACAAATAGAATGTTTAATTTAGCTTATATTCACTTTTTTAATCCGTGACGTTAAGAAAAATTCTTTATGATTTTTTTTTTATTTTGATTATTCCTCAAATATTAGATAAAATAAATTTTATCCAATAGAGTCTATCCCGGACATTGAGATTTTGTTGTTATACGTATTACTAGCCAGGGTATATTGGTGAGTGTGATATAAATTTATCGGTTGTATCTTTAATAATAAATTTTCTAACAATCACCTGAAGTCATCGTAATATTTGAATTTAACATTACAAAGTTTTAACACTCTTAAAGTTCCATTGATGTAATATAAGTACGTCGCTGAAGAAAAGCCTCTTAATAGAACTCTAGTAAAACCAAATAGAATATATTTTGTCACTAAAAATCCATGTATCATCTCTAAAATCACGGTAATTTACTGTAATACTATGAATCATTGTGAATTACCGTAAATTTGAGTGAATTCACCGTAAAGTCACCGTGATAATCTCATATTATCGTTTCTGTGAATCACACCCGTGTAAAAAAATTTTTATTCATAATGAACTTAGATCTAAATTTCATCACGAAATTCAGATCGTGACACAAATATGACTTTCGTCATGAATTTGTATCAACAATTTCAATCACGACAAAATTATGACTCAGTCAAATTTTTACCCAAGTGATCCGAAGTTCATTCACTAAATTAATTTTACAATCGAAACTGATTTACGATAATCGAGTACTTGATAGAAGAAATTTATTGGTAATTTCTGAGTCGATAAATTTGACAAAAGGTTTAATTCAGTCAAGTTTCTATCGAAGTCATCCCAAGTCCAATTCAAAAACATAATAATAAATTTTTAGAAGTGATACGGATTTACTAGACGAAAAATCGTGGGAGCAAATTCATGATGAAAGTCATATTTGTGTCACGATCTGAGTTTCGTTATGAAATTCAGATCTAAATTCATTAGGAACAAAAATTTTTTTTACACGGGCAGTAATTTACGGTGTTTTACCGTAAATTCACTGTATTATTTCGGTATACTTGCGTGAATTTGGCGTCATTCACTTTTCCAAAGTAAATTACCGTAATCCCGGGTCAAAAAATTAGATCTGTTTTCAAATAAATGATAAATTCAAATATTTTTCCTTTAATTCAAGTTTATAAATCGTATTTATTTTATATAAGAATTTAATCTGTTTTTGCCCGTACTATTCCTTATCCAGGCCAATATCAGACTCATTTTCGTATGATATTTAGTCTGTTTTAAATCGCGTTTAGACTAAAAACAGACTTTTTTATTATAATATTTAGTCTGTGTTCAATTGTTTTTAAGGACAAATACAGGACTTTTTATAAATATAAATAATAATAATAATCTAGATTTATTGATTTATTTTAATTTTCTTGGTATTTAAAACATGCTAATGCGCTTACATAATAAGATGTCACACAGAGAAAATGTTGGCTCGAAACCTACCAATTTTTACAATGCTGTCGACTAAACTTGAAACAGGAAGTAAAGCATCAAAAAAGTTAACGTGCTTTTACAAAAAATGATTATACTGTATCACATTACTTATTACGCGCGAGAAACTTATCGATGAGCTTCAATATCAATTACTTCCATACATTATAATAATTTTGATGCAGCATAATAATTTTTTACAGGAGCATATAGTAATTTTTTGGATACTTTACTTTCTGTTTCAAGTTTGGTCGACAGCATAATAAAAATTGGTAGATTTCGAGCCAACATTTTTCTCCGTAGCACAAGAATTTTGATGTTTTCTTATGCCAAAATATTTTCAATTTTATCCAGTAAATAAGAAAAAATTCTTGACATTTTAAGAGTTGTTTTATCACTTTTATTCAATGATATAAATATTCAATGAAGACAACTAAAAAATTAAGCTGGCAAATTTTCATTAACTGCCGACATTTTTAAACAAAAGATAGTAAATAAATAGTAAATAAAACATAATCAATTCTGCAACTTAATATTTTTTCATAAATATTGCCCATAAATAAAAATTTTATAAGTCCATGATTTAATCTAGTTTTGTCCTTGTAAATTTTCAGAACTAAAATTTTTTAAAGTTCACGAATTAATCTGATTTAGTCTGCTCGTAACGCGTTTGTTTTTTAAAGTAGCAGGTCGAAAACAGCTTAAAATTTTCATAAAAGATCAAAATCAGATCAAATAGTCCAATCAGACTAAAATCAGGTCAAATTTTTCAGTCCGGGTAAATCAAAAACAGATTAAAATTTTTATCGAAGTTCAATAACAGACCAAGTAGTCCAAATACAGTCCAGTTAGACTAAAATCAGATCAAATTTTTCGACCCGGGTAAGTACGTCGCTGAAGAAAAGCCTCTTAATAGAACTCTCGTAAAACCAAATAGAATATATTTTGTCACTAAAAATCCATCTATCATTTCTAAAATCACGGTAATTTACTGTAATACTATGAATCATTGTGAATTACCGTAAATTTGAGTGAATTCACCGTTAAGTCACCGTGATAATCACATATTATCGTTTCTGTGAATCACAGTAATTTACGGTGTTTTACCGTAAATTCACTGTATTATTTCGGTATACTTGCGTGAATTTGGCGTCATTCACTTTTCCAAAGTAAATTACCGTAATTCACTGTGAATCGGATCCGCCAGGGATTTTATTTTAAACGCACAAAAAATGTTATGGAATTTGTGTTTATTTTCTCTACACAACGTTGTTTTTATATATGTATTTTATTATTCTCTTTCTTATTTGTTTATGTTAGCAAGACAAAGCCAGGACGAAGCGGGTTATCGTTTTTGACATTCCTGGCCTCGACGGACTGGAGAGTCGTCCAAAATCGGCTCAACCATCAGTCGAAACGAGGTGGATTTCATCAATAACGTCCACCTTTATGCAATACATTAGCCAGCAGCAATCATCAAAAAAACCGACCGACAAACGCTGGTTGGAGATTGATGCCTTTTTGCCGCCGAAGAAGATATCTCTCCTTTTGGCATGCATAAAGCGGCCATACAAGAGGGATAATGTATTTTCCACCATCGACTTTCTCCATTCCATCCAAGAGTTGCGGAATCCCGGATATGTTCGTGGTGGGTCAAGGCGAAAGATTTCTCCTGCGCGACAGGAAGCACAGGAGCCAGCACGGCAGCCAGATCAAGGTGTATCAACACCAAACACACTGCAAGTTCCAGCGATTGCAGTTAATGATGCAGCTCCAGGACCATCCAATGCGGGTAGCGATGATATCGTGGCTGAGTTGAAGCTATTGAACCTCAATGTGGCATCGGGTTTTAACCGATTAGACACCACAGTCGGCCAACTCAGCACCACGGTCGGCCAACTCAGCACCACGGTCGGCCAACTCAGCAACACGGTCGGCCAACTCAGCATCCAACAAACCCAAACCGAAGCTGCGTTACGGCAACTAAGGACTGATTTCGAGGAGCATTGTAGGGGGCAGCACCAAGCTGAAGCTGTCATACCACCTAGGGCATCACCTCCACTTCATGATGTTCGAGAGTCGCCAGCCCATGCAGCTCCAGCCTCAGACGAGCCTGAAGAACACAATCGGCCGTCTGGTTCTGCTCGAGGGTCTAGTTCAGATCGGTCATCAACTCCAGCTGAAGCCCCATCACAGCATGACAGTCCGGTTTCGTCATCAGAATCAGCTCCAGCATCACCTCAACGCAACATTCCTGATTCTGATGAGTCATCTAGTGATGATCCAGTTCCACCAGTATCTGGTGACTCGGACGAATCGGCAGCTCGTTTTCGGCGATCAATGTATCAGCTGAGATCACGAGCTCGGGTACCGGATGATATCGTCCACAAGTTTGTGAGATCTGGCCGTGAAAGAGAACAACCCGTAGTTCCCGAGGACTCCAGTGATGAAGAACTGACAGACGCAGAAAGAAAACAAGATATGCTGCGTCGTTTAGGGTTGGATGATCCTCAACGTGCTAGAATCCAAGTTTCATCAACGATGTCCTTTGCCGTTGATGACCCAGGTGTGTACGCGAACACCGATTTCGCGGCCTATATCACTTGGATTGGTACAAGCGACAAGCATTGGAAGTGCACAGAATGCGGAAATACTTATCGCACATGGGATATGCCAACCCATGTTTGGTCAACTGAAATGGAGAGAAATCTTGTATGCGATGTCGAAGGGTGCGACTTCGTTTGCCGTGGCGTCAGTAAAATGAGAAAACACATGAAGCAACACCACTAGGTGAGTAACTACATAAATATACGACATTAAATGTATAATTTTGTTTTTTTAAGTAAAAATAAAACTTTTGTACCTATTTTTATAGATGTAAATGTAAATTTATTAAATTCACATAATTTTTAAATTTTTCTGGTCATCAAAAAATTTTATAAATATTTAAATATGTAGTTTTCAAAATAAGCTGTTATAAAATTTTTACTATGAACAATCCCACGGTAAAAATATTATAGCCGAGAGTAATCGAGAGTTATGATAATAATTTCAGATATTGGTATTTTTCTAGCAATGTCCTGGTCAAGTGCAAACGGTCCTCAACGCAAAAAATAATAACAATAATCATAGTAATAATAATAAAAATAATAATAATCATCATCTTCATCATCATAATAAATAACAATGGTGGCTAAATTTTCTCAAAATTGTCAGTTTTAAATCATTATGAAGGAAAATTGAACACAAAAGTTGGAGTGAGCCATAATGTGATTAAGGTAATTACTTTCTTTTTATTACAGATATTGAGGGTTTGCTCCAATTTACGCAATCGTATAAGACTAGGGTTTCAGAAATAAATTTATAAATACAAAAAAAAGGATATTTATATTTTTAACTTTTATATAAATTTTTAAAAACTACTAGGATATTAAACTTCAATTTTTCTTTCTTTTTCTAACTGGAAGTTTTTTAAATGACTTAGATTGCAGAAATATTTTTTACGAGTTTGCAAATAGTGTAAAATTACGAACTATAGTATCGAATCAAATCAAACTATTCGATTTGACTTTCAACCGGATAATTTAAAAGTTCCAAATTATTAAAAAATTCACAAAATAATTCAAACATTTTCTTTCGAACGACTTAAAATTTTGATGTATTTTCCAAAAATTACTTTACAATCTATGAAATGATTACTTTTGGTTACTTTAAAAAATTAAGCTGATCATAAAATAAAAATTGAATATTTGAAAGCTAAGATTTTCAGATTCAAATCGAATAATTCAAAAAGATACGAATAATTCGAGTTATTCAAATATTTATTCAATGTGTCTCAATTATGTGGTAATTCACCTATTCATATTTTTTCAGAAGTTTTCTCATTGCAGTGATGTCATGGCAAATTTTGTCACTATTCACTTCGACCTCGTATTGGAAACTTCTCCCCATTTACGTTGACCAGACATGAGATGGAATATTCACTGTAAGGAAAAGTATTTCACATCCTTTGCACTTCCATTCCTCAATGCTTTTATCAACTTAAGTGATGTAGTCCGCGAAATTGGTTTTCGCTTACACACCTGGGTCGTCGATGGCAAAGGATGACGCTGTTGTTAGGCGTATTCTAGGACGTCGAGGATTAACCAACATCAAATGACGCAACATATCTTGTGTTTTTTTCTGCGTCGTTGTTGTCATCACTGGAAACCTCGGAAACTGAAATTATGGGTTGTTCTTTTTCATTGCGATCCTCGAGATACTTCTTGACAATAGTATCCCGTATCCAAACTCGTGATCTCAGATGATACATAGATCGCCGAGAATTACCCACCGATTATTCCGAGAAACTAGATACTGGTGAAACTGGAGCTTCACTAGATAACTCATCAGAATCAGGAATGTCACGTTGAGGTGTTGGAGCTGATTCTGATGACGGATTAGGACTATCATTCTGTGACAGGGCTTCAACTGAAGGAGATGACCGATCAGAGTCTCGAGCAGAACCAAGTGGCCGATTGTGTTCTTTAGACTCGACTGCAGATGGGGCTGCATAAGCTGGTGAATCTTGAACATCATGAGGTGGTGATATCCTAGGTGTCATGTCGGCCATAAGCCATCGGTGCTCCTTACAATTCTTCTCGAAGTCGGTTTTTAGTTGTTGTAACTCAGCATTGGTTTAAATCTGTTGGTTGCTGAGTGGCCGACTGTGGTACTGAGTTGTCTGACTGTGGTGTTTAACTGGTTCAAACTCAATCCCACATTGAGATTCATTTGTCTCAACTCAGCCACAACATCATTGATACCCGCATTGGAACTTCTTGGACTTGCAGCATTGACTGCAATCGCTGGAACTTGCAGTCTGCTTGGTGGTGAAGTACCTTGATCTGGCTGCTGTGCTGCTTGCCGTGCTGGAGAAATCATTTTTCTTGAACCACAAAGAACATATCCGTACTTCCGCAACTCTTGAACATATGGAGGAAGTCTATAGTTGAAAATACATTATCTCTCTTATATGGCCGCTTTATACATGCCAAAAGGAGAGGTATCTTTTCATGCAGAAAAAAGGCGTCGATCTCTAACCAGCGTTTATTAGTCGGTTTTTTTTTTACTATTGCTGCTGGCTTACATACTGCATGAAGGTGGACGTTATCGATGAATTCCACCTCGTTTCGACAGATGGTTGATTTATACGACATTCCAGTCCCTCGAGGCCAGGAATATCGAACATTGGGCTGTCGAACACAGTTATTAATGATTGGCTGGAAATCACTTAATACTTCTCAAGTCAACGTTCTCCATTCGATAAATGAACTTTGCTTCGAGTTTGGGTCCTACGTTGCAACCATGTCTTGGAAACTATGGCATATAGACTCATGTAATGACCTTTCTTCACTGTGCTATCCTTTGATTATTACGTGCATCCTTCAACATGCAACATCTAAAAACTATATATTTATGAACATTCAGTAGAATATCAAAGTGCGCAATATTTTGAATGATACTAAGAAGAAAAGAGATGAAATTTCGTCTCAGCATATGGCAGTTGGAATGGCGTGATCTGTTTTATATTAAGACAGGAATACAGACGAGTCACTGCGGCAGGCTTTTTGCGGAGTGGAGCCAAACCACCACATGAATTTCCTTCTTGAAGACAACTTTGAAATTGGAAAGCCGAAGACTTTTGATAATTCAAAAATTTTAAATCAACTGTCAGTGACTTAGAGATTACATCTTATCAACTTGCAGCTGTCATGTGGACATATGAAATTACATGAGTCATGTTATTGTTGATGTTGCAATATGTTGACAAAAAAAAAATTTGCATATGTGTATATAAAATTGAAATTGATAAAATCAATGCGCGTATGCAAAATGAAGATAACAAAAGCAAGCAAAAAAATTAAAATATTATCAACGTTACAACAAGTGAGGCCAATGGTCAAGGACAAGGATAAAGAAGCGATAAACATACACAATGTGAGAAATAAAAACAAGCATTCAATTCAACGGGCAATTGTATTCAGAAAATTGGTCTTGCTACAAAGTGTTTACCATTGATTGTTAAACTATTGATTTATTTTGTGATAGCTTCTTTATTCCAACAGTATGATATCCACATAAAATGTCATGGTGGGATCAATTATGGACAGCATGGAATTGTAATTATAATAATTAATTATTATTATTATTACTGTTATAAATTATAATCATTTATGTAAATTATATATTTATTATTACAGCTGTAGATGAATGTCAAAAATATTACGAAGCGATGATGGAAAATCCATTCCTTCAAGTGGCTCCATAAGTGCTGTCTAAAATAATAGCGACATGTGTGGTAATACCTTCTGGATTAATTAGTCATGCTGTTGGTGATTTTGTTAATAATACGACGAGTATATTTTTTTTTTTTTTTTTTAATTAAAAGAAAAGTTTTATTAAATTAATTTATGACATTAAAGAAAATTTTTTTTTTTTTAGAGAATCTTTAATTCGCAAATCAAATGCTCGTATAGGAATGATATTAATTACTGGAATGGTATTAGTTGTACTCGAAGGTGAATCATTGAATCTTTGAGGATTTGGACCTTTTTCGATTACTTCATTACGCGGACGTACAGAGTCACATAATAGTAATTTACCGAGTTTTTATTTAAAACCAAAAGTAAGTAAAACATAATTTCAACTCAAAATTTGAATATTTGTAATACATAAATAATTATTTCAGATACAATAGGGGCAGCTAAAAATTTAATTGAAACTCTAAATAGATTTCAAGATCTAAATAATAGCAAATTTAAAAAACTCGAAATCCGTGTGCTGGTGTATTTGAAATCGTTTCCTGTTATCGGGCTGCAAAATTACACTAGTGATACCGAAGTTGACTGATTCCTCCATGGAGAAATTATTAAAAGGGATCTGGCCCTCTTAGAAAAATGTCCTGATGATACCCTAGTATCTCTAGTCGACAAATTGATCCAAGGCCCGTTGTATTCGATGCTGTACGAGTCACTCCAAGTGCTGACAGATCACTTGAAAAAGTCGACAGACAGAAATATCATCAATTTAATCACATCATTGCTGGAAAAAATAATAAAAAGTGAGACTCTGTACTCGTCAATAGTGACAGCTGGCAGACCAGAACCTCTGACAGCCATCGAGCAAACCGTATTTGATGAAAACTGGCGCAACTTCCTACAGGTTTTGGTCTCACTGCCACCATTGATATCAAACAAAACTCAGGGAAACATTAGCAAGTATTTTTCTCTTGACGTTTACACAAAAATAATTATTTATCACACAACGCGTGCTGTCAAATTTTTAAATGACGTCTCCAGAGAATTTAACATCAGCCCGAATGTAAAATTGATTTCTCTGCTGATCAGCAAAAGCATCAGCAGCCTCGGCTCTGGTCACTTCGTCCACCTGCTAGATATTTTTATGTCCTGGTCTTTAAAAAATTCAAAAAATATAAGGGAATTTATTCACAAAATTTTATGCAACCTGGAGAGATCATCCGTTGAAGCAGTTGCTACTTTACTCCTAAAGAGAATCAGCAACCCGAGTAATGTTGAGTTGATACTCGGCAACCTTCTGGTAAATGATCACTGGCGTTATGTCCTGACTGTTAAAATTCCACTGCTGTCTTATCATGACAGTGATAAAAAAAGTTGTCAAAAGTGTAGACTTAAATAGATAAGGATTGATGATTGTTAATTATTTCATGCTAAAATTATTATTATTATTATTGTAATTATTTCTAATAAATAAATTTTGTAAACAATTGGATAACATTAATTAAAAAAAAAAAAAAACGTAGTTTCCAATTCCACCGATGTAAAGATGTAAATAAAAATAACTGACAGTTAATTTCAATTGAGAATGAAACAAATTTGATAAATAAATTTCGACCGAAAAAATTAGAAGATCTTGATTGTAGTACTTAAATTATTTCAATTATTTTTTAAAAATTTTAGTCTACTCAATTAATTAATTAAAATTAAAAACGCGGCATTTAAAAAGTTATGATTTGACAGCCGCTGTTTAAAAAAATTTGAAAATGACGCTAGTGTTAAATTACAGCGCTCCGTTTAAATTTCGCGCGCGGAGTATAAAATGGTTTTTTTTTGGAAAATAAATTTAAATTGGAGTGATTTATGTTGGGAGTGAAACGAATTCCCAAGTACGGAATTACTGTAGGCAGAGAACACTAATACATCAAAGAATCTGATAATACCTGAAGGTAGCCGACGTCTTATAATTTTCGGATTTTTTTTAAAACGATAAATTACAAAAAAAAAAATGTATTTGAAAAAATTGCACTTATAGTTTTTAAAATTTTCTACTTGTGCATATTTTTATTTTTTATTTCTGTAAAATCCGAAAATTAATCATTGAACCTCAGGAATGAGTGTCAATGTATCTGACAACTGTCACTTTTTTAAATTTTAAAATAAATGAATAAAATGTAAGCAGTGTAAAAATAAAAAAATTGAAAATTCATAAGGTTAAGTACCCACCCAGTGAACACACCAACGTAACAATGATATCACATCTAGAGAACATGTAACGTAACAAATACAACGTAAATTTTACATTCTGATGATATAAATTGTAATGTAAATGGTACGTCAAATTTGTGACGTTAATGTGACATTACGATTACATGCATGTTACTGACCGAGTGATATCACATTGGTGACCTAAATGTGACGTTATATTTATATCACATACTAACGTTAGCTTTACATTCTAGATATTACCTCGGATTTACGAAACAAAATCGACTTATAAGTGACATAGTCTTGGTGATTCTATTTTATCGTCACATTCACATCACAATGTAATGTTTCGGATATGTTCATATTGTTACAGTACTCTCACATAAAAAATTGTTATATTTATTTTACATCGAAACATTTCATCACATTTATGTAAAAAATTTTACTTTAAAATGATGTATGTATTTTGACGGCATTGCGATAGAAAGGGTTGTGCAAAAAAATTCGATATTTGTTATAATTAATATTTTTACATTAAATTTATGTAAAAAATAATATTTGATATTGAAACCCACTGAGTTTTATGTCGAATCGGTGGAGTAACTTTTTTTTTTTATTTATATAAATTTTCATCTGTATTTTCATTTGCTTATAAATAATTGAAATAATTATTTTTATTGTTATTGATATATTTATTTTATGATTAGTCATTTTATTTGGTTTTTCTAATTTTTATTGTTATTATTCTTTTTTATTAAATTAAATAGGGGAGGGGGGGGGGCAAAACGGGGTACCTAAGGAAATACTAAGTTTTCGAGGACTAAAATACGCTAAATCTTTTTGTTTTTAGTGATATTCAAGGTAAATAGACAAAATTTTTAGCTGCCGTTAAAAAATAAAATTTTTATTTTTGGCGGGCAAAACGGGGTACCCTTAAAAAAAGTTGAAAAAAAAAAATTTCTGAAAATTGATCAAATTTTATTACTTGAATCTTTTATATGTAATATACATAAAGAAAAATTACATTTCACATCATTGGTGGACACGAAGGCAAAACAAAAAATTTTTGTGGGGCAGAGAGGCCTCCCTCCAAAAAATGATATTTTTTTTTTTTTTTTTAAATTGTTTTCATTATTAAGAATGTATTTCTTTCTCTTGACAACTATTTTTGGTTTTATAGTACTCAAGAAAAATTTTTTTAAGTGTAATAAATCGTTTCCCCTCGATTAGCTTAATTACTATTTGCTATTTAATAAAAAAAAAACAATTCTGTATTTCTTATTTGTCATTATTGTGAACCCAAAAAACGTGTTTTTTGATTTTTTAGATTGAGATTATTTTGCATTATTTAAAATATTTTATCAATAAAAAAATAAAATATTATTTTCGAATATTTTTAGTGGCCAAATTTGACCCAGCTATAACAAATCAGCCGAAAAATGGATTAATGTATTATATTTTATTTAATTTGACGATAAAAATATAAAAGAATCATTTTTTAAAAATTTTCGGCTGGTCCATTTTGCCCTAGGTGTTATGGGTAAGGCTAAAAATGCGGAATTATATCAAATTTTTTTTAATTTAACGATAAAAATTTGAAAGAATCATTTTTTCAGGATTTTCGGCTGGTCCATTTTGCTCCAGGTGTCATGCGTAGGGCTAAATGTGCGCAAATATATCGGAGTTATACTAATTAGACGAAAAAAAAAAATTTTTTTTTTTTCATAAAATTTTGAGGGTACCCCGTTTTGCCCACCCTACCCCGTTTTGCCCCCCCCCCCTTCCCCTACAAATAAAAAACAATAAAAATGATTATTTACAAGCAGGCAGAAAAATTAATAGTGTCTGACGTGAGGACATGCAGTCGCTGCGCAATAAATATTAAGTTCATAACATATATAATGACTTTCAACTGTCATAACCGTATTAAAATTTAATTAATTAATTAAAAAAAAATTAAAACTTTAATTGAAAAAAGGACAACGTAGAAGTAATTCCACATAGGCATAGAATTTAAAAAAAATTACTTACAGTTGACATCAATCAAAATATAATCAAAATTTGTTAAATAAGTTTCAGTAAAATCTTCATTTCAATTTTATAATTCGAATTTTTGAATTTTTTAGGCTAAAATTTATTCAACAAATTACGTTTAACTTATAATTGATATCAACTGTAATTAGTTTTTTTTTTAATTTTATATCTCGTCGAAATTACTTCTACGTTGCCCTTTTTTCAATTAAAGTTTCAAATTTTTTTTAATTAATTAATTAAATTTTGATACGCTTATGACAATTGAAAGTCATTGAAAATTTTTAAAAAATGGGAGGCATTGTCTTAGTATGGCCTTAAAGAACTTAACACAAGTGACGACAAAAAGTAAATTACAAATGGTGGTAAAATAAGTCATCTAAATGACTTTTTAATTGAAATGAGACAGGAAAAACGACACAATTTTTCTCTGTCTTCGGAACCAACATTTGAATGTCGGATTTATACCAAAAAAGATGACTTTGGAACAAAAAAAAATTCGTCTTGTCCTTTTAAAAGACATCTTAAAAATGTCTCTGTGCTACTTGGGTTGACATATAACATATATGTAAATACTTCTAGTTCTATACAATCGGAACTTAAAAAAAATTGATATCAAATTTTCTATAAAAAATTTGTTTTCTATTTTTAAACAAAAATTAAAATTAAAACATTTAATAATTAAATTTGTCATATTTTTAACAATAATAATAATAATTAAAAAATTAATTAATTAGATTAAAATAAAATAATAAATAGTAATGGAATAATTAAAAATTATTAATAGAGTAAATTACACAGTTATAAATTTTTATTAAACTTGTAAAAGATACAAATAATTGTTCATTACACATCATTATTATTATTATTTATAATAATAAGCTAGATGAAAAATACCTGACACTTATTTTTAAAAATTAACTACACATTATTTCTAAACATTTTGATATAAATTTCCATATAACTTATAATTCATATCATTTATTTGAACTTTCAAAAAGATATCTGTGCAAGTATAAATAATTATTTTTATCTTATTATTTATGATATAAAAAATTACAGTATACTTTACGTAAAAAAAAAAAAATTAAATAAGTTATCAGGTTATTACGTTTATTCGCATACTGGTGAAGTACTCGACATTATTCATAACTTGCACATACATTTTTATATGACACTAAAGTTAGCGGACGTCTAATAATTTTTGCAGGTTTCTAATCTGCATCATTTTATTATTATTTTTCATTATCGTTACCGTTATTATTTTATTAATTTCAATCCTTTGATTTAAAAAAAATATTATCGTTTGTTACAATGCTAGTAAGCATTTAATTCTTAAATGAGATATATTTTTTTTTCACACTTAAGTGCCCGAAGAAAAAAGATTATATAAAATTATATATAGACTATATATAAATTGGATAGAAAATATGGCCCGATCCAATTGTATACATTTTGTGGAGAATTGTATACAATTTTGATACAGTTGTATACAATTGGATCGGGCCATTTTTTGTATATAATTTTATACAATTGTATAAAATCTTTTTTCATCGGGTGGCTCTACAAGTACCTGAGTAGACTAATTTTTACAGAGTAAATAATTAAATAAGTATTTTTTTATCAAACGATTATTAGTTATGAAAATACTCACAATTATGAATTTCTAAAATTATTATAATAAATAAATTTTTACAAATGATTCAATAAAGGCGATTATTATAAATAAATTTATGAGTTATTTGCTTACAATAATAAGTATAAAGTATATTAGTAAAAAATATTTTTCAACTTTATTGTTGTTATACATAAACATATTACATGAAATTACTGTATGGAAGGCAAATTGAAAAAGGCAAAAAAAACGGAGAATGATTTTACTGGACTACCAACTTTGTGTGACATTTAAAATTACTTGACCATATTTTATTAATTAATTATCGACTTGAAAAAAGTAAACTAGCTCTAATGCTAGTTTACTTTCTTTAACATAAATATTTGAATTATCTAAAGTACTCGGTTTTATTTAATTAATTTCAACATCATGCCCATTATTTTTAAACGCCTGTATACTTCTTTCAAGCGAATCAGATTTATCAGTTTTGGAATCAACTGATGTCAAGTTGTCCTCGATTGTATTTTTAATGGCGATTTGATGAATTTGACCTACTCCGTGTAACTGAAAATAATTAATCAATTAATCAATCAGCTGTTAATTACTATTATTTATGTTGAATTGCATGAGTAAAATAATTGATAATTAATGTAAGTACGTTGAAATTATATATGGGTTGAATAGCTTTGGGTTAAAATGATGACTTTGTCCACTTGATTCGTCGTAAAATCTATAATTATGATTCGATTCGGCTGAAAATTGGTTTGGAAGTAGAAATATATCCCCTCTATCGAATCCAGGCAGAGGATGACATAAGAATTAACAACAAAGCCATATACAAGCGCTTTAAGGGGTAAAAGTGGGTTAAAATGATGACTTAGTCCACTTGATTCGTCGGAGAAAGCTCCAATGAAATCTATTTCCGATAGAAGATTGTACTCCCGATTGGCCGCAGGCTTGACCGCATTTTCTTTCAATTTTCTTTTTTAATTAGTTCACTTATTATAATTACTTTTATTTAAACTCTCCCACCCTCCATTCTTTCAAAATATAAAAATTAAATTATTTATTTACTCACAAAAAATAAAAATTCCAAGGTCTTTTTTTTTTTTTAATAATTAAAAGCATTCAAATAGAGAGCCAGACTAATGCACTGCACTAACTTTAAAAAGTATGTCAGTTGATAAATGATTTAAATAAAATATAAATTCGAATTACAAAAATAAACAAACGTCATAAAATCTCTGCTGCTGCTGTCTAGCATCGGTGACTTTCCCCTTCTCTATATCGATCTTTTCTCCCAAGAAATTTTTTCTCTTGGCTTGAGCAACTTTTGTTTTCTTGGTCGGAGAATACAAAAATTCTTGCGTGAAATAGAATAGCACTTGTTCCGAGAAATTATATTTTCTTTAACCAAAAAAATGCAATGTTGCTACAAAAAAATAATGTATCTTGCTCCAAAATAAATATCTCTAACTTTAAGAAATATAAACTCTTGGAACAAGTGAAAATTTTTTTATTTAAGCGTAAAAATATGTTGACGTGAGAAATAAAATTTTGATTCAAGATAAAGATATGAAGATAATTGTTTACTTGAGGCAAGTAAATTTTTATCTTCCGAATCGATCAAAAAAAATTTCTTGAATCAAGAATATTTTCCTTGATTCAAGTTAATTGTTTTTTCTGTGTAGAAAATTTCTCTACTGAGCAACAAATGGATGAGGATATCACTATCTATGTATTTTTGAGAAAAGCAGTTCGTAATTTTTTTCCTGTTAGGAACGACCCATTACAATACAAACGTTTTTTGTTCATTATGATGTCCTCTAGTAGGAAAGACTCAAAAAAGTCCTAAGAAAAATTTATTTTTCAAGCCCAGACTCATATGAGGATAAATAAAGATGAATTAGGATAGATGAGGATGACTATCCATGAAGAGTAGCCCGTAACTTTGATCCTGTTGGGAATAAACCATCACAATATTAACGTTTTTTGTTTTTTATGATGTCCTCTAGTAGGAGAACCCCAAAGAAGTCTTGAGAAAAATTATTTTTTATAATTAGAAGATGATGTCTGACCAGGGAGGATCTGGATGAATGCACACACTCCACCGTCCATCTTACGGCTTGAAATAAATTAATATTTACACAAAATTTACTCACTTTAGGGATGAAACTTGGACTTTCGTCCGAGAATCATGGAAATAAATACATTATTATAGAAAATTAAATTTTAATTGCTTTTAACTTTTCAAATCATTAATACGATTAGATAGGACTTGAGTTAATTTATCTTTGTAAAAATATTTTTTCTCGATATATGTAATACACAATTTCATATTGTAACACGTTTGTTATTGCCTTTTCTTATTAGATACTTTTAAAAAAAAATATTCTTAAAATTTTAAACCAGAATCTATTTTACTAAAAAAAGGTTAAAATTTAATAATTAAATTAATAAGTATCACTTATTTAATTAGTGTATATTATAAATTAACTTGTGTTCATATATAAAATATATTTTATATTAAGTAGTAACTTATAGAATAAAGTTTATGAAAATGATTTGAAATTTTAAACCGGGAAAAAGTCATTTAAATTTTACAAGATTGAATTAGGCCAGATTTTAAATCCACATTAATTTCAATAGATTTAAAATTTTTTTCCCTTCCACAGTGAAATTTCCAAGGGACTGTCCTCATAAACTTTTGTCGTGGAAATTGAAATTCTGCCTAAACTATTAAAGATATTTTAGAAATGTATTGGTATAGGGGAGGGTAGGGCAGAGCGGCCCTCCTGAAATTTTGATTAAAAAAAAAATTTTTTTTTTTTCCACTAATTACTATAAATCCGATGTTTGCGCATTTTTACCCCTACGCATGACAATTGGGGCAAAATGGACAAGCCCAAAATTTTGAAAAAGTGATTTTTCCATATTTTTATCGTCAAATTAAAAAAAAATTATTATAATTCCACATTTCTAGCCCTACGCATAACACCTGGGGCAAAATGGACCAGCCGAAACTTCCGAAAAAATTATTTTTTCATATTTTTCGGCCGTTTCTCTATGTAAGAGGCAAATTTGGTCACTAAAAATTTATAAAAATTAAATTTTTTTTTTTACTTGATAACACCGGCACACAAAAAAAAATAAGTTCTCTGTACTTTTGACGGGACCGATTTATTCCCATGTATTTTGACCCGCTGAATCCGAATTCGAGGTCCGTTTAACCCGTACACCCTCAGATTTTTAGAAAACTTTAAAAAACCTCAAAAATACACAAAAATCGACCGTTTTTTTAATTTATAAATTTTTTTAACCCTAACTAAGCATGATTTTTATGTATTTCGGTCCTCCACATACTAACCTGAAGTTTATTTAAAACATTAGCCATTCAAAGTCTGAGTAAATTCCAAAAAACCCCAAAAAATTGCAAAAAAGCAAAAAAATTCTTAGTATTGTGATGAAAAAAATTTTATAGGGCTAAATAAATAATTATTTTCATGTATGTTTATCTGTCACATATAATTCTCGAACATCCATGGCTCAGACATCTCTAAAATTTTAAATAAATGGCAAAAATTCCCAAAAAATCGAAAAAACTAAAATTTGGTATAACAAAAATCAATTTTTAAATCAAAATAAATAAAAGAAATCATATTGTTCGATCTGTGATATATATATACAACTATGATACTTTGGGTTGCTTAATGAATTCCAAATTGCACTATTGACATTCTCACCTTTCACACTTTCCTGAAAATCTTGGTGACTATAGTAAAGAGCAAGGTGAAAGATTCCATCAGGACATCAGTGTAATGGAAAAACGTTATCAAGGTAAGTGGGATGTCAATATGATGGCAGATTGTTGGACACTACAGAGAGATCTACCTGAAGAAATGAGGAAACGAAAGAGAAACCCTTTATGTAGGACATTTGAGGACAAAAGGGTTAGATATAAGCGGAGAACGAATTAATATTGAAATAACGTTTCTATAAAGATTTTTTGAAGCACAGTAAAATTTTTTTATGTTTTAGGCCAAAATATTTTTTATATATATATCACAGATCAAACAATATGATTTCTTTTATTTATTTCGATTTAAAAATTGATTTTTGTTATACCAAATTTTAGTTTTTTCGATTTTTTGGGAATGTTTGCCATTTATTTAAAATTTTAGAGATGTCTGAGCCATGGATGTTCGAGAATTATATGTGACAGATAAACATACATGAAAATAATTATTTATTTAGCCCTATAAAATTTTTTTCATCACAATACTAAGAATTTTTTTGCTTTTTTGCAATTTTTTGGGGTTTTTTGGAATTTACTCAGACTTTGAATGGCTAATGTTTTAAATAAACTTCAGGTTAGTATGTGGAGGACCGAAATACATAAAAATCATGCTTAATTAGGGTTAAAAAAATTTATAAATTAAAAAAACGGTCGATTTTTGTGTATTTTTGAGGTTTTTTAAAGTTTTCTAAAAATCTGAGGGTGTACGGGTTAAACGGACCTCGGATTCGGATTCAGCGGGTCAAAATACATGGGAATAAATCGGTCCCGTCAAAAGTACAGAGAACTTATTTTTTTTTGTGTGCCGGTGTAAATTTTTGAAAAAAAGTAAAATTATAGAATTGATTTTTTTTTTATTAAATAACAATTAGTAATTAAGGTAATCAAGAGTGAACGATTTTTTACGCTTTAAAAAATTTTGTTTCGAGTAATATAAAACCAAAAATAGTTGTCAAGAGAAAGAAATACATTCTTAATGATGAAAACAATTTAAAAAAAAAAAAAAAAACGAAAAAAAAAATTTTTTTCATCACTTTTTGGAAGGGGGCCGCTCTGCCCCACAAAAAAAAAATTTTTTTTTCAAAATTTTGGCAAAATGTCCATAAATTTGTTCGAAATAGGACAAAAGTAAAGTGAT
Organism: Microplitis mediator; assembly: GCF_029852145.1. Lineage (NCBI taxonomy): Eukaryota > Metazoa > Arthropoda > Insecta > Hymenoptera > Braconidae > Microplitis > Microplitis mediator. The sequence continues at coordinate 1,187,223 of NC_079977.1, forward strand.
CTTATGGTTGAAAGCCACAAAATATAATAATTGGCTTAGGGGGGCCGCTCTGCCCCACCCTCCCCTAAATTTAAAGAGAATTTGATTTTCTATATTAAATGTTTCCTTAAATTTTTTCATAATTTCTATAATTTTAATTAAAAGCAAAACGCAAAAAGTGAATCGTATAAAAAGTTTTATCGACTCGATTATTTTCAAAATAATTGTTATGATAAAATATTATTTTTGTATTCATATTAAGTGATAAATTTATTCTAGTTTAAGTACTCACTTCCATTTATTTAATTAAAAATTTTCCCGTGAATATTCAAACGATAATTTTATAAATTAATAAAAAAATATATAATTACAAAATTCAATTCGATAAAAATCATTAATTGAATAATTTCTAAGATGGGCATTTCTGGAAAATTACTAATGATTTTTTTTTTTTTTTTTGTTTTGTTTTACGAGGGCAGGTGGAAATATTCAAAAGACAATGTGTAGCCCGTACTACTCAACCCGTGAAAAAATATTCTGATCAGGCTTGATATGAGCTGATAAGGCCATATCAAAATTTTTGATATATTCATATCTGGCCTGATATGATCTGATATGTCCATATTTGATTTTTGATAGGTCCTGATCTGGCCTGATATGAAAATTGGCCATATCAGACCAGATCAAGCCTTATCAATTTGATATGTCTATATCAGACTTGATATAACTTGATAAGCTCATATATAATGTTATATTTATTTCTAATAGGTCCTGATATGGCCTGATATAACCTTATAAAGTTATATATACTTTGATATACTTAAAAAAAAAATCCCTGATCAGGCTTGATATAACTTGATATGACTTTATATAGTCTGATATATATATATATAAATTGATATACCTGTGAATAAAAATCCTGATCAGACTTGATATAATTTGATAAGCCTTTATAGAGGTTAAAAATATCAAGTTACCTCAAATTGTATTCGAAAAGATGTGTCATGAAAGTTGAACACGATAGATTTTTTTATACACAATAAAAATTTATTGATATTTATTTTTTACATATTTTTTTTAAATAAATTTGGTCTGATATATAGTCTGATATACTTATATCAAAGCATATATAGTCTGATATGGCCAATTTCCATATCAGGCCTGATATAGTCTGATCAGAATATTTTTTCACGGGAATAGTGTGAGATTTTTACTCACTAAAACCACCTGCCCACCCCCCCTGCCGAATCCGAATAAAGGCTATAATGTACCTCTATTCGGATTCGGCAGGGCCCCCCCCCCCCCACCACAACCCCCTAAGCAAAATTCGTTCAAAACGCGATACTCATAATTGTCATAAAACCACCAACTACTTTTTATTTACTTTGATTTATCATCTTCTATAATTTGCCCGTTGAAAAATTATTTTATAAATTATTGTACCACATTTTAAAATTCAATAAAAATTCGACATATATTAATAAAAATAATGACTATAAAATTTTACAACATCATGATCCTGAAGTTAGTAGACAATTAATAATTTTCAGAGTTTTATTTCCACAAATAAATTACAAAAAAAAAAAAAAACTAAAAAAATGCACATGTAGAAAATTAAAAAAACTACAGGTGCAATTTTTTCGAATATTTTTTTATTTATAATTTATAAGTTAAAAAAAACTCCAAAAATGATTGGACTTCAGCAAACTTCAGTATCATTACAACATCGCATGAAATTTAATAAAAATATTTTCTGATAATATTTCGTTAAATGAAGTTAAAATTAAAAACTTTATGAATATCGCATTTTAAACGAATTTTGCTACCTTCCCCAACCTACAGCCCCCAGCCCCCAGCTCCTTGATCTCCTACATGTTGCTGGAACATATAAAATTTATTTATTTATACTTACGTATTCAAATGTTTTTTTTTTTCGCGTCAATCTGGATGTCCCATCAACTGCTTCGATTGGTCCTGGCCTGCGCTATGCTTGTGGGAGGAAAATATTAATTGTATTACGATTATTATACTAGATCTGTTAAGATTATCAATTACACTATTCTGCCACCATATTAATAACTTACTCTACACTTAATTATATTAACTCAGTAGGCAGACAAAGAAATACTGTTAAATAAATATTATCATGAGTAAAGATCTGATTTGTAATTTTTTAATATCTACTAAAAAAATTCTTTAATTAAAAAATATTCGAGTTGAAAGTATTTCTTTCTCTCTGAGTACGTGCACTTATAGTATAACCATCACCAGTATCTTAAATCTATTCATTTTTTTTTGTTTTATATTTTATGATTTTTTTTTGGTTTTTTGTTTTTTTTTTGGTTTTTTGTTTTTTTTTTTAAATTATTCATGCAAATTATTTATTCTAATTTATTATAAATATTATCTATTATTATGTCTATTATCTAAATATTATCTATCGAAGTAAACATGCATATAATCTAATTGTACTTTTGGTATATAATTTGGTATTATAATTTTCGGCTTTTGAAGATGATCCTTGTTGTTGATTCCCTCCATGATGATTATTCCGGCCAACAGTTATCACGTTTTTGATGTTTTATAACCCGAGAGAGATATTTGAAATTCCCTCTGTTACAAACTGGACAGTGTAATTTTCCTCTAAGATGTTTGCCCCATACATGACTAACGACGAATGACGGTGATAACACCTTCTCACATCTTTTGCAGCGCCCTTGACGACTATTTTCTACCGGTTCAATCAATTCTTCCCAGTTAGTGTTTTTGAATCTTTCTGGATTGCTCACATCATAGGGTTTGGAGTAAATCCAAATTTTCCCAGATTGTACACTGTCCAAGTGTGTTGTTCTAAATAACTCAATTTTTCTCTGTTCTGGGGTGAGATTTGCATTTCTTCTTCGGTAACGTGGAGTCTCCAATCGAAGAAGAGGAGAAGCGTCTGCCTCTGCCTGTCCCCTTAGTCTGTAACGTCGGGCTGCACGAGGTGGTGTTGGATCCCTTGGGTTGCCAACATTTGCATCGTCACCCTCTTCACTGTCATCCTCTTCGTCATCTTCCGACTGGTCGTTTTCATCGTCATCCTCTTCATCGTCATCCTCTTCATCGTCATCCTCTTCGTCGTCATCCTCTTCATTGTCATCCTCTTCGTCGTCATCTCTTTGAGGATTATCGTCTTCATTGACACTCTCTTCGGGGTTATTCTCTCCATCGTCATTCGGCTGGCTATCATCTCGTTCGTCTCCACTCATCTCGATTAGAGTGTCTTCAGCGTCAATGTCCTCGTGACTTCCTTCGTCATCTGACTCTTCGTCGTCACTTCTTTCGCGATCAACTGTTGGCACAGGAATTGAAATCCTTGATGCTTCGGCCTCTGTGTCCGGACTGTCTTCCTTCTCTTCTTTTATAACAACAGGTGGAGTCGTTAAATCGATTACTGGCGGTTGAACTCTAGGAGGTGTGATTCGAGCTCCTTCCTCTAGTTGTCGAGCTAACTCTTGCTCTTTCTGAGCTAGTTCTTGCTCTTTCTGAGCTATTTTTCGTTTTTCAATAGCAAGCTCTTTCTGAGCTATTTTTCGTTCTTGCTCTTCCTGAGCTAGTTGTTGCTCTTTCTGAGCTAGTTCTTGCTCTTTCTGAGCTATTTTTCGTTCTTGCTCTTGCGCTATTTGAGCTAGTTCTTGCTCTTTCTGAGCTATTTTTCGTTCTTGCTCTTTCTGAGCTATTTTTCGTTCTTGCTCTTCCTGAGCTATTTTTCGTTTTTCAAGAGCTAATTTCTCTTCTACTTTCTAAGCTATTTTTCGTTCTTGCTCTTGCTCTATTTGAGCTAATTCTTGCTCTTTCTGAGCTATTTTTCGTTTTTCAATAGCAAGCTCTTCTTTTTCACGAGCTAATTTTTCTTCATTCTCACGAAGCAATCTGTCCGATTGAGTCATTTTTCTCTGTCGAACGGGAACTTGAAGAGTGGTTGCACTTCTTGCAACTGGCGTATTATTTTGCCCTTCCACTCGTTGTCGGGAACTATTCGGTCGGATAAAGTTCCCTTGGAGATTTTGACTGCCTTGGCAGTTCGGTATCGTCGACAAAACGTAAACTGCTGGGAAGCAGTTCTCATGGGTTAGTGGCTTCTTCTCACACGAAACCCAGAAAAGTTTTCGCACCGCCTTCTCTTGAAGAGTTCTTCGGACGAGCAACCAAAATACATGGTCAGTGAAAACAGTGGATTGTTTCCTGAATCCATTGGTCAGTTCAAATACCCGCTCCTTTAAAAATTTGGATTGATCTGTCAACAAGCGTGTTGTTGCAGCATCACATCCTTCTGGGGCCAATTTTTTAAGGTCTCCTGTTCCCGGCAAATCAACGAAGAAGGCTGTTTCTGCCGTTCTTGAATTAATCTGAAACAAATATTAAACAAAAAATTTGAGTTGAGTATCTAAGATGATCAAAAGAAAATGAAAAATTCAAAAAATTACATACCAATTGGACAACCAAGATACTTCTCGAAGAGAACTTGTTGAACTTGGTTCCACATACGATTCTCTTCTTCAAAGTATCTTTCAATCCAGCAACGACGTTCTTTGTCGTGAAAGTATCCCATGAGGTACTCGAAGATAATTTAATCGTAGGGGTCGATGAATGATCTAAATCACGAACTCCCTTTTCTAATGAAAATTCTGCGGCACTGTAATGAAATATAAAAATAATATAAAAATACAGGAAATATATCTATATATATACTAGGGCGTGCAATTTTAGGACAACTTTTTTTTTTTCAACGCACTAACAGCTTCTATACTTGCAGAGAGTTAAAATAAGATGCCTGATAAAATTAGAGCCCTTAATATTAATATTAACAGGTGTCTCGTCGCGACTTTCTATTTCTCATTTAAATAACATAGGAAATAAAAATTGTTGTTTGAAATTTGATACCTCGTAAATGGCTCATTGTACAGATATGTTCAGAATATAATTTTTCAGGGGATTAAACGCTCTACAAAAAAAGTCGCTTATGATTTTTTAATAAATCCATTTGTTCAAAAGTTATTGGAGCTTGAACTCAAATCTATAGCCAATTTCGAGATCTTTTTAATTTTTCGTCGAAACTATCAGATTTATCACAAAATTTTATTCAATCTTTTTTGTAGGCGATTCCATTCCCTGCAAATTAACTCTAATAAAGTTTTTTAACATTTTACATAACTTCCCAGTTATTTACATTTAAATGTCAAGTTCTTAAAAAATAGGGTTCTCATCGATTTCAAGAGTTTGACATTAAAATGGATATAACTAGGAAGTTATGCAAAATTTGAAAAAACTTTATCAGAGATAATATGCAGAAAATAAAATTGTCTACAAAAAAATGAAATGAAAGTTTGTGATAAATCTGATAGTTTCAACACAAGATTAAAAAGATCTCGGAAATTGGCTATAGATTTGAGTTCAAGCTCCAATAACTTTTGAATAAATAGATTTATCAAAAAATGATAAGAGACTTTTTTCGTAGAGCTTTAAATTTTAAACAAGAAAATGTATTGATCTTTTCCGGTACAATAATTAGCTGATCAGTGATAAAATTCCGAATTTACAGAAATAATTTCCCCGTGTTATTTTAATGGCAAATATAAAAATATAAAATCGCAAACGGGAAGTACTCAATATTAATATTGAAGTATAATAACATATATTAATATGTACCGGAAAGCGATATCCTCTTCGCTGGCACCCGGAAACCAGCTTTGAATAAATCCTTTGATGTTCCTCGCTTCGTCACCGAAAAGGGTTGTCGATTTGCCGGATCCGCTGATTCCATATACGATGATACAGCATGGTTTAATTTGTTGTTGCTGTTGCTGTGGCTCTTGCTCGTGCTGCTGCTGTTGTTGTTGTTGTTGTTGTTGTTGTTCTTCTTCTTCTTCTAAATTTCTCTTACGGCAAATATAGCGCCTGATAAAACTGAGCGTGTCATCAGGACTTTCCGAATATTTATTTACTTTGATTTGCCAATTTTGGCTCAAAGTAATTACTCGGTTATGACTTTGGGGAGACGACGGCTCCGAAATTGAAAACGTTTTCTGTTGTTCCGGCGGGGCATTCTGAACCTCACGATAGGCTCCAGCGAAGGTTTGGAAAATGGCGTTGAACTGGAATCTCTGTAAATCCAAAAACAAAAAAATTCTCTAAAACCGACTAAATCTTGAACAAATTTATTAAAGAATATCTTCCAATAAAATAAAACATTTTGAAAAGCTGTAATTGTTGTGAGCCAACAACTAAATTTTCGCCTTTATTCAAGCTCAGAGAGCTAGCTAGCTCTAGATCTAGATCTAGATAACGTAAAATTGTGTACAAACTTGTCCAAGATAAAACTTTCGGTAACGCAGATATTCTTACGTTTATTTGCTGAAATTTCCACGGAATTTTTATTCACATTACGCACATCTTTATACGTGTACGCCGTTAAGTCTAGATTCTAACATACCGTGGAAAAATTGTCATAACTTAAAGCAATAATTATCACGAAAAAAAAAATAAAATCTTACCTTTCGTTGAAACTCGATGATTAATAGGTTTGAAAATTTCTTATAATTAATATTGTGAGAAGGATAAAGGAGTCACAAATAGGAAAAGGTAAAAAAAAAACAATCAAATTAATGGTAATAAATAATAACAAAAGGCGATTGAAATAAATATTAAGACACAAGTAATTTTATATTTTTTTTTTATCAACGTTTTGTTAAATAAGAATTGAATTAATAAATATTCTGAAATTAAAAGACATAATTTTAAAGAAAACCTTTTGTACTATACAAGTTAATGTATTACTGTAGATTGATAGATTAAAGGGTTGAATATATGAGGGCATTAATAGAGTATTGTATGAGAAGACGAAATCACGTGATTTAGTCGAATTAGAGATTTTGTGTCCGTATAATTATACGAATAAAGTCTTATTATCGTAAAATACTTAAACAATTCAAAATATAAATAATTTGAACCACCAACTTTTGGAGAGATAAAAATCATAAAGACATAATTTGCGATTGAAATTTTTGAAAATCCAACGATTTAAGAATACTTGATAGCAGGGGATGGAGTGTGTTTCAATTGAACATATAAACCTACGGGAAATATTCCATTTCTACTCTCTTAACATAAATAAGTGAAAATAAGTGAATATTCACTAATTCCAAGTGGAAACCGAACGAATAATTTCAAAAAGTGGTTCGGTTAGCACTCAGAATTAGTAAATATTCACTTATTTCACTTATTCATGTTTAGAGAGTACTGTAAAAATAAAAAAATAAAAATGCACCGAAAAAAAAAATCTATTCAGTATATTTAGGAAAAAAAACAACATCGAAAATACATGGGGAAAATTATCTAATAAATTTTACTCGTTAATTGTGAGTAAAACTGGGCCTGCATGAATAATTACTCGTCCGTTTTTAGATAGCATTCAATTATGGGGTAAAAATTGGAAATGTCAGAGAAATCCCATAGAAATTATAGACCCAGCACTCGGTGTTGTAAAAAAAAATAAACTTATCGCCGGTTAAATTCTCTGAAAATGTCAGAGAAATCCCATAGAAATCCTATAGAAATTATAGACCGAGCACTCGGTGTTGTAAAAAAAAATAAACTTATCGCCGGTTAAATTCTCTAGAAATGCCAGAGAAATCCTATAGAAATCCCATAGAAATTATAGACCGAGCACTCGGTGTTGTAAAAAAAAATAAACTTATCGCCGGTTAAATTCTCTGCAAATGTCAGAGAAATCCCATAGAAATTATAGACCGAGCACTCGGTGTTGTAAAAAAAAATGAACTTATCGCCGGTTAAATTCTTTGAAAATGTCAGAGAAATCCCATAGAAATCCCATCGAAATTATAGACCGAGCACTCGGTGTTGTAAAAAAAAATAAACTTATCGCCGGTTAAATTCTCTGAAAATGTCAGAGAAATCCCATAGAAATCCCATAGAAATTATAGACCGAGCACTCGGTGTTGTAAAAAAAAATGAACTTATCGCCGGTTAAATTCTCTAGAAATGTCAGAGAAATCCCATCGAAATTATAGACCGAGCACTCGGTGTTGTAAAAAAAATTAAAATTATCGCCGGTTTAATTCTCTGAAAATGTCAGAGAAATCCTAGAGAAATCCCATAGAAATTAAAGACCCAGCACTCGGTGTTGTAAAAAAAATTAAAATTATCGCCGGTTAAATTCTCTGAAAATGTCAGAGAAATCCCATAGAAATCCCATCGAAATTATAGACCGAGCACTCGGTGTTGTAAAAAAAAATGAACTTATCGCCGGTTAAATTCTCTGAAAATGTCAGAGAAATCCCATAGAACTCCCATAGAAATTATAGACCGAGCACTCGGTGTTGTAAAAAAAAATAAACTTATCGCCGGTTAAATTCTCTGAAAATGTCAGAGAAATCCTAGAGAAATCCCATAGAAATTAAAGACCCAGCACTCGGTGTTGTAAAAAAAAATGAACTTATCGCCGGTTAAATTCTCTGAAAATGTCAGAGAAATCCCATAGAACTCCCATAGAAATTATAGACCGAGCACTCGGTGTTGTAAAAAAAAATAAACTTATCGCCGGTTAAATTCTCTGAAAATGTCAGAGAAATCCTATAGAAATCCCATCGAAATTATAGACCGAGCACTCGGTGTTGTAAAAAAAATTAAAATTATCGCCGGTTTAATTCTCTGAAAATGTCAGAGAAATCCTAGAGAAATCCCATAGAAATTAAAGACCCAGCACTCGGTGTTGTAAAAAAAATTAAAATTATCGCCGGTTAAATTCTCTGAAAATGTCAGAGAAATCCCATAGAAATCCCATAGAAATTATAGACCGAGCACTCGGTGTTGTAAAAAAAAATAAAATTATCGCCGGTTTAATTCTCTGAAAATGTCAGAGAAATCCCATAGAAATCCCATCGAAATTATAGACCCAGCACTCGGTGTTGTAAAAAAAAATAAACTTATCGCCGGTTAAATTCTCTGGAAATTAGGGGTGTGCGAATCTTGTTCGAATTGAATCGAGTCGAATAGTTAGATTCGATTCGATATTCGAGACGAATATCGAATAGTTCGAAAGATTCGAATAGTTCGAAAGGTTCGAATAGTTCGAATAGTTCGAGAGGTTCGAATAATTTGAATAGTTTCGAAACTTCACCGAATCTTCAGTAAATAGGGGAGCCTGGGGCACGAATGCCTCCCTCATGCGGGGTAAACGGGACCACTCGAAAAAAAAATTTTTTTTTCGTTTTCCGTCAAGTTAATTGTTTTCTAAGTGGTCCATTTTACCCTACATATCACATATTGGCCTGAAATATGGTAAAAACATTATAGAGGTCATAACTTGACGGAAAATAAAAAACAATTTCCTACCTAATTTTTGAGGGGGGCAATTTGTGTCCCAGGCCCCCTATTTACCGAAGATTCGGTAAAGTTTCGAAACTATTCAAATCTTTCGAACTATTCGAACCTCTCGAACTATTCGAACCTTTCGAACTATTCGAATAATTCGAAGTTTCGAGTATTCGCACACTCCTAAAAAATACCCAATTTTAAATGATTTTTAAATAAAAAAAAAATAAAAAATAAAACAAAACGAATCTGTTTTTATTCTTTCCGTATTCATTTTGTTTTCGATCCAAGTTTACTTCAAATTGTAGGGTAAATTTTATCGAAAAATTCTCTCCGTGTAGTTATTATAGAAAGATGGAGTTAATCTAATACCTGAAACGGGGATTTATAAAAGAAAATTTTGTATATACTTCAGATATCTGAAGTGGATACAGTTAAAATATGAATTGAGCCAACGCCTATTTCTGTACAATAAGGAAGAGATTTGAAATTTTCCAAAATATCATCACCTCGGCATCCTTGAAAATGCAAAAGTCAGGTTGCTTCAAATTAATTGCTTGCAGGTCTGAATTAAAAATGTTTGGAAAATACGGTTTTTAGAAGACCACGAGTCGTTGGGATAAAAAACGCGAAGACAAAAAAAATTCGAAATTTCTGACAAAATCATTACTCTCAAAATAATTGAAATTTCAAAAAGAGATTTTCTTTATTACGTCACTCGAGTATTCAGCAACAAATTTGGTAAGTGGTTCGCAAGTCTAGAGTGAATAGTTTGGTTCTTAAAATTTAAAAAAAAATCATAAATTTCAAAGTAAATAAAATTCGGAAATGAGTTTTGTTCTCTATTTTGTAAATTGGGTATTTAGCAACAAATCTTTTAAATAATTCGAAAGCTAAAAAGGACAATATGAGACGTATAAATTTCTTAAGTCTCCCGAGTCGAAATTTAAATCGTAGATCATCGAACGTACTCGACGTTGAAAACGTAAATTATACCTTTGAAAACGTAAATAGCTATAAAATAGTAGTTTATCTATCGAGTGCGATCGTGTTTAAGACGCGAGTGTGAAGATTGGTGCCCGAGCCGAAGGCGAGGGTACCAACACACAAGCGTCTTAGACTCGATTGTACTAGATAAATACATTAGTTTTTGTGACAGATATTTGAAATTTACTACATTTAGTGCCTATAAATGGCAGGTTATAAATCCGCGTTTATTTATCTGGTAAGATTGTTTTGAGAATTTGTTGAAAATTAGAGAGAAGTCGGTAAGTGGACGAATCAAAATGATGATAAATTTTGTCACAAGATGGCTCGTTAAGTTACTTCGATATTTTTTGGTCGTTTGCTATCGCACATGTAACCAAAAAATATGTTTTGATCCGATGATGACGTCACTATTAGAACGATTAGGTATCTTTTTTACCAGCTGTATCTTATCTAATATTTTTAGCTGCCGGCTATAGGCGCTAAATGTCGTAGATTTCAAGTGTCTGTCACAAAAACGTATTTTAGACGCAGTTGACGTACGAAAATGTGAATAAGACTCGCGTAATCGAAGATACAACCTTTCAAAACTGCAATTTAAAAAACTAAACTATATCGGAAACACTTCATTGTCAAAAAAAAAAAAAACATGCCTAGCAGTCAGAAGACGAGAAATAGAAATTTCAACTTTTGGGTCATACAGACTACCTACACTCAGATAATTAAGTAATTGTGTTTATTATGCTAAATTTTTAACTCCAATCATCTACCCTCTAAACCTGAAATAGTGAATTATCACTAATTCACAGTGTATATTCACTATTTGCCACAGCTAAACTCGGCCACTTGGAATTAGTGCATATACACTCATATACACGGAGAGAAAAAAATAGTAATGATTACTATGTTACATAGTAACCAGACTCATTTTTTGTAAAATGGTAAATAATGCTATGTAGAATAGGACTCATTACCATTTTTCTGGTAATGATTACTATGTTACATTGAAACAACTAAAATGGTAAAAATCGCTATCTAGCATGGGAATCAGGGCTATGTAGAATGGTACTCAGTCCCATGCTGGAATAGCTGTCGTTACAGTTTAATAAGTGAGACAAGAAAGTAAACATGCGCGGACGTTTGCGCAGTAACCTATGTGTATGTGTTACATGTATATGTGCGAAGTATATTATTAAATATTTTAATTTATTTAATTATTATTTATCTGTTATCAAAAAATGATATTTCATTTTGAGCAATATCTTAATTATTTCAATAGATTAATTCAATTTCTACATATATCTATTTATAGTAACCTGAGTTATTTGTTTTGTCATAACCTTATTTACTAAAAATGAAATAAATAAAACATCGTAAACGTTACTAGGTAACATTGTAGCCATATCCATTGACATAGTTCGCTCGTCAATGTAGAATAGTAATCAGTCCTATGCTAGCATAGCCACCGTTACTATGTAGAATGGGGGGGGGATTACTCTGCCCGGTGACTCTCGATGTTAAAAAATCCTCGTTTCTATGTAACATAGTAATGGTTACCATTCTACATAGGAATTATAACTATTTTTTTCTCTCCGTGTACCCAGTGAAATGATGCACTTATGAAAACATTGAAATTCACTGTAGTAAATAGTTCTAATGATAATTACTTATTAATGAGTTATGTTTTAAATCTACTGTGTAAAAAGTAAAATTTTCACTATTTATACGTAAAATTCACTTTTCCAGTGAATTAGTTGATCACTGGAAAAAACAATGAAAATTTAACTATTTCAAGTTAGAGAGTAGAATGATTGGGACGTTTTACAATGCAAAAATAGTGTTATAGTATTTTTTAATAGGATCAATAATTATTGGATGATAATTTCTGCAATAAATTTCGTAACAGTTACTATCAGGATGGTAACATTTGTAATTTCTGATGATAACTGTTATCATCTAGATTATAAATATAACTATTTAGAATAATAATACTAATTAACTCTAGTTAACATACAGGATCGTAAAAATTATCATAAATATAGTGAATATTACAATCTAGATGAATTATACAATCATCTAGATAATATTCAATACTATCTGATTGATGGTAGAAATTTTTACCACAACTACACTGTAAAAAAAGATTCCTGACGTCAAACCAGATTCGTTTGGCTCAAGTACTCCGTGCGTTTGAATACAGCCAAGCGCGTCAAGTGATTGAGTCTACCGCCCTCTACGTTTGACAGTATATTTTGCTCCAACTGAGAGTTTCTTGAGGGAAGGTACCAAGTCGTTTGAACTAACTCTATAGTATTTGATATAACTCAATAACTTTTTTCATTTAAAAAAAAATAGACATTAGTTCAAGTCATTGAAACTGTTGATACAATAATGATTTTTGTTTTATATAAAATAATCAAAAATTTCAATCAAAGTAATTTGTAAGGTCATTGAAGGTATGAAGAATTTTCAGTTAAGTCATAATTTTATTAAAGCAAATGAATTTTAGTGTTAAAAGTAATATTTTTTTAGGTCCGTAGAAACTCTCCTTGCAATTGATTCAATAAAAAATCGAATTATTTCAAATTGCTGTATTGCATTGATCCAAAAAAACAGTAATCTGAATCAATTGAATATTGCCTTTAATTGTTTCATCACTAATTAATTCAACAAAATTTTTTTTATTTTTGATATCACTTTTATTATTATTATTATTATTGTTGTTTTTTTTTTTTTTTTATCAAGTATTGAGACAATTAAATTATATTATTGTTATTATTATTACATTATATATATAATACTTTACAAATAATTCTGACACACTCAGTTTTTAGTGAAAAATTAAATAATCGTAAATATTGGTAAGGTAAAGTACCCAGTAGTTGAACAGGTTTCAAAGTAAAACGTATTTAACCCTACTTTTAATATATAAAGTAGTAATTATAAGTTGAAATTAATGATTTTTATGAAAATATAAACAATTTCGAATTGATTGAAGCGCAAAATAACGCAGATAATTGAATATTTATATTTTGACAACGTTTTTAAGATAGACTATGAAAGGAGTAGTAGTTGAACGATCAACTCCGACAAGGCGCAGTAGTGGAACACTCCGGGAGCAGTAGTTGAACTAATAAAATATATGGCAATAGGCACACCAAAATTTTTCGATGTTTTATTGAAATATCAAAAGAATTACAACATATTATTGAATAATATTAAAAATAATACTGTAAATACTTAATATGATCATTTAAAAATGAGAAATATTTGTATTTAATTTGTTAATTACATTTTTTATTGCTAATGAGTTGATTATTCTGAACTAAAAACAACATAAAAAATGAACTGTTACGTGAATTGAAAATCATAAATACTTTTATTTATTTATTATAAATATAATTTTTTTATTACAAAGATAGAACAATATTTTAAACATTTAAATCTAAATAGTTTCTTGTTTAATTTGTAAAGTTTTTTGTAAAGTTGTTAACTCGTGAAATTTAATGATCTAAAAAACCAAAAAAATATAACATTTAACAAACATAATTGTAAATTTTACTAATTTTAACGGATTATTTTTTATTAACAAATAAATGTTATTCACAATTTTCATCTTACCTATATGTTGTGAACTTTTTTTGGTTAGGAAATTAAAAAAATTTATTTTTATGAAATAGATATGTTTTCACATGAAATCACTTAAAATTATGACACTAATTGTTGATAAATCACTTATACTTTATTTTCGTATATTTTTTTTAAAATATAAATAATTAAATTAAATTATTTGTTATTGCACTAGAATAAATTTCACGCTGTTCACATACTGCTCCCATGAAAATAACATATACCCAATACTGAAACGCGTAACGCCATCTTGTTCAAGTTTTGGGTATCCCTTTGAACATTGGGAGGTATAGTGAGACGCTAAAATTTAATATAAAAATTTTAGTTTATGTCTTTACAAAAAATATATGGTATTTAGAAAAGACTATTTCATTGGGTGGTACAATTATTTTTACTTGAAATGATGATGTACCGTTTTTTTTACTGATTGTTCGGTTTACGGTATAGTATCTTTTTCATGAAAAAAATAGCATCTATCGGCTGTTCTCGACATGTCAACTTTAAAGTTAAAAAATTTATAATTTTTTTGATTTATAATTGAAAAAAATTTCAGAAATCAATTACTGTATCATTGAATAATTATAACATGCGCATATTACTCATAATATATATACGGATTTTATATAACAACAATTCTAAAAGTATGTTCAACTACTGGTCCCATTTTTAGAAGTGTTCCAGTACTGGGTACTTTACCTTATCCGGAGGATTCGAACCCAGTACCCTACGCGTGAGAGTCAGACGCTTTACCGCTACGCTACGGAGCCAGTCGCAAATTTTTAGTTTAGTTGTGCTTCTAGTACTTTGTTTTCATATTGCATGGATATATACAGTCAATTGCTTATACATTGATCTAAACGAGATAAATATGTGACTCTTTTTATAAATAAATTTTTCTATTTAATCGATATTATAAAGACTTTCATTCAAATATAATTCAATATTTTGTAATAAATACATTTATATTCTTGTCGAATATTTTTCAGTTTTCATGTGAGTGCGTCAAATTACTCCTACACCTCGTCGGATTCTCTCCCCAAGAAACTTGTCGGTTGACACGACACGTTCGGTATTATAGGAAACTACTTTTGTTTCATTGAAACAAGTGAAATTGTCAAACTAAACGTTTCAAGAGTTTCAGTTAAATTTCTAAAAATTGAAGAGTTTGCGTTAACAAGTTTTTATTTTTAAATCAAGTACATCCAAAATTTAATTAAAATATATTTTACGTTTCAATCAAATGTTACTTTCATTACGGTCAAACTTAAAAACTTTTAACATAAACGCTTAAGCAATTTCTCATAATCGAGTAGAAATTTTCATTCAATAAAAATGATTTTCTTGAGACAAACTAGTTTTCGTTGGTTCAAACGAATTTGGTTTCACTGAAGATGAAATTTGTCAAACTCTTAGGGAGTTTGATGTCAGTACCTTATTTTTTACAGTGTAGACAGTAACTCCTATTATTTAATTTTCTGAGTACATGGTTGTAATTTAAGGGAAATTAACAGAACTGAAACCTACGCAGTTAGAAAAAGTAGAGGGTCGAAATTTAAGGAAATCAAGAACAAAAATCTGTCGATCAGTTGACCCTGCGGGCCAGCCTCAAAAACTCCCGCTGTTTTTGAGCTCTTTTAACTCGAAGACATTGATGTGAATCAATAGATTTTCAAGCCCTTCGAGCTCGAAAATACTGTTGTATGCCATGATTTTCGAAAAAAAAAAAAAAAAAAAAGTTTTAAACCATTTTTAACTTTCCATAAATTTTTTTAGTCTTTGTGGCGTCGTCGTGATAAATATCGCAGAATAGAAAAAATCAATAAATTATTTTTAAAAATTGTGTCCCAATGTATTCAAAATTTCTAAATGGTGTTTTTAAAATTTTTTTTTTTTTTTTTTTTTTTTCAGTATCGATTTTTAATTTACGATACTGAATTTAGCCGACACCCGATAATTTTCGGAGTTTTGAAAAACGATAAATTATAAAAGAAATAAATATTCTTAATAATTGCACCTATAGTTTTGTAATTTTCTGCGCGAGTATATTTTTGTTAATTTTTTTTTTTTGTTTTAAATTCAATTGTGGAAAAAAAACTCTAAAAATCGTGAACGGTTTTCTAACTCCAGGATCATCATTAATTTTGGTTTACGTTTTAGTTTGAATATTAACCCTTTAGTGTCTGACCTTGAAACCCCACTCCGGTCTGGCAGAGCCCGATAGAATTAGAAAGAGCGCGAAGCAAATGTGACAGGGCCGTATTATAAGAGAAAACATTTCACCTAAGCGGGAATTAAAAATTATTTTATTTTATTTTTTTAATTTATTAAATAATAAATATCGAAGGACTTAAATTCACAGTAAGAACAATATTTGGTTTAATTATAAATATAATTAAGCAATATTGCAATTACCTAGCGATGTATAAACTTTTTTAAATTTTTCCTCACGTCAACAATACTAACTACGGCACTGTTGATGAAAGCAACGCGAGATTCAAACGAGTGGAAGGGTACTCACAGACACACTACTACTTCACATGTCACTCATACTATACATGCTCACGGGACTCTATGATTCACGCTCTCCCCACTAGTCTCACACGGAGACGTTTCGAGATCCTCTGACCTCTGATTCTAAAGGGTTAACCCTTCAGCACCCGCGTTAGAGCAACGTAAAACATTACCCGCGTGATGAGAAAAAGTCTCACGCTTTGGCGCATCATAAATTTTGAGTTAAATAAAACAAAAAAATTATACACTTTCCCAGTAATGACGTCATTATAATTTATTTGAATACTTCGCTTGTTTTTATTTTTAAATTTTCTAGTATGTACTTGTTTTTTATTTTTTAACTTTGTAAGTAATGACAGATGTAACGGCTAAAAAAAATGGCGATGATTGCCGAAAAGATTCGGAACTGTCCGAACTGAGCCGAACCGTATGAGTTTTTACGCCTTACTTTACTCGCGTGATGAGAAAAAGTCTCATGGCTTTTTAAAATAAATCTTTTAAAAATATTTTTTATGTTCGAAATAATTTTTAAATTTCAAAATCATAAAAAGCATACAATTTTATTAAGATAGAAAAAATTTCACTAGATTATTCCATTTCAAATTACTCAGAAAAAAATATTTGAAGTCAGGTGTGAGAAAAAAACTCATAGCGCGGGTGCTGAAGGGTGAATACGATGATACAGCGATGAACGACTTTTAGACGCCTCATAAGCGAAGCGTTGAGGTAGTGCTCTACTCTCAACACGTCATCTGATGCAAACTCGACTTTTGAAAATCGGGGTGAAAACAATAACTTCCCAATATTTCGAAAATCGTCGATTTTCTTATCGGGAAGTTAAAAAAAAATAAATAAAAATTTTCAACTTACGTGATTTTGCTGTGCCATCTTCCGAGTTGAATTGAATATCTTCTGAATAACTTGGCGTCGTTTTTATCACAAAAGTACAATTAGACTGTTAATAATTAAAATTCTAATCCTATTAATTAATAATAATTAAAAATTAATTAAGTAATAAACTACACTGAGAAAAAATTTCTCTTTGGACTTTTAAATTGGTTTTATTAAATTCTGTTAAACTAAAATTTATTTGGGACAACTACATTTTATTACGTCAATATAATCTATTTTGTCATTTTTAACAAATGAATTAATAGACTCTATTTGGTTGACATTAATATTTCTCTCTCTAAGATAATAAAATCATTTGGTAGAGTTAAGAAAATATTTATTTAATGGACAACTAAACTATTTTATAGTCCCGATAAATCCAAATATTAAAGCAAAGTATTGTTATATTAACTCTAATAAACATTACTTAGATACAAAAAAATATATTCATTCAGAATAAATATATATGTTTGTTCGAGGTTAATAAATATATATTTGAACCTAATGATTATTGATTTAAAAAGTTATAATGTTAGGCAGCAGCAGCGGGAGTAGTTCGGTGCTCGCCACTAGATCGCGCCCACCATTTGTGGTGTCCCTGGTAAGATACTTATTTCAGAGTTCTTATATTCGCCAGCTTAAAGCATTCATGGGACGGATTATCCGTGGAATATTATCGATTATAGTGGTATCCTGTATTACACTATCACTTAAATGTTTAATGTTAAGGTTTTTCTGAACAATCTTTGTCATAGTGCGAAAAAAGTACGTGGCAAGGAAATAAATTATTCTTCTAAATATGCATTTAGTTAACTGTTAAATAAATATCCTGTTATTTTAAAATAATATTCAATTATTATTAATAACACATTCTCTAAAGATCACTCATATATTTCATTATGACTACTTTATAGACTCTACAGGTAATCAATTTGATTTTGTTCTTTCTACTGAACGCGTAGCTATCTTTACTAAATATTTTATAGTTTCTAATAACTAGTTTTGTTGGTGTATTATAAAATATTGAGTTAAAACTACCAAATATATGATTGGCAATGGGCAATCGAATCATTTTCTTGTCATAACTAATATTTAGTTGTCAAGAGAAAATTTTTTTCTCAGTGTACTGTAAATTTAAATCTACTTATGACTAAACTATCTAAGTTAATTTAATTAATAAAAAAAATTAAAAATGTCGCAATGGAAAATGAACGCTTGAATATTTGGAGCGTAGTAGATGAAACACAGTGTTCTATAAGAATGCTGAGTATCGTCTGAGCCTGTACTAAGCATCTTCTAGGATAATCGAGACAACCGGAAGTATGTTCAGGATGTATCACTACGCCGAGAATTTTACTCCCAGTTATTTTTAATTTCCCTTGTAAAGTTGCCACCAGCAATTATTATACAATTTTAATTACAATTTTATTAATTTAGCTGTTTCTATGTCAGTCATTCAAATCGCCGCTTGAAAAATTCAAATTTTTTTTCTATTGTTATTTTGTGAGAATAACTGCAACCATTTTGGTGATTAGTATCTAAACATGGTCACATGACTGTACCAAGGTTTTATTTTACTTTAGATATGTCCAAATTGACGACTATAAAGTAAATGATCGAGCTTGGAAATACTATTTCTTAAGTTTCCAATAATATTTTCAATTTATATTTTTTATTGCAATTATTAGATTTAGTGAATTTTCCCCAGTTATTTAAAAAATTAAGTAATTAAATTTGAATTTTTTTTTTTCTAAATACTTTTCATGACAATAAATGCCACCTATATCTGATTAGTCGAGCTAAAAAATTGTTTCTTAATTTAGTTTTTAATTAATTTATTCGGTTAAATCTTCAGTTTTTTAATGAAATATTATAATTTTTGTTTGAAAAATATATTTCCAATCATTTTGTTATCACGCTACTTGGTAAGTTTTACTTCAACGTGTGTTTTCATGAGTTATCTAAGATGTAGGTTATGCTTCATAATAATACGTAGCCTTTGTAGCCAAAGCATCAGTGACATTTGTTATTGTTCATCGTTTTAATTTTTAGTGCTTTCGACTAATAAATAAATAAAATACTTACAGGTAAAAATTTATAAAAATCCGTTTCAAGAAATTTTTTGTGAATAATTCAAAAAATGATCCTGAAGTTAACCGACGTCTAATAATTTTTGGATTTTTTGTTTAACGATAAATTATGAAAAAAGAAATATTTAAAAAAATTACAGCTATAGTTTTTTTTATTTTCTACATGTGCATTTTTTTGTAATTGATTTGTTGAAAAAAAATTCCGAAAATTTTTAATTGTCTGTTAACTTCAGGATCATTTCAAAAACAGGTTTTTTAAATTTCTATTATTTATTCAAAGCTAACATGTCATATTTCTAATGGGATCTTTTGCTCAACTGTTTATTTTTTTAATCTCAAAAGTTCAATAACTTTAGTCTAAAAATTTTATTTTTAGTTTTTAATTTAATTATTTATGGCACGCCGTTTTACTATTTAATGTTAACAAATAAATTAGAGAAAAAATAAATTGTCATAAAAAAATTGAAATAATTTTAATCGAGGCATAATTGAAATGCGACACATTAATTTTATTATCATGCATAATTTTTATTAAAAATAATTATGATCTCCTGACATAATAATAATCTGGTTATTTATAATTATGTTCTGACATAAATATTTTTGATTATTTAAAATTATGGTGCCACATAATAAAAATGAATTACATTATCATTATGTGTTTAGATAATTTTAATCATGATATATTATTATGTACTGACATAATTGTAATGAGTTCTATTAAAATTATGATCTTCATACTGAAAATATGTTGAATTTAAACTATACTATCCTATAAAAATAATTGGAAGATTTTGAGTTATGAGAGCTAATAATATATTAATTTTTTAGATATTCAGGCATTCTGAATTAAAATTATGTACATAATGGAAATTCAGAATTAAAATTATGTACATAATGAAAATGCGAGAATTAAAATAATGTACATAATGGAAATGCGAGAATTAAAATTATGTACATAATAAAAATTCAAAATTAAAATTATGTACATAATGGAAATGCGGAATTAAAATTATGTACATAATAAAAATTCGGAATCAAAATTCTGTACATAATAAAAATGCAAGAATTAAAATTATGTACATAATGGAAATTCGGAATTAAAATTATGTACATAATGAAAATTCGGAATTAAAATTATGTACATAATGAAAATTTGGATTTAAAATTATGTACATAATAAAAATTCGGAATTAAAATTATGTACATAATGAAAATGGTAGAGTTAAAATTATGTACATAATGAAAATGGTAGAATTAAAATTATGTACATAATAAAAATTTGGAATTAAAATTATGTACATAATAAAAATTTTGAATTAAAATTCTGTACATAATAAAAATTTGGAATTAAAATTATGTACATAATAAAAATTCGAGAATTAAAATTATGTACATAATAAAAATGCAAGAATTAAAATTATGTACATAATGGAAATTCGGAATTAAAATTATGTACACAATGAAAATGGTAGAATTAAAATTATGTACATAATGAAAATGGAAGAATTAAAATTATGTACATAATGAAAATGCGAGAATTAAAATTATGTACATAATGAAAATTCGGATTTAAAATTATATTCACAATAAAAGCTGTGTATATGGGTTAGTATCTGTATGTGTACAAGCGTGAGCGTGTATTTGAGTATATGTAGCGTGAAAAACTAATCATAGGGGGGCTTACATAGCTATTTATAGAACATGTATGGTCTTGTATGGTTCGTACAGAACTATACATAGGTACATCTGGCTACTCTGGTAGAAAGGGACCATTGGACAAGGCTCGGACCAGGCATTGACTGGTCGTCATGCCAGAGTTCCGAGCCTTGGCGCAAGCCTTAGTCAAGCCTTTGCTGAACCAATGGGTGAGCGCTGGTCTATAACAGGGCTAAGCTGCTACTCTGGTCGTCCTTACAAAGGGCGTTACTGGAAGTAATAATGGCCTCCCAGAGCCGGATCTTAGATCATCAGGGTCGGCGTAATATTGATTTGTAAGAGAAGGAAGAGAAAGGATAATTTACAATTAATTAATTTATTTCACAACTAACAATTTTAACCTTTATTTATTGAACCTTGACAATATTTATTTAAACCTTTATTTTATAAACCTTATTACCTTTTTAAATCTTATAAACTTTATTACCTAATGTCAACTACCTTTGACTATATCACACACACACTCACACTGAGCCCCCTGGGCTATAATACACACACTCGACTTGACTCTATTTTCCACGCGGTCGACAAGACCCTCTACGTGGCTAACATTTTCCCGCGCGGTCCCCTGGACCCTCTACGCGATATAACTTCTTTGCAACAAATTCACGCGGTCCCCTGGACCCTCTACGTGATATAACCTTATTTACGCATCCATAAATTTCCTAAGTACACTATCCACATTCACACACTTTACAACATAGAACTCCATTATACCTATTTTCTGATTTAAATTAATTCCCATATAATTAATTACTACACTTTAAAATCACTATCAATTAACCACAACTAATTTCTTATAGACGTTAACCTTTCTTTTACCAACTATTTTGTTAAGCCGGTTTTAGGATTTATTTTATTTTACCGCTTAACAATTTATTCACTGACTCTATATCCAATACTCAAAACTTGAACACGTTTTACTTTACAACACATTTAACATTTATATTTTGGTTATTTGATTTGATTTAATTTTATTCAACTTCATTATAATTAATTTATCCTATTATTAGTGATCCGACTAGAATTTCTTCCTGATTTGCCTGAAGTACCATAAGGACCTTATCAGGTTAATATAAGGTTTGCCTTATTAGGGCAAACCTGACAAGTTCCTTGTCAGGACCTCATCAGGATATCCCTATTCAAAAAAAGGTTATTTGCCATCGGGTCAACCCGACGAGTTCCTGATCAGGCCCTCATCAGGATATCCTTATTCAAAAAAAAGTTACTTGTTATCGGGTCAACCTGACAAGTTCCTTGTCCAGGACCTCATCAGGATATCCTTATTCAAAAAATAGTTATTTGCCATCAGATCCACCTGACAAGTTCCTGATCAGGACCTCGTCAGGATATCCTTATTCAAAAAAAAAGTTATCCCATCCCTTTAAATATTCCATTTACAGGCTGAAAATTATATAAAGTACAAAAGAATATTATATAAAAATCACCTCAATCATTGCAGCACAGATTTTTTACTTCTTCATCAGTTTTTCTTTGACATCATAATAACTATTATATTTACACTTTCAAGATCACATGTGTATGTCAGCGCAGTGGATAGCATCGAGGACTTTGAATCGGAAGGACGCAGGTTCGAGCCCAGCAGTCATCGGGATTTTTTCATCAATAAAAAACATGTTTACTTCCTCTAATTAATGCTCTCAATACGATAGATAACATTCTCGATCAAATTAAAATTATCTTATTTTTTTTTGCAATTTAATATTTTTTTAAAAATAATTACTAATAAGGTAATCCTGATAAGGATTTGATGAGGATATCCTGGTAAGGTCCTGATAAGGCAATCCCGATAAGGACCTCATGGGTCTTAAGCGTTACATCCATATCAGGATCCTCGTCAGGATATCCTGATCGGGACCTTATTTGAAATAAGGTTAACCCGATAAGGACCTCGTCAGGCCCTTATGAAATATTCTAGTCGGGGACTAGATAATTCTGACTAGATCGCAATTGCTTTTCCGGCGAATGCCTTACGCAACCTGCCTGGGAAATTCCAGAAGAATTTTCCGGCAATGCTTTATACAACCTGCCTGGAAATAACAAAGCTAATTATGTTGAGACTGGTTTTTTATTGAATATTACACGAAAATAGGCACGACAATACTTCACGGACACGACGTTTAACTGCGTATTTGATTAATAAATATTCTGGGAATATTCTATAAAATATCTATTACGACGTTCGATTTGTCCTGGTCCGTGTAGTTTGTTCCGTGGTTACTTGGTCATCCCGGCTCTATCCTTCCTGGTTGTAACTTTGTGCGTCTAGATGGTTGCCTGATCCTATGGACTCTGTCCTGAACATCTGTTCAGTCTGGTCGTTCCGGTCACTACTCTTTTATTCGCTGTTGTCTTGTAGTTTTATTAATTTCGCTCGATTATTTCCGGCAATGATCGGAAAGCTCCTCCCTTACTTAATAATGATTGGGCCTAGTGTGAGAGTATTTTCAATTAGCGCGCCCGGCGACAAGTCGAAAAACTTAATCGAATGCTCAATTGGGGTAGCAGGTAAGGTAAGTGGCCATCAGTGATAAATCACGATTTTGGTCAATAGAATTACCCAATTTACCCCGTTACAGGTCCAAACCTTGAATGATGTCCATGTTCCAAGCCTTGAGAAACAAAATTTCAACCCTCGGCCAAGGCTTGGGAAACAAAAAATCAAGCCTCGGCCAAACCTCGGGGAGTAAAAAATCTAAGGCTCACCCAATGCTCTATCTAAAATATTATCATTTAAATTGATAAATATAATTAAAAAAAAAGTTTGATCACACTTTTGTCGACATTATATTGGAGTGTAATTAACTAATTACTGAATTAATGGGAAATAACGAATAAAATTATTCGGGGGCTACCGGGGTTCGAACTGAGATCCTTCTGATTACTAGGCCGGGACGCTATCCACTGTGCTAAATCTGATGTTCAGATAATCATGAGTTTTTTGTTTGCTAATTATTTAAATATAATTTAATCTAGAAATACTAGATAGACGTATATTTTTTATTTATTTATTTTTTTATTTATTAATTTGTAATTTTATGATTTGATATATCCCGACTAAAATTTTTCATAAGGGCCTGACGAGGTCCTTATCGGGTTAACCTAATTTCAAATAAGGTCCCGATCAGGATATCCTGACGAGGATCCTGATATGGATGTAACGCTTAAGACCCATGAGGTCCTTATCGGGATTGCCTTATCAGGACCTTACCAGGATATCCTCATCAAATCCTTATCAGGATTACCTTATTATTAATTATTTTTAAAAAAATATTAAATTGCATATAAAAATAAGAGAATTTTAATTTGATCGAGAATGTTATCTATCGTATTGAGAGCATTAATTAGAGGAATTAAACATGTTTTTTATTGATGAAAAAATCCCGATGACTGCTGGGCTCGAACCTGCGTCCTTCCGATTCAAAGTCCTCGATGCTATCCACTGCGCTGACATACACATGTGATCTTGAGATGTAAATATAATATTTATTATGATGTCAAAGAAAAACTGATGAAGAAGTAAAAAATCTGTGCTGCAATGATTGAGGTGATTTTTATATAATATTCTTTTGTACTTTGTATAATTTTTAGCCTGTAAATGGAATATTTAAAGGGATGGGATAACTTTTTTTAGAGATATCGTTGGAGAAAAAATGGTAAGAAACTATTTTTTTCGAAAAGAACGGCATACAAAAGTATTTTCGAGCTCGAAGAGCTCGAAAATGCATTCACGACAAAGTTTTCGAGCTCAAGGAGCTCGAAAACAGCAGGAAGTTTTTGGGCTGGCCCGCAGGGTCAACCGATAGACAGATTTTTTTAACAGGGGTACCCTTGTAGGATCTCTTGGGGATTTTCCTATTAGGACTGTCCAATAAGGGAATTGAGAAATTACCTTGATCAAGTTCGAAGATGAGCAAAATCGATCAGATAGTTTAGAAGATGTGGGTGTTTGAAATTTTTGTTGAGTTACTTTAAAATAGCATTTTTTACTTTATCCTTATAGAACTGTTGAACCAAAAGCGATAACTTAATATTAGCTTGAGCTGTTTCTAGCAGAAATCGACGTGTTTCATTAAGTTCTACACCTGATTAGATTTTAGGATCAATTCATCAAATCATTCCTGAGCAATTTCAAAAAATCTAGGCAACGGTTGGCCCTGCAGGCCAGCCCTAAAACTTTCCGCTGTTTTCGTGTTCCAGGATCTCGAAAACGTTCAAGCCTAGGCCCTATGGTTTGATTTTTGTTAAATCGAGCCTTGGCCGCTGACCATTGGCCAATGCCTCAGCCTAGGTTAAATTTTTATTTAATATTAAAATTAGCAACTTTACATGTATCCATATAAAATATATGTATATAGAGAAGACCAGGGCAAAACGGTTCACCGAGTATACGATTAATATCAAGAGTTGAAATTTTCTAAAAAGGAAAATTATTTGATATACAATAATTTTCATTTAATTTGTTTTTGCTATGTACAAAACTTTAGTTAACATAAATGTTAAAGTTCAATAAACAATATAGTAGAGCTACTTGATCTTACTCTTAATTCATTCATTTATATCAAATCGTACACTGTAAAAAATTCGCGGAGTGAATGCGGATAAAATCCGGAGTGAATGCGGAGTGAATGAATTTTGAATTATTCACTCCCCTCGGAGTGAAATTTACTCCGGAGGGGTTGAAAAATGTTATTAATAAAATATAACTCCCCTCAATAAAATCGAAGTAAAAATTCGCGTATTACATTATTGATCAGCTGATATGCACACACATACGCACATACATATTTAGGCACACACGCGCACTCGCACACACACACACACACACACACACACACACACACACACACACACACACACACACACACACACACACACACACACACACACACACACACACATTGTTTAGCAGTTTAATATAAATTAATATAAATTTATTTAAGTATTAAAACTCCGGACCGGAGTGAATTAGGAGTGAAATAAAATCCGCGTCACTCCGAGATTACTCTGCTAAAAAAAACTCCCAATTCACTCTGCATGCGGAGTGATTTTTTTCAAAACTCCAGAACTCCGAGTGGCGGAGTGAATGCGGAGTGAATTCAGATTTAATTTCGGTCCGAATTCACTCCGGATTCATTCCGGATTTTTTACAGTGTAAAATTACAAATTAATAAATATATGTAATTACTCATCAGACAATTTTAACTTCATTGAATAAAACTACATTTCACCTCATCTTTACGATCTAATATTTCTGAATTAAATTGTATTTAAATAATTAATAAGCAAAAAAATCAGGATTATCTGAATATCAGATTTAGCACAGTGGATAGCATCCTGGCCTAGTAACCAGAAGGATCTCAGTTTGAACCCCGGTAACCCCCAAATAATTTTATTCGTTATTTCCCGGTAATTCAGTGATTAGTTATCACACTCCAATGTAATGTCGATAAAAGTCTGATCAAACTTTTTTTTAATTATATTTAATAATTTAAATAATGATATTTTAGATCGAGCATTGGGTGAGTCTTAGATTTTTGCTCCCCGAGGTTTGGCCGAGGCTTGATTTTTTGTTTCCCAAGCCTTGGCCAAGGCTCAATTTTTCGTTTTCCAAGACTCGGCCGAGGCTTGATATTTTCGTTTTCCAAGACTCGGCCGAGGCTTGATATTTTAGTCTACCAAGGCTTGGAACATGGCTACCATCCAAGGCTTGAACCATGGCTCGCCCAATGATCAGCCAAGGCTTGACCCAAGCCTTGCTCTAAGTCGAGGAGCATTGACTGACGACGGACCAAGGCTTGGTCCAAGCTTTGGCCAATGGTTCCTTCCAACCAGGGATATGTTCGACATATAGCCACATATCGGCATAAATAGTCCATCGACAACGAAAAATTTTTTAACAAGTCTACCCATAGAGGAAAATACGACGGGGCCAGATATGGGCCACGCTTGGCGCAATGCTGTCAATCTCTGGCCCATGCTTGTAAACCCGCTTTGGCCCAGCTTTGGTAAAAGTCTGGGATGATAACAGGGTGCCAGGCTTGGTTGTTACCATTGGCCCAGGCATCATTGCCAAGGCTGGCCCATGCGTGGTGGCCAGATCTGAGCCATACTTGTTTTCCAGACCTGGCCCATGCTTGCTTGCCAGACTTTGCCCATGCATCGACAAAACAAATAAGTATAATTTAAAAAAAATTTTATTATTATTATCCTAATAGAGTTTGTGATCATTAACGTTTAAACTATTTAAGTGAGGTTAATGACGTGAAAAAACTCGGTGAAAATTTTGCTGGGCTCTGGGCACGAACTGCCGTCCTTCTGATCGCTAGGTTTGAACGGTAGCTACTGGACGAACCTACTAATGTTGAACTGAAACTTTTATATGTTGTACTTATTCATTTTACTACAACCACTTGGTTTTATGAAATATAAAGAGCTATTAAATAAATGTTTTCGATTAAGAAAAAAATAATAATTTCGTATTATTTTTATTATAATTACATAATTTTTAAAAATAAAATTTATTAAATTTAATTGATTCTTTATCAAGAACCCAGTTGAATTGTCTTGCTCTACCACCAATATTAAAAATAACATTTTTTATAAAAATTCATAGGTTATTTCTTACTTAAATTAATTTTTATAACTAAAATTATAAAATTACGGTTGTTGATTGCAAATAACAACGAACTAAAAAATATTTAAATTATTAGTTGTAAATAATTTTATCCGCAATATTATAATATTTATTGATTGAAACTTATTTCAATTAAAAATAAATAATTATTAATTTAAAAAACCATAATAATGAGTTAATTGAATAATTAATAATAAACGTGGGTTAACCAATTCTGGCCCAAGGATGGGGAAACTATAGGTATAGCTGAACTTGGATAATACTACCTTGGCCCAAATCTGGTTTGCCATTGAATGATCAAGACAGGGGAACCATTTTTATATAGTGGGAACCTAAACATGCAAACATGCAAATAACCTTCTCAATAAGACAATTTATAGATAAATTGAGAAAAATATTGACCTAAGCTCGGGTAATGATTGGACCCAAGAATGGGCCAATATAGACGTGCCAAAGCTAGGTTCCCCAGTGCTGAGCCAAGGAGGGCCCCTTCGTTCAACTTTGGCAGCTCCTGCATGGGGTGCAGTGGGCTGGCCTTCACAAGGTCCGTGATTCGACTACTGAACGAACGTCAGTTTTTTTTTTCTCGGCCGATATGCATAATAATTTACATATAATTTCATTTTTTATTTAATTATATAAATTTCTTTTCTCCTGGCAAATCTAATCAACACAAATTACCTGGATGTAAGAAAATATTATAAAATGACTTTTCATAAGAAATGGGTTGTTCAGTCTAAGCCCGTGTTAGGTTTACCACTCAACGGCCAAGGCTAGGTCATTCAGTCTTGGTCCATGTTAGGGTTACCATTCAACGGCCATGGTTAGGTTTCACAAACTTGGCCCAAGTTAGGGTGACTCTAGACTTGGCTAAGGCTAGGTTATTCAGTCTTGGCCCATTTTAGGGTTACCATCCAACGGCCGAGGTTAGGTTACGCAAACTTGGCCCAAGTTACGGTGACTCTAGGCTTGGCCAAAGCTAGGTTATTCAGTCTTGGCCCAAGCCTGGGTAATCATTGGAATGGCCAAGACTAATTACCCAGTTATGGCCCGGGCATGGGACAGTATAGGTTTGCCAAGATGGGCTTCCCAATAATGTCCCAGGCATGGCCCCGTCGTTCAACTCTGGGGCTTCCTGTATGGGTATACATTGCCATAAAAGAAGCATACATGGACCATGCATGTCTATATGCTGTAAGTTACCATGTACAGAACATATATGCTCCATAGATACTTCCTACATGCCTATATATGCACTATACATGGACATGTATATCAGTTTTTTTACGGGTATGCATCATGAAAACTAAGAATATTAATATTATGAACATGATAAAAAAGGTAGAATTAAAATTATGTACATAATGAAAATTCTAGAATTAAAATTATGTACATAATGAAAATTCTAAAATTAAAATTATGTACATAATGAAAATGGTAGAATTAAAATTATGTACATAATGAAAATGGTAGAATTAAAATTATGTACATAATGAAAATTCTAGAATTAAAATTATGTACATAATGAAAATTCTAGAATTAAAATTATGTACATAATGAAAATGCTAGATTTAAAATTATGTACATAATGAAAATGGTAGAATTAAAATTATGTACATAATGAAAATTCTAGAATTAAAATTATGTACATAATGAAAATTCTAGAATTAAAATTATGTACATAATGAAAATGCTAGATTTAAAATTATGTACATAATAAAAATGTAATAATTATATTTATATGCTATCATAATATTTATATATCTAATTATTATTATGTAGCACAATAATTTTTATTAGCTTAGTTATTTTTATGCCATTGGAAAATGTTTAGTTGGAATTAAAATTATGTTAGAAGATAATAAAAATTCGTCCGTGACAATAAAAATTATGTTAGTACATGATAAAAATTTTTAAATTTAAATTATGACTGTACATAATATTATTCTAAATTAAAATTATGAGCTGTGACACAAAGTTTTTTCATTAATTTTTTTTTATATCAACGCATAATAAAATTAAACCATTCCGTTTATGTAGGGAAAGAAATTTTAATGTTCTAGTTATTATTATGTACTAGCATAATTTTAAATATTTCTATTGTCGAAAAGTTTGGTGAACCGAATAGATATTTAGTCTACACATAATTATAATACAATGTTTTTTTTTATGTGGGGACATAATAAAATTTATATATTATTATGTCCCGACATAATAATAAATAATTAAATTTATCTCTGAACATAATGATAACTTAGAATATTTTGTATCTCTTACTATGCATTTTGATTTAATTTTATGTCGGGACATAATAATATATAAATTTTATTATGTTCCCACATAAAAAAAAATATAATTTAAAATATTTCTTCAAATTTTAAAAATAGAATTATTTTTTATTTCGATGAAAAATTTTAAGGCATTAAATAGTAAAACGGCGTGCCATAATTATTTGAGTAACGATTTCATCTGCAATTAAACATTTTCTGTATCATTTCGTTTTTTTTTTCACAGATTTAACAAAAACAATGGCAGCGTATATGTTTTTTCATTTTACAACTCAAGTATATATCTATCAATTTGTCGCTTATTCAGATTGTGGTTCTCATACTTGCACAGATCATCTCCTTCACAGTCTGTGTCTTATATTAAAATTCCTATAGATGTGACATCAACTCAAGAAGGCATTTGAGTATCAATTAGAATGGTAATTTCAATATTTCAATTGAAAGTTTTCATATCGAATAATTATCCTAATCATAAGCTCATGAATGCTAGAATTTTGATATATTTCAATAAATATTTCATATGACTTTCTAGCAAATTTGATGACAAGTGTGTCAGTTTATTTTAAAAATGACGATTTTTCGGCTGAAGAAATCGCTTGTGTTTTTTATAAGTAAATAACTAGTCTCAATGAATCTTGTTGATTTTTGTCGAGATTGCGAACTGGTGAGGTTTTTTTTTTCAAATAAAACTTCAATAATTTTTTTGCATTATCATATTTATTGGTTTCATTAATTACAGTGTCAATTTAGTGTTGAAATTGATGAAATGACTTCTGGTCTAGATATATCTGGATGTGGTCTGGGACTGGAGAAAACAATATTTTACCATGATGGCTACATTTCTGGAAAACCTGAAAAATCAGGAAAAAGCCAGGGAATTTCGTCACAAAGCTGGAAAAATTGTTACTTTCTTACTTTTTTAGACTGAAAAAATCCGATAAATTTTTTTTTTCTGTCAAAACTTTTTTAAAAGTAGTGCCGCTTAAATGCAATTGTAATACCATCTTGAAAAACAATTGGTAAAAATTAATTTTAGTAGCAAAAAAGTGAAGCAGTTAGAATTAAAGTCTTAGTAGAAACCGACTGTCAGGAACTTGAAGCTATTAATATGCATAGTGACAAGTTAAAAAACCAAAAACATTGAAAGTATGCATAAGTATTGAACTAATAAGTTTCACTACATCCATTATTCGCGTGCTTTATTAATATTTTATTAATATTCTATAAAACATTTCTATTTATGAAATTTATTCTAGTGAAAATGAAAGTAATTTATATTTTATAATAGAGTAAGTTATATAAAAATATAATAGGTTTTAAATAAAAAATTATCCATTTAATAAATAAAAAAAAACTTACCATAAAAATTACCATCAAAAAAGGTACTTATCACTCTATCAAATAACGGAGGAGTACCCGCGCCAGAATGGTCACAATTTCGGAATATAAGACTTCTGAAATAAGTTTCTTACCAGGGACACTACAAATCGTAGGCGCTACCTAGTGGCGCGCACCGAACTATTCTCGCTGCTGCTGCCTAGCACCAGTGACTTCCCTTCCTTCCCTTCCTCTCTTCCATATATATCTTTTCTCCCAAGAAATTTTTCTCTCGGTTTGAGTAACTTTTTTTTTTTTGGTTGGAGCATACGAAAATTCTTTTGTTAAACAAATAGTAATTATTCCAAGAAATTTTATTTTTTTCAAACAAAAAAATGCAATATTGCTACAATAACCTGGCACGGCTTTCTTCAATAAAATATTTCTTATTTTAAGAAATAAAAACTTTTAAAACAATTAAAAATTTTTCGACTAAAGCATAAAAATATGTTAACTTGAGGAAAAAAAATTTTGATTCAAAGTAAAGATTTCAAAATAATTATTTATTTGATGTAAAAAAATTTTTATTTTCCGAATTGTTAAAAAAAATTTTCTTGTATCAAGAATATTTTTCTTAGTTCAAGTTAACTGTATTTTCTGTGTAGAGAAACTAAAATTTAAAAGACGCGTGAAGGTTTTTATAATGTACAAATAAAGAACTTTATGAGCTAAAAAAAGACTTTTATGTCAAAATACCCATACGACATAAACACTGCAGTGTTTAGACATGTTTCAATTGAAGAATGTAATTTTTAATCATAAAATAATCCTAGTTATTAATATTGATCCTAAATGTATTTCAAAATTATCTGATGTTCTTGCGAATCATTACTACATAGAAAAAACAGTTAACTCGAATCAAGAAAACAATTCCTGATTCAAGAAATTTTGTTTTAACGATTCGGAAAAGTAAAATTTTCTTGCACCAAGTAAATAATTATCTTGAAATTTTAATCTTGAATCAAAATTTTTTTTCCTCAAGTAAACATATTTTTATGTTTAAATTGAAAAATTTTTACTAGTTTCAAGAGTTTTTATTTGTTAATGAGAGAAATTTTTTTGAAAAAAATTTTTTTGTGAAAGTAAAAATGAACTAATTCATTTTTACAGCTGTACTTTTTTATTGAAAAATTGAAAGCAGAACATAGTGAAGAGATGAGCCATTTAAGAATGCAAGTAGTAGTAAAACATATTGTATCTGTTATAGAATCTGAAGATTGTTTGTTAATAAAACTGAAAGATATGAAAAGTATTTTTCAGCCTGTAAGAGTGAGACGGCATAATCACTGTATAAATGCGGCATAACCACCATATTTATACCGCATAAATACCGTTTAAATACGGTGCGAACATTATATGAATACCGTGTAACCACTGTTTAAATGAGGTATAGCAACCGTATAAATACGGTATAACCAACGTTTAAGTACAGCATAAAAACCATATAAATGGAGTATAATCATTGTACAAATACGGTATAGCGAGAGCGTAAATACGGTATAAACACAGTATAAATACGGTACAGTCCCTATATAAATTTGGTATCAACACAATATATTTACGGTATTAATACGGTAATAAAATTTCACAAACATACCGCATTTATACCTAGGGTATACCGTAATAATACTTATACCCAAAAAATACTCGGAAAATACCGTAGAAATACCGTTATGGCAATTCCGCGAGGGTGATCAGTCAGGTAATTCTACACAGAAAAAAAAATTATTTGGCTCAAAGAAATTTTTCTTGAGCCAAGAAACTTTTGAGGGCATGGAATGAAAACCGAGATTTTCTTGACGGAAGTAAAAAAATTCCTTGGATTTCAAATCTTGAACGAAGAAAAAAAAATTTTGACTCAATATATCTTCAAAGATTGATTCAACAGTTGAGTTACTTAATTAAATAATTAAAATTATTTGATTTAATAAATATTGTTCCTTACTGTAATATAATTGTTACTTTAACCAAAAAATATAAATGTTCAGTACAAGAAAGTTACAATCTTGAATAAAGTAATGCGATGTTTTGAGTCAATAAACAGTGATAACTTGAATTAAAATACAAATTTCGAACCAAGAGTACTGCGAGCTTAAGCCAAGTAAGTTTTCTCTTGGTTTCACGCAAAGGTTCTCCCACTCTTTTCTCACTACTCTATCTTTGTCGCTCCTGCACAAGAAATTAAAATTTCGTCCACGTTATAAGGTTAAGTAGATAAAATTTAAAAAGCAAGATAATAATAATTATTTCATAAATGTTATAATTATTTGTAAGTTTAGCAAATATTTGGGCACATATGTATTCTATTTATTATAAATTCAGCTATTTAAGGAATTTCCGAATGAAACTATATTTGTTTTTTTTTTTATTTTGAAATAAAATATTCTTAAATTAAGAAAACTTGATGGTTTACAAATGAAGGCTAAATTTTTTTTATTATAAATATAGAACTCTTTCAAATTTTTATTGTTCAATAAAGGAATTTTTTGTTAGCTTAGTCTTGAATATATATAATACTGAATAGCTTTAAGTAACAGAATAAATTTTTATTTCCAAATGCGTGTGGTGGCCGAGTGGTCTAAAGTACATGACTTAAACCACTCTGAATCGAAGGGTCGGCGGTTCGAGTCCCATCACACGTCAAAAAAATTAAAATCCCTTCTTTATCGAAGGTGGAAAAAATGACATTTACCCCTTCCAGATGGATAAAATAAGTCGTACAGTTAAATAATTTTTTTAAACAGAAAAAATTATTTCTTGAAAAACCAAGAGAAAAAATACTTGGGCTGAGAATCGAATCACTTTAAACCAAGAAAAAAATACTTGGGCTGAGAATCGAATCACTTTAAACCAAGAAAAAAATACTTGGGCCGGGAATTAAATCACTTTAAACCAAGAAAAAAAATACTTGTGTCAAAAATTAAATTATATTAAGCCAAGAAAAAAATACTGGA
The DNA here is from genome assembly GCF_029852145.1 of Microplitis mediator. NCBI lineage: Eukaryota > Metazoa > Arthropoda > Insecta > Hymenoptera > Braconidae > Microplitis > Microplitis mediator. The sequence goes on from NC_079977.1 coordinate 1,221,682, forward strand.
ATGAAAAATCTAAATACTTTAAACCGAGTAAAAAAATACTTGAGATGAGCCTGAAATGTTTCTAAACAAAAACAAAAATTTTTCAAGCTGAATAATTCTATTCTTGAATCGAGATAGTTATTTATTCAATAAAGAAATTAGCTTCTAAATCCAAATTTTGTTGTTATTTGAATCAAATACAAATTGTAAGCTTGATTCAAGAAAAAATATGGGAAGAACGTAAATTCCTTAGTTCAAGTAATCCTTTTTTTCTGTGTACATACGGTCAGGGAATTTTTAATTACCTGACTGGAATACCTGACAAAGCCTGGAAATATTAGTTTCACAAATCTGTGGTCATCATGTTTACAGATTTGGAATCGATTCTAATTTTCGAGTTAAAATATGGGAAATTTATTTTTAATTTTTTTTAGAGAAATTATGAAATCGATTCACGAGAAAGTTTAATATTTTATAACAAAAGATCATTAGAAATCTTTCCTTGGATCTAACATTTTTGACTGTAAAATAAAAATATTTTGACCCATTTTTCCGTCTCGCCCGACATCCAATCTTGCAATGAGTGTAATCTGAAAAATAAATAATTAAGAATAAATCTAAACCATAAATCTATTTTCTACACTGAGAGAAAAAATCGGTTTTCTGAACTAAGGAATCGTAGTTCACAGACGACTCAGCTATTGAAGTCAGTTTCAGTAACTAATACGCCACAGTAAAGTGCTCTACGACTACATAGTCGTTCTTAATATTTTTAGTTACATATACTAAGATAGCAATAATGAACATAACTAGTTTAGGGAAAGTTTTTATTACTATCAGTTTAAAGTTAACATAACTATAATTTATATTGTAGTAAGCAATTTATTCTTAGTCTAATAAACATAAAGATTATTGTGATGTTAATAATGTACACTTAGTTCTTCAGATCATTTATAATAGTAGCAATAAGTATTTGTGTCTAGATGTACACACTAGAAAATCGAACTTTCTGCGAATTTACTATTTTGACTTATTGTAATTAAACATTCATAGTTACCATTGCCATAATTTAGTATTGCAAGAAACAAATTTATTTAGCGATCTGTAGTGCAAATTTTGTTTTATTGTTACTGAATTCTTTTTTCTTTAATAGCCAACATTTATATGATAAATACAGAAAATTTTTTTTCTATTACATTAAATGTACTTGATGTTTTTCTATTATTACAAAAATTATTTTAGGAAACATTAATGTTAAACATTAATGTCATAATGTAATTTAGTACATACTATATTACAATCAAAAATGGTACTAGTCACTCTGTCAAATAACAGCGAAATTCTAATGCCAGAATTGTTCTCAAGCTTGGAATATAATACTTCTGAAATAAATTTCTTACCAGGGACACTACAAAAGGTGGGCGCGATCTAGTGGCGAGCACCGAACTACTCCCAATGCTGTTGCCTTGCTCTGGTGACCTCTCTCCTCCATATAGATGTTTTCTCCCAAGAAATTTATCCCTTAGTTTAAGCAACTATTCTGTTTTGGTTGGAGCATAAAAAGTTCTTGCGTTAAATAATAGTACTCATTCCGAGATATTTTATTTTCTTTAAACAAAAAAGTGCAGATTGCTACAAAAAACTATTACATCTTGCTTCAAAAATATCTAATATTAAGAAATAAAAACTTCTGTAACATGTAAAAATTTATCTTGAATTTTTATCTCGAATCGAAATATTTTTTTTCAAGTAAACGTATTCTCACGCTTAAATCGAAAAATTTTTACTTATTTAAAGAGTTTTAATTTCTTAATATAGGAGATATGTTTTGTAGCAAGATATGTTAGTTTTTAGTAACAATTGCATTTTTTAGTTTGAAGAAAATAAATTTTCTCAGAATAACTACTATTTTTTTAACGCGAGAATTTTTGTATGCTTCAACCAAAAAAAAAAAAAAAAAAGTTGTTTAAGCTAAAAGGAAAATTTATTGGGAGAAAAGATATAAATTATCTTGATTGATTTTCATTTTAATAAATAATTCCGAATTGATTGACAACAAAAAATTTTTACACGCCCTTTTGGTATAAAAAAAAATTTTTTTTCACTTTTTTAATCGATCTTCACATTTTTAACAATTCGGAATTGCTAAGCAAAAAAAATGTTTGATACGCTTCTTTGGCTCAGCAGAACCAATAAGGTGTATATTTTGCAGTACGCACTTTTGGCATTAGGATCGGAACTTATAGCCAGGGAAACTAAATATTAAGGATATCCATAACTATATTCTCCTTTGAATTTTTTTTTACAGTTGATTATTAGTCAGTAGAAATATTCTATAATTATTAAATTAACTGGAAATTGGTTGTTTAGACAACTAAGATGAAATAGTACGGTTGATACTTTTGTCAGTAGTAAAAGAAACTAAATAAATGCAGTTCTATGAGACGACGACTAAACTCTTAGTTGAGTCAACTATTAAAATTATTTCTACCAACTATCACACAGTCACTAAGCTAACATAGTTACTGTATCTATATTATGTTAATCGACCCAATGATAAAGGTAATATTGTGTTCACTACTAAGTCTTGATTTAAAAAGATTGAAGTTTTGTAGTGACCATAATGAGGCAAAAATAGTTTCTTAAGTTTAGTTAATGTAACTATTTTTTCGTGCTGATTCACACTAGTATATAGTTCCAGTAACAATAAAAATTGGTTAAGAAGACTATATTTTTATATCTGTCGCTGAATAGTTCAGGTTACTAAGCACTTTTCTCTCAGTGTATACCACGAATTTTAAATTTCAATCGTATTCAATCGATACGCCTACTCAAAAAATTTAAGTGCTACAACAAAAAATAGTGTACTGAAAATGGATAATTAAAATTTTATAGCAAATTGAATTTTCTGCTAAAAGTAGCGAGTTTTAAGACTAATTCGATATTTTAACCAGAGTACATATCTATGAAAACGATTAAATGTAATTCTCAAAACTTTATTTTTAACTTCCCGCTAAGAAAATTGTAAATTTTCAAAAATTCGGGAAGTTATTGGTTTCGGTCCGATTTACGAAAATCGAATTTCCATCAGATGTCGACGTTTCGAGGTCCTAGGAAGCTATCCTGACTAATTTCACGATGATGTCCGAGTGTATGTATGTGTGTACGTACGTACGTACGTACGTACGTACGTACGTACGTACGTACGTACGTATGTATGTATGTAAATATTCATAACTCTTGAACGGATGAACCGATTTTGATCGTTGAGGTGTCATTCGACGCGGCTTGTTAATGTCTTGAGGCCGTAGAAATTTGAACTTAATCGGTAGGGTGCGTTCAGAGATATTTCAAAAATAAAATTTTTTTAAAAATGTTTTATTTGGATAACTTCCAATTTGCTCGATGGATTGATTCCAAAATCTAATCAGCTCTAAAACTCTATAAGCCGCGTCGAATGCCACCTCAACCATCAAAATCGGTTTATTCGTTCAAGAGAAACCGTTGACGAAAGAATTCAAAAAAAATTTTTTCCTTGGTTTTTTTGAAATTTCTCAAAAACGGCTGAATAAATCAATTTCAAAATTCGACCAGCTTTAGAACTTGATAAAACGCGTCGATTGCCACCTCAACCATCAAAATCGGTTAATTCGTTCGCGAGATATCGTGGAAGAAAGAAATGCTAAAAAATGGTTTTTTACAAAACAATGGCATACAAAAGTATTTGCGAGCTCGAAGAGCTCGAAAATATATTCACAATAATGTTTTCGAGCTCAGCGAGCTCGAAAACAGCGGGAAGTTTTGGGGCTGGCCCGCAGGGTCAACTGACAGACCGATTTTTTTTCTCAAAATCAAATGTTTAAAATACATATATTTGTAATATTTTCAGTATTTTATTATTCAAAACTCGGTTTTTCTTAAAAAATACTTTTGAAACACAAGAATCGTCTCGAAACACGACTAATTCTAGAAAAAATTTTAATTTTTCCCGCCAATATATCATTCAAATATATTCTTGGGGTCTTCAAAACGGAGGATGGCTAAACTACCGCGGCGACAGTCTATACTCTAGAGCACTCATATCAGAGAATGCACCTCGGGTGTCGTCGGTTTTTACTCCCACTCTGGGTGTTTTATGTGTTAAATGTTCTCCCACTTTTCTGTGCGCATGCGCAGTTCATAAATGTTCGGTGGTAGGGGCAATTTCCGAGGTGTATTCTCTTACTGGGACCAGTTTAAACGACTTTCAGGATGGTCTAGTCGACCGGAAGTGTGTGAAAAGTTTACTACGCCAGAGTGCTACTTCTAGTTCCCTGTAAATTTTTTGTTAGAGTTAAGCTACTGGCAAATAAGATTAATGAACTGCATATTCATTACTAAAATTCATCAAATTTCATGAGTCATTGCCGAAGTCATTCAAATTGTAGCATGATAAAACTTGAATTTTTTTTCGATAGTTATATTTCATCGGAATAAACACCACCATTTGGCGATTGGTATCAGTGCAGCCAGATCGTGGGATATTTTTACCCCCTCCTGCCATTACACTCCATGCTATTTTACCGCGGGAAGGGGTAAAAATATCCCACGATCTGGCAGCACTGATTGGTACAAATAGGTCACGCGACTAGACCAACCGTAATAGATCATTTAACCTGAAACTAACATAAAATTAATGAATTTTACATAAAAAATTTAAGGAAACTTATGTTAAGTAAATTTTTGCTAAGCAAGCCTTGCTATTAGAGTACATTATGGGGGGTAGAGGTACCTCTAGCCTCCATAATCAGGGGTAACTCGTGCTATCAGAGTGATTAAGGTGGCTATCAGGGTAGGGTAAGTGTTTTGTTTGAAGAATTTGATAGTATTGATTGAAGATAAAATAGTTCCGGGTCATGACGCGAGAGTTATCCATCGAAGATACCCAGATAATCAGACCCTGATAGCCATCCTAACCGTAAATTAAAAAGCTAGCTACTGCCGTATTCTGAAGCCAACTCACAGGAAAGTGTTGGAGAGCAAGCAGTTACCTTTAAAGCTGGGTCACACCTAACGAAATCTCGAATTTAAGAATTCTAATTATTTATTAAATAATTATCATAACAGCAATTTTCTTAGCTTCCGACTAAAAGCAGAAGATGAACTTCCTCGGAAGATTTTCATCATCCAAATCCCATAAATATTCAAAAAGTAATTCGAATTCTTAAATTCGAGATTTCTTTAGGTACGGCCGAGCCTTAAGTTGACAATAAATTGTCTGTAACTTTGAAATTCAATTTGAATACAAGTGTATTTGTTGTCAAAACTTGTAATTCCATTTTATATATATTTCTTAAATTTGTATAAAAATAAAAAAAGCTTAACTTAAAAAATGTTTTTAATGTTAATTATTAATTTATAAAAAGTAAAGTGTGTTTTTTTTTCTATTAAATAATCAATATTTTATTATAATGAATAGTTGAACGATTCGTCCTTTCAAGACTACTAAAGTAAAAGTGTTTTAATTATCCATTTTCCAAATAATTAAAAATTAAAACACTTTTAATAACTTATTTTTCAAAAAATTAAAAATTGAAATACTTTTACACTGAGAGAAAAAAAAATTTTTTTCAAGTATTTTTTTTACTTATTTCTGTGAATACTTAAAACAAGAAATTTTTCCTAAATTGAATTAAATATTTCTTATTTTTAGCAACTATTGCTTCGATCTAGTAATATATTACTAGATACATGAGTTACTTGTAACAAGCAATTATTTCTTGAATTAAGTTGACATATTTCTATATTCAAGAAAGCAATTACGTAAGCCAAGAAAAATCTTTTTTTGACCAAGCAATTTTTTTCCAAGTTCGAGAATATATTTTCTCAAGTCAAGAAACTTTATTCTTGGCTAAAGACATTTTTCGTATTGAGTCAAATAAAAAAGTTCTTGAACTAAAACAAAAAAAATTTTAAACTTAGTAAAAAATTTCTCATCTTAAGTGATTTTTTTTTTCAGTTTGAGAATATTTTGTTCTCAAGTCAAGAATCTTTATTCTTGGCTAAAGACATTTTTTGTATTAAGTCAACAAAAAAAGTTCTCGAACTAAAACAAAAAAAAAATTTTAAACTAAGTAATAAAATTTCTCAGCCCAAGTGATTTTTTTTCCAGTTGGAGAATATTTTTTTCTCAACTTAAGGAATTTTTTATCATGGTGTGACGAGTCACAATATTTTCATATATAAAAAAAAAAAGTTATTAAAAGAAAAAAAAATAAACGCAAAAAAATATAATGCGTGTAAAAAAAAATAAATAAAAATAAATAAATTTAAATGAATAAAGAGATAGAGAAAAAATAAGGCGAGTGAAAATAACAAAGTGTGCAAACGCAGAGTGCGAAAGAAAAAATTAGTACCAGGAGTCACCGCTAGGCGCAGAAGAGCGCTGCAACATTTTCCTAGTTGGACAGTTAGAATAGAAGTAATAAGTTCCGTTCAAAGGAGTGGAAAAGTCACTCTGTCAACTACTCCCAACAGAATAATATCCTAGTAGAAAAGTACAAGTACTAATGACGTAAATACTTGTGAGTAGATTTTTGGAATGCTTTTCAGTCATAACTATAACAGTGCAGGGGAATCCGAAGAAGCATCCATACGGATTAAATTTAAATACTAAATGTAAAAAATTAAATTTTGAATTGATCATTTCATATACTAAATAAGAAGATTTAATTATTAAATTTAAGTATTTTTAATTACTAAATATAAATTTTTAATTACTGAACTTAAGTCGTTCAAATACTGAATGAAAATTTCCAATTATTATACTTTGATGTTTTAAGTAGTAAATAAAAACTTATAATTATTAGCTTCTGTTTCTTATAGATTCTGATAATTTATATGAGAATTTTAAGAAAAAATTTTTTTTGATGCACCATCAATGAGAAAATAATTGTATCAGAATTTGTGAGATTTTTCGTGGACAAATACTGATCGTTTTCTCATAGCCAATTTTTTTTATGAGATTTTATAAGACCTTTTCCACAGGGTAAAACATTAAAATGTCGACGTATTTTCCCAAACTTTCTCTTTACAACTAATTCTTGTAAAATTTGTGTTTCAAAAATTTTCTTATACCTATGTCTTATAATTTTTTTCCGACATATCTATGATACAAAATCTACCTGACACTCACTAGACCCCACTAGACCCGACAACGCCGCAGTGAGCCTATGAGTATCAATATTAACTTTGTGATAATTTCGTTCCAGCGTTGCCACTATATTTGCCAGATGTTCAAGCTTAGCTATTTAAATATTTTACGTTGAAAATTCTATATTGAATAAAATTAAACTGTGCAATTTATTTTCATTATTATAGTATTTAATATTGAGTCATAAGCTTACTCATTTGAGGAGTTTAAACTCTGGCCTAAGACAATTATTTTAATAATTTTACTACTATTTAAAATTAATTACTTACTGATTTTATTATTTTATGAAATTCTTTTGCGTATTTAGCAGCACAGTATTTTGAATATTCCAACTTGATAATTCAAGTTTCACAAAAATAAGAAAAGCTATAAGCTCTCTAAATCTGGAACAGTGGAAACCACTTAAAAAAAGTTTGGAAAATCCAAAAGTGCACGACTCATAATGCTTATTTGATCGTAAACATTAAAATATTCCGAAAGGGTAATGTCGCAGGCAAAATAAAAAAAATAAAAATAAATAAAATTTGAAGGACAAATGTTATTTATTTATATAAAAATGATAAAAAAAATAATTTTATTTAAAATAAAAAAAAAAAAATAATAAATTTCAAACGTAAAAAATTCCGAAATTTTTCGCCGTACGATCTGTGAAAAATTTTACTTTTTTTTTCTATTTTTATTTTTCACTTGTTTATTTATTATTTTTATTTATTTATTTATTCGTCTAATCTCAATTTTTTATATTTTTATTTTCGAAATACCCGCGCCAAATGAATCGGTTAAAAGTATGGCGCAGGCACACTGGGTGATAGTATGAGAAAAAAAATACCACGCATGCGCACTTGTTAAGACGAATGTCCACACATATTTTTTAGGCTAAAATTAAAGAAAATGCGATTTAATTTTTTATTAATTACAATTGCATAACACAAAGTTAGATAGCCATTTTCGAAAGCAAATCCTTCTAGGGCAAAACGAGTCATTTAAAAAAAAAATGGAGTTAAATTATGGATTCTTTTTCGAGATATTGTGTTTTCAAGCTACAAAATTTTTTTACTGCTTGACGGGAAAATATTTTAGTTTATTTTAATGATTTTCTCGTTTCTATTGCACTGAATTTGTTTTTGAAAATCGCAGAAATAATCTTTATTACATTGTCTGTAAATTGGTGCATCATGTGAGATGTTTCTGTTCACTAATAAGACGATAATAACAGAAATAGTTGTAGAAAGGAGGCGAATAAAAATTTTCGATCGTAAAGCACTCCCTAATGCTTCGCATTATGAGTCGTGCAATAGTGTATATACACTATTTCACAGCTATATGAGTATACCACTTGGTATATTTATAGCTGTGAAACAGTGAATAGTCACTGTTTTAGATTTAGAGAAAAAGATTCGATTTATAAATGAATAATTTATTAGGATATTAAAAATATAAATTTAAAAAACTTTCCATCAGAAAATTGTTTTCTCATTTGTAAATTTAAGAAAGTCGAATACGCACGGTTGAATATTCATTCTATACTAAACCATTACTACGTACAATTGTACCACGTCAGAGTATTCTCAGTAACTCGATGCGTGCGCAAGTTTCGGGGGGTTTTCATCGGCCCGACCCCTCACTTTCACAGATATATTGAGCAACCGGTTCTGAATTTGAAGATCAATAGGACGATGTAATTATAAAATTTACAAAAATAATTTGTAATTCTTTTGTTTCTCGATAAGCTTTCGTTATGTAGAGCTAAAAGTAATAGTAGATTTTAATCAGTCAAAAAGCAGATTTCATCTGTAAAAAAGTGCGCCAAGTATATGTTCCCTGATTAGAAAATACAATTTGTGACGATTAAAAACCATTAAAAATTTAATCGTCATCAATCGTTTTTGACAGTCATAATCGTCATGGTTTTTCACATTTAATCGTTTCTAATCGTCAAGAGATGAGTTATTTTACGATTAAAAACGATAGATGACGATGAAAATTTCAAATTGTCATGGATCGTTTTTAATCTTCATGCGGGACCAGGAATTGCAATATTATTTTTACGTCTTCTGATTTTTATAAGTAGCTAACGATGCGTCATAGGAATAATTGGCAGGCATATTTTGGTAGGAAATTAAATGCTCTACAAAAAAAGTTGCTTATCATTTTTTGATAAATCTATTTGTTCAAAAGTTATTTGAGGTTGAAGTCAAATTCATATTAGATTTTGAGATCTTTTTACTTTTCCGGCGAAACTATCAGACTTATTACAAAATATCATAGGACTTCTTTTGTAGACAATTTCATTCCCTACAAGTTATTTCGAATGAAGTTTTTTTGAATTCCACATTGTTTTCTAGTTATTATTATTTTAATGTCAAGCTCTTAAAATCGGTTAGAAGATTATTATTTTTATGAGCTTGGAATTAATATGAAATAATAATGGAATTAATAATGAAAACGATTAATCGCTGGAAATGCTATAAGATGCACTGATAGAAGGATTTGTTTAGGAGTAATAAATTGATTTATTAAATTTTTCTCAATTGACTTTTTTGGATTTAACAAATATTTAGTAATTATTAACAATATTTATTATAATGAAATAAGTAACTTCTTTATTATTAAGAAATATTTTTTATGCTAACAAAGCCTTATTAACATAAAAGAAATATTTGTTAGCACCAAACAAGATTTGTTAATATTTAATAAATATTTCTGAGGAGAATTTGTCGGTAGAGGGCTACACACGAGCCTGTAGTGGTGTACACGTATTAACTTAACCATTAAAAACACATATACTATCAAACGGATTTTATGTTATTCCTCAGCGTAGTTTAATATAAAAAATTTTAATTTGTTTATTCTAGTTATAGTGTTAATTACTATGAAATTGTATTTTGAAATTGAAAGAATAGAAAATTTTATACGATGGTTGTTTTAGTTATTTTTGTTTATAAATATAAATATTAATGAATGTGTGTAGCTGCATGCAAAAACATATATACATATATATATTCTTGAACTGTGTGATTTTATGAATTAAATGTTAATAAATAAGTTAATAGATAATTTCTTAAATATAAAAAAAAATTTGTTCAAATAATAAAAAATTTATTAAATATAAAATATTCAATTATTAATCATTAAAAAGTGATTCATTAAATGTTAAAAAGTAATTTATTAAATATTAATAAATCATTTTTTAAATGGAAAGAAATCGTTTATTAAATATTAACAAACCGTTTATTAGATGCTAAGAAATATTTATTAAATACAAAAAAATGATGTTTAAGAAATGATTTGTTAAATATTAATAAATATTTCTTAAATAAGGCTCCGTTAAGAAATCATTTGTTAAATATTAACAAATCTTGTTTAATACAAAGAAATCCCTCTATCAGTGTGACTACTTTCATATGAAAACCCATAGGAACATTACAGTTAATTTATTATACGTTCTCAGATAATTATAAGACGAAAATCCCTTTCAATCTTATAAATTCATTCAAAATCTCTGGAAATAATATGTGATGACTACTTCCATATAAAACCTCATAGGAACATTGCAGTTAATTTATTATACATTCTTATATAATTATCAAACGAAAATCCCTTTCATTCGCATAAATTCATTCAAAATTGCTTAAAATTATGTAAAGATCTACACTGAGAAAAAATTTCTCTGGACAATTAAATTGGTTCTGTTAAATTCTGTTAAACTAAAATTTATTTGGGACAACTAAATTTTATTACGTCAATATAATCTATTTTATCATTTTTAACAAATGATATAATAGACTCTATTTGGTTGACATTAATATTTCTCTCTCTAAGATAATAAAATCGTTTGGTAAAGTTAAGAAAATATTTATTTAAGGGACAACTAAACTATTTTATAGTCCCGATAAATCCAAATATTAAAGCAAAGTATTGTTATATTAACTCTAATAAACATTACTAAGATACAAAAAAATATATTCATTCAGAATAAATATATATGTTTGTTCGAGGTTAATAAATATATATTTGAACCTAATGATTATTGATTTAAAAAGTTATAATGTTAGGCAGCAGCAGCTGGAGTAGTTCGGTGCTCGCCACTAGATCGCGCCCACCATTTGTGGTGTCCCTGGTAAGATACTTATTTCAGAGTTTTTATATTCGACAGCTTGGAGCATTCATGGGACGGAATATCCGCTGAAAATTTTTGATTACAGTGGTATCCTGTATTAGACTATGACATTAATGTTTAATATTAATGTTTTTTCTGAACTTTTTTTGTCATAGTACGAAAAAAATTAAGTGGCAAGGAAATAAATTATTCTTTTGAATATGCATTCATTTAACTGTTAATTAAATATTCTGTCATTTTAAAATAATATTCAATTATTAGTAATAACACATTCTCTAAAGATCACTCATATATTTCATTATGACTACTTTATAAACTCTACAGGTAATTAATTTGATTTTATGCTTTCTACGAAACGCGTAATTATCTTTGAAATGGATGAATTGCATTGTCGAAAGCACGATTGCCCTTACGTAGGGGCGCTTTATGCAGCACAAAAGAAATTGCATTTTCTCATGTGGCAAATTTGCGTCAACATCGAGCCAGGAGGTCTTCGGCAGTTCCTTTGTTGGTCGGTTGATGTACTGCATGAAAGACGAAGTTACTAACGAAATCCAATTTGTTTCATTGGATGGTTTCGTCTTTGCGCTGCTATTTTCTGGCCCCTCCAATCCAGGAATATCTAGCATTATAATTCGCTTGGTTTCAGCTTGGTTTTGCTAAGATAAACATATGAAGAAAAGCATAATGAAATATGTATATATAGACTTTTATTTTCCATAAAATGAATCCCATTATAGATCAATGGGATTATATATTTCTGGAGTTATTACAACCTCAGCATTAGTTTGAATCTGTTGGTTGCTGAGTTGGGCGACTGTGATGTTGAGTTGTCCGATTGTGGTGTCGACATTATCAAATTTGTTGGTTAATTTCCGAAAATTGAGATTCATGTTTCTCAATTCAGCCACGACATCGTCGAGACTCGCATTGGAACTTCCTGTGCATGCATCATTGACTGCAATAGCTGGAACTTGCAGTATGCTTCGTGCTGTTGATGCACCTTGATCTTGCTGCTGTGCTGCTTGTCGTGCCTTTGTTATTTTTTCTATCTCTTTTCCTTCTTTCCTTTTTTCACCAGTTCTATAAGTTCATGTTCTCCTGTTCCTTCTACCGCACTCTATACTCTTCCGCCCACGGTGATGGGTTGCCATTCATTAAGTTCCTCATTTCCTCTTGTAGGCATATTTGCTTATTCATCCATCTTCTCTCATATTTAATACATCCATAAAATACTTTGCCGCTCTTTTTCTTGCCTCAATTTCCACACTCATCCTTTCTGCCTCCACTTTCCATATGTATCCATGTGTATTCATGCGAAAATTGATATAAAACAAACACTTGTTGCTGTCATAGAAAATTGATAGAAAACCCATAGAAAATTGATATAAAACAAACACTTGTTGCTGTCATAGAAAATCGATAGAAAACCCATAGAAAATTGATAGAAAACAAAAACTTTTAGCTGTCATAGAAAATCGATAGAAAACCCATAGAAAATCGATATTAAAAAACAAATTTGTTGCTGTCATAGAAAATCGATAGAAAACCTATAGAAAATTGATATAAAACAAAAACTTGTTGCTGTCCCTCGCGGATTCGGAATTACTTCGAAATCATGGTGAAATTTCGGTGAGATTATAGTGGAAAGATAGTGAACCCATGGTGAAATGACAGTGAAATCACTGTGATTTTGTGCCATTTGCTTATTGTGATTTTATTACCATCCGATGGTAATTTTATGATGATTTTTTTAACGCATGATGGGACTCGAACTGCCGACCCTCCGATTGAGAGCAGCTTCAAGTCATGTACTTTAGCCCGCTCGGCCACCACACGTATTCGGAACTAAATATTTAATCTGTTACTTCATGCTATTCAATACTGTATATACTCAAGACTAAGCTATAAGAAAAATTATTTTATTAAATACTATAATATTAAAAGAATTCGATATTTATAAAAAAAAAATTTTTGCCTTCATTTGTAAATCATCAAGTTTTCTTAATTTAAGAATATTTTATTTTCAATTATGATAAATAATAAATATTTACTATTGAAATATTAATCTAAATGACGTTTTCTTTATTTTTTGCAGTAGTTTAAATTCAATTTATGCAGTTTTGAAAAAAACGTTATTCAATTTTTTTATTTATTTATTTTTTTTCATAATTCTGAAGAATTTTACCGTCTTAAGCTTTTATAAAATTAACTAAATTAGATAAACACAGATGAAGTTTCGCTCGGAAATTCCTAATATAGCTAAATTTATAATAAATAAAATACATACGTGCCCAAATACTTGCTAAACTTACAAATAATTATAAGAGCATTTATGAAATAATTGATGTTATTTTTTTTTTTAATTCCATTTCTATCGATTAATGACATTAAAAATTCAAATTTTGATTTCGAAATTGGATTAATGATAGATGTACCGTATCAGATCACTATCAAAGTAGAGTAAAATCATGGAGAAAACGCTAATAATTTGCTGTGAAAATATCATAGAGTCACAGTGGTAATACTACTAGGTTGTCATGGGATCACGGTAAATTCATGGTTAAACCACTATGAACTGACTGTGAAACTATTGTAAAGTCACAGAGTTAACACTATCAGATTACTATGGAATCACAGTAAATTCGTAGTGAAATCACGATAAACTGACTGTGAACCCATGAGAAAGCCTCAGTGTTACCATTATTGGGTTACCTCGATAGCTGATCGACAGTAAAATTATCATGAAAGTATGGTAATTTAATTGTAAACCTACAAAAGAATCACAAGTGAAATCACTATGGAACTACCATAAAATTACTGTAAAATTACTATATAACCAGAGTGACGAAATGGCACAAAACGACTGTGAATTCACTATGAAATTACCATCAATACACAGTAAACTTACGGTAAAATTGATTTCAATGTGATTTCACTGTGATTTCACAGTAACCCCGAATCCGCGAGGGACTGACGATAAATAGTAGACGATATTTTTGATAAGTTTATCACTGTCATGATAAGACAGCAGTGGAATTTTAACAGTCAGGACATAACGCCAGTGATCATTTACCAGAAGGTTGCCGAGTATCAACTCAACATTACTTGGGTTGCTGATTCTCTTTAGGAGTAAAGTAGCAACTGCTTCAACGGATGATCTCTCCAGGTTGCATAAAATTTTGTGAATAAATTTCCTTATATTTTTTGAATTTTTTAAAGACCAGGACATAAAAATATCTAACAGGTGGACGAAGTGACCAGAGCCGAGGCTGCTGATGCTTTTGCTGATCAGCAGAGAAATTAATTTTACATTCGGGCTGATGTTAAATTCACTGGAGACGTCATTTAAAAATTTGACAGCACGCGCTGTGTGATAAATAATTATTTTAGTGTAAACGTCAAGAGAAAAATACTTGCTAATGTTTCCCTGAGTTTTGTTTGCTATCAATGGTGGCAGTGAGACCAAAAGCTGTAGGAAGTTGCGCCAGTTTTCATCAAATACAATTTGCTCGATGGCTGTCAGAGGTTCTGGTCTGCCAGCTGTCACTATTGACGAGTACAGAGTCTCACTTTTTATTATTTTTTCCAGCAATGATGTGATTAAATTGATGATATTTCTGTCTGTCGACTTTTTCAAGTGATCTGTCAGCACTTGGAGTGTCTCGTACAGCATCGGATACAACGGGCCTTGGATCAATCTGTCAACTAGAGACACTAGGGTATCATCAGGACACTTTTCTAAGAGGGCCAGTGCCCCTTCAATAATTTCTCCATGGATGAATCCGTCAACTTTGGTATCACTCGTGTAATTGTCCAGCCCGATGACAGGAAACGATTTCAAATAAACCAGCACATGGACCTCGAGTTTTTTAATTACGTTGTTATTTAGATCTTGAAATCTATTAAGTAATGTGTATTTTATTATAAAATTGCTTACAATCATAAATTTTACAATTAATGTTACACTGAGAAAAAATTTCTCTTTGGACAATTAAATTGGTTTTGTTGAAGTCTATTAAACTAAAATTTAATTGGGACAACTAAATTTTATTACATCAATATAATCTATTTTATCATTTTTAACAAATGATTTAATAGACTCCATTTGGTTGACATTAATATTTCTCTCTCTAAGATAATAAAATCATTTGGTAGAGTTAAGAAAATATTTATTTAATGGACAACTAAACTATTTTATAGTGCCAACAAATTCAAATATTAGAGCAAAATATTATTATATTAACTCTAATAAATATTAATTAGACACAAAAAAATATATTCATTTAGAAAAAATATATATATATGTTCGAGGTTAATAAATATATATTTGAACTTAATGATTATTGATTTAAAAGTTATGGTGTTAGGCAGTAGCAGCTGGAGTAGTTCGATGCTCGCCACTAGATCGCGCCCACCATTTGTGGTGTCCCTGGTAAGATACTTATTTCAGAGTTTTTATATTCCGAGCTTGAAGCATTTATGGGACAGGTTGTCCGCTGAAAATTTTTGATAGTAATATAGGGATACCCTGTATGACACTATGACAATAATATTTAATGTTAATATTTTTCCTGAACAATTTTTTCCATAGTACGATAAAAATTACGTGTGAAGGAAATAAATTATTTTTCTAAATATGCATTTAATGAACTGTTAAATAAATATTCTGTCATTTCAAAATAATATTTAATTATTGTTAATAACTCATTCTCTATAACGATCACGCATACATTTCATTATGACTACTTTATAAACTCTACAGGTAATCAATTTGATTTCACGTTTTTTTGGTGGATTATAAAATATTTAGTTAAAACAACCAAATATATGATTGGCAATGGGCAATCCAATCATTTTCTTGTCATAACTAAAATTTAGTTGTCAGGAGAAAATTTTTTTCTCAGTGTAATTATCACCAGATTCTGATATCAGTTTATCAATTATTTTTTACAAATACAGTCTTTATTTTTAATTACAAATTATTTTCTTCATGTCGCAGAACTGGAATCAATCAGATTCATCAGCTTTTAAATAAACTGATGTAAAGTTTTCTTCGTTTGTATTTTTAATGACGATTTAATTAACCCTTCGTCACTCGCTCAATGAGCGCGGCGCCGCCTTTTTTACAATTATGCAATTTTCTCATAATTACGGTGACGGATGACGTCGAAAAAATTAGAATGCTTAAGCATATATAAAATATTCTTAAATTAAGAAAACTTGATGATTTACAAATGAAGGCAAAAATTTTTTTTTGATAAATATCGAATTCTTTTAATTTTATAGTATTTAATAAAATAATTTTTCTTATAGCTTAATCTTGAGTATATATAGTATTGAATAGCATGAAGTAACAGATTAAATATTTAGATCCGAATGCGTGTGGTGGCCGAGCGGGCTAAAGTACATGACTTAAGCTACTCTCAATCGAAGGGTCGGCAGTTCGAGTCCCATCATGCGTTAAAAAAAAATAAAATTCCTTCTTTACCGAGGGTAAAAAAATAGCATTTAATCCTCCAGAGGAATAATTACATGAAGCCGTACAAAGGGATGGATACTAAATAATTTTTTTAAACAAGAAAAATTATTTATTGAAAAACCAAGATTAGGATTATTGTTGCTATTATAATATTATTATTAATTTTATTATTATTATCTTTGAATCAATAAATATAGGATCTCAATATTGCCCCTAAATCTCGATGAAAACTAAGCAGATCCAGGATTAAATGATTAAGAAATCACAGTAATATTACTGTCAATTCACAGCGATATTATTGTGATTTCACGAAGAATCTATAGTAAGACTGCTGTGAAATCACTGTATGATCACGGTATTATTACTGAGAAAGCATGACTGAAGCACTGCAGATCCAGCATAAACTGATAGTGAAATCACTGTAAATACACAGTAATACTACTGTCAACTTACAGCTATACTACTGTAAATTGACTGTTATGCTATTGTGATTCTACTATGAATCGATGGTGAAATCATCATAAAATTACCATCGGATGATAATTATCACACAGTAAGCAAATGGCACAAAGTTACAGTGATTTCACTGTCATTTCACTATGATTTCACCGAAATTTCACCATGATTTCGGAGTAATCCCGAGTCCGCGAGGGTTGAATTAGACATTCTAAAAGAATTTCTAGCATTAGCCGCTCCTAAGAAATAAATTATTTTGTTAAAAAAAAATATTTTCATGCGAAAGAAATTGAAAAGCGGCGCGACGCCGCCCAGTGCAAGTTAGTAACCGGTAAATGTCCGCCGCGCGCTGCTGCCTACTTGTGTGTGGTAATATTCTCTTGTACGATATAGATATATAAATATTTAGGTTTGACATTTAGGTATTCTCTCTTAATAGAGATACATTTTTTATTAATAATTAAGAATAATTCTACGCGTAATAAGTATTTTGTCAAAAAGTAATGATTTGTAGAAAAGAAGGGAGAAAAAGTAAGAAAGAAAGGTGGAACATAAATGGATAGCAGCTACAAATGGTGGAAAACTACAAGTATCTGGGATACTGGATCAATTCAAGAGGAAAACCAGAGAAACGTGTGACAGAACAATGGGAATAACCAGAATACACATGGATACTTATGGAAAGTGGAGGCAGAAAGGATGAGTGTGGAAATAGAGGCAAGAAAAAGAGCGGCAAAGTATTTTATGGATGTATTAAATATGAGAGAAGATGGATGAATAAGCAAATATGCCTACAAGAGGAAATGAGGAACTTAATGAATGGCAACCCATCACCGTGGGCGGAAGAGTATAGAGTGC
Source organism: Microplitis mediator (assembly GCF_029852145.1). Lineage (NCBI taxonomy): Eukaryota > Metazoa > Arthropoda > Insecta > Hymenoptera > Braconidae > Microplitis > Microplitis mediator. The sequence goes on from NC_079977.1 coordinate 1,239,769, forward strand.
GGTAGAAGGAACAGGAGAACATGAACTTATAGAACTGGTGAAAAAAGGAAAGAAGGAAAAGAGATAGAAAAAATAACAAAGGCACGACAAGCAGCACAGCAGCAAGATCAAGGTGCATCAACAGCACGAAGCATACTGCAAGTTCCAGCTATTGCAGTCAATGATGCATGCACAGGAAGTTCCAATGCGAGTCTCGACGATGTCGTGGCTGAATTGAGAAACATGAATCTCAATTTTCGGAAATTAACCAACAAATTTGATAATGTCGACACCACAATCGGACAACTCAACATCACAGTCGCCCAACTCAGCAACCAACAGATTCAAACTAATGCTGAGGTTGTAATAACTCCAGAAATATATAATCCCATTGATCTATAATGGGATTCATTTTATGGAAAATAAAAGTCTATATATACATATTTCATTATGCTTTTCTTCATATGTTTATCTTAGCAAAACCAAGCTGAAACCAAGCGAATTATAATGCTAGATATTCCTGGATTGGAGGGGCCAGAAAATAGCAGCGCAAAGACGAAACCATCCAATGAAACAAATTGGATTTCGTTAGTAACTTCGTCTTTCATGCAGTACATCAACCGACCAACAAAGGAACTGCCGAAGACCTCCTGGCTCGATGTTGACGCAAATTTGCCACATGAGAAAATGCAATTTCTTTTGTGCTGCATAAAGCGCCCCTACGTAAGGGCAAACGTGCTTTCGACAATGCAATTCATCCATTTCAAAGATAATTACGCGTTTAGTAGAAAGCATAAAATCAAATTAATTACCTGTAGAGTTTATAAAGTAGTCATAATGAAATATATGAGTGATCTTTAGAGAATGTGTTATTACTAATAATTGAATATTATTTTAAAATGACAGAATATTTAATTAACAGTTAAATGAATGCATATTCAAAAGAATAATTTATTTCCTTGCCACTTAATTTTTTTCGTACTATGACAAAAAAAGTTCAGAAAAAACATTAATATTAAACATTAATGTCATAGTCTAATACAGGATACCACTGTAATCAAAAATTTTCAGCGGATATTCCGTCCCATGAATGCTCCAAGCTGTCGAATATAAAAACTCTGAAATAAGTATCTTACCAGGGACACCACAAATGGTGGGCGCGATCTAGTGGCGAGCACCGAACTACTCCCGCTGCTGCTGCCTAACATTATAACTTTTTAAATCAATAATCATTAGGTTCAAATATATATTTATTAACCTCGAACAAATATATATATTTATTCTAAATGAATATATTTTTTGTATCTAAGTAATGTTTATTAGAGTTAATATAACAATACTTTGCTTTAATATTTGGATTTATTGGGACTATAAAATAGTTTAGTTGTCCCTTAAATAAATATTTTCTTAACTCTACCAAATGATTTTATTATCTTAGAGAGAGAAATATTAATGTCATCCAAAAAGGGTCTATTAAATCATTTGTTAAAAATGATAAAACAGATTATACTAATTTTAACGGATTACTTTTTCTTAACAAATAAATGTTATTCACAATTTTCATCTTACCTATATGTTATGAACTGAATGTTTATTGCGCAGCGACTGCATGTTCTCACGTCAGACACTTTATTAATTTTTCCGCCTGCTTGTAAATAATCATTTTTATTGTTTTTTATTTGTATTTAATTTAATAAATAAAAATAATAACAATAAAAATTAGAAAAACCAAATAAAATGACTAATCATAAAATATAGTATATTACACACTGAGGGAAGTAAAGTAAGAAATGTCGCAGAGCACATGTAATTGTTGGCCGAGGCGAAGCCGAGGTCAACAAACATGTGATCTGAGGCTTTCTTATTTACTTCCCGAGGAGTGTATGCTATTTTTCTCCTCGACGGAGGCGGAAAGCGGCAACTTCGTTTTGCACAGCGGGACGAAAGTTGACGCTTTCCGCCCGTCGAGGAGAAAAATATATTAATAACAATAAAAATAATTATTTCAATTATTTATAATCAAATGAAAATACAGATGAAAATTTATATAAATAAAAAAAAAAGGTTACTCCACCGATTCGACATAAAACTCTGCGGGTTTCAATATCAAATATTATTTTTTACATAAATTTAATGTAAAAGTATTAATTATAACAAATATCGAATTTTAATGCATAACTCTTTCTATCGCAATGCCGTCAAAATACATACATCATTTTAAAGTAAAATTTTTTACATAAATGTGATGAAATGTTTCGATGTAAAATAAATATAACAATTTTTTATGTGAGAGTGCTGTAACAATATGAACATATCCGAAACATTACATTGTGATGTGAATGTGACGATAAAATAGAATCACCAAGATTATGTCACTTATAAGTCGATTTTGTTTCGTAAATCCGAGGTCATATCTAGAATGTAAAGCTAACGTTAGTATGTGATATAAATATAACGTCACTTTTAGGTCATCAATGTGATATCACTCGGTCAGTAACATGCATGTAATCGTAATGTCACATTTACGTCACACATTTGACGTACCATTTACATTACAATTTATATCATCAGAATGTAAAATTTACGTTGTATTTGTTACGTTACATGTTCTCTAGATGTGATATCACTGTTACGTTGGTGTGTTCACTGGGTGGGTACTTTACCTTATGGATTTTCCATTTTTTTATTTTTACTCTGCTTACATTTTATTCATTTATTTTAAAATTTAAAAAAGTGACAGTTGTCAGATACATTGACACTCATTCCTGAGGTTCAATAATTAATTTTCGGATTTTACGAAAATAAAAAACTAAAAATATGCATAAGTAGAAAATTTTAAAAACTATAAGTGCAATTTTTTCAAATACATTTTTTTTTTGTAATTTATCGTTTAAAAAAAAAATCCAAAAATTATAAGACGTCGGCTACCTTCAGGTATCATCAGATTCTTTGACGTATCATTTTTTTTTTTTTTTTTCAAGTACAATTTCTTTTTTTATCAGATTTTAACTCAAAATTATTATCTTGATAATAAATAATTTTTAATTATTAAATTTTATTTTGATTATTAATTAATTAAGTAAAAAAAAAAAAAAAAAATATCGCGGCCTGGATTCGAACCAGGAACCTCCGAGTTGACCAGGCAGGCAATTTCCCATGATAGGTGAACCCTTTCACTCCTCCGTCCATCTTACGGTTTTAAATAAATTAATATTTTTTATCATTGAAATCTAATCTTTATTCATCATAGAATATGACTCAACTAAAATATCACTTAGCGAAGGCCATATAATATGGATAAAATTTATTTATCAAATTTGTTTCATACTCAATTGAAATTAACTGTCAGTTATTTTTATTTACATCGGTGGAATTGGAAACTACGTTTTTTTTTGTTTTTTTTTTAATTAATGTTCTCTAATTGTTTACAAAATTTATTTATTAGAAATAATTACAATAATAATAATAATAATAATTTTAGTATAAAATAATTAACAATCATCAATCCTTATCAACTTAAGTCAACAATTTTGACGACTTATCTTTTTATCAATTTTTTTTTTACAAGTATACACTGAGAGAAAAGTCGATAGTCATTTTAACTAAAAAGACTTCAACTATTAAAAATTAGTTATTGGTACTAATGCGTTAGTATGGCTAACTATTCAGTAGTTGCTCAAACTAAAAAACAATTAATTAAAGCAACTAAAATTTTTCAGTCTCCGAAAATTGTTGTTTTAACTAAATAAATTTAGTTGATTGTATATGAATTTTAAAATTAACTATAACTCTAACTATTAAGTATAACTTAATTTTTTTAGTGTATGTAAATAAAAATTGTTTTTATTATAACTGCTGATTTAAAGTTAAAATAAAATAGTTGTTTTAAACATAAATCTAGTTAATGGAACTAAAATTTTCAAGTTACTGTAATTGAGTTAAATGTAGGCAGGAAATGGATTTTTAATTTTTTTTCAAAACTTAATGATTGAGTAAATAAATGTTTTTAAATCGCCAAAAAGTTTTTATCAAAAACTTTTTCTCAAACATATTTTTTTTTGCAAAATTATTTTTTTCTAAAAAAATTATTTTTCAAAGAATTTTTTTTTCCAAAAAATTTGTTATCTTAATTTTTTTAGAAAACTTCAGTTGTTAAAAATATGTTGAAAATAGAAATACATATTTATATCAATTATTTAAGATAAATTGGAATACTTAAACTGAACTGTCGTACAAAAATTTTCGATTTAAGCATAAAAATATGTTGACTTGAGAAAAAAAATTTTGATTCAAGATAAAAATTGTAAGATAGTTATTTATTTAGTGCAAGAAAATTCTGATGTTCCGAATCGTTAAAAAAAAAAGTGTTCTTGAATTAAGAACATTTTTATTTGATTCGAGTTAACTTTTTTCGATGTAGTTATAATTCGCAAAAATATCGGATAATTTTAAAAAACATTTAGGATCAATATTAATAGCTGACAAAAGTTTTTCCTTTAGCTAATAAAGTTCTTCATTTGTACGTTATCAAAACCTAAATGCATCTTTCAAATTTTAGTTTCTCTACACTGTAAAATATTATTGGACTCGGTGTAGTGTAAATGTTTGTGTAAAAATTGTGGTGTGAAAATTACACTAAGTATTGTATTAAATTTAAGCGGTGTGAATTAGAAATTTTTCCTCCGTCAAGCGTGTATATGTGTAATTTATGTTTAAATTTTGCGTTTAAGGCAAATAATCATAATAAAATTAAAATGTTCAAAACACAAGTTAATATCTAAATAAAATTGCTCAAACCAAGAGAAAAATTTCTTGAGAGAAAACATATGTATGGAGGAGAGGAAAGTCACCGGTACCAGACAGCAGTAGCGGGAGTAGTTCGATGCTCGCCACGAGATCGCGCCCAGCCGCTGTGTAGTGTCCCTGGCAAGATATATGTCTCAGAAGTGTTAAATTCCAATGTTAAAAATAATTTAGGCATCAGTACAACTCTGTCATTTGACAAAGTGACAATTACATTTTTGGATTGTATTATAGTTTATCCTATATTACATCAAGACATTAATATTTATTATTAATGGTTCAATAAATAATTTATCTTTAAAATTTAACTTGAACTTTCAAAACAAAATTAATTCTAATCAAAACTCTATAGAGTCTCTACTTAATAATTAAAACCATGTGAATGGTATATTTGTACGAAAAAAAATTATTTATTTAATGGATTTAACTAAAAAAAATTCATTGAATTAACTAAAAAACATTGTAATGATACTTAATATTTTTGTTTGATTTAATGAAAAAGTTATAGATGAATTAACTGCCTAAGTTCAGTTTAAAAAATTGAAAATTCTTAATTGAATACAAGTTTAAAAATCAGTTACATTAACTTTCTATATAGTTAATTGAACTAAAAAATATTTAACATAACTACTTAGAGATATTTATAATAACTATCTATTGGTGTTGTAGTAACTTCGAAAAAATAGTTAAAGCGCTATTTAACTGTCATTTTATAGTTAGATTTACTGGATTTTTCTCTCAGTGTACAGTTTCTACTTTTATTAGAATTTAATTTAAATTATTTTTTCCATTTTTACACTCCGTAGGACTGGACTCAATTGACTTGCATACTTTATTTATTTCTAATGGTAGTTTACTTCCTTTCACTTCAAGATTCGAATTATCTGAAGTACTCTGATTTATGAAATTAATTTTAATAATGTCAATCAATTTAATACGTTTTTATTTTTTTCAATTTTAATTAAAAAAAAAAAATCTAAAATTTACTTGTGACGTTATTAATAAAGTCACAAATAGTATGTTGGTGACAAAAACCTGCTTGTTGATTTAGTCATCAAAATGATAAACATCTTGGAGGACAAAAGTTTTTTGAATCATTCGTCTTCAGATCATCATGAATTCATGAGTAAATTTATTGTAGTATCAGTATTTAAATTAAAGAACCAGTTAACTAACAGCCAGAAGGAACAGATTCAAAGACTGATATTTGACGGCACTCCAGTCCATTTACAATCAATGCAACCGGAGATAAGGACAATGAGAATCACCATTTGGGAATTGGTTGTTGATATTTTGTCTGATGGTACTGCTAAGCTGAACTATGATTCCAAGAAAGTTGGATTATTAATACTATTTAATAATTTATAATTATTTATGTGACTTATATACTTATTATTATAGCTGTAGATAAACGTCGTAAATATTACGAAACAATGATTGAAAACCCATTTCTTCAAGTGACTCCAGCACAGGCGCTGTCTAAAATGTTAGCGACATGTGTGGTCACACCTGTTGGGTCAAAAAAAAAAAAAATTGGACATACTATTTGTGACTTTATTAATAATGTGACAAGTAAATTTTAGATTTTTTTTTTTTAATTAAAATTGAAAAAAATAAAGACATATTAAATTGATTGAAATTGTTAAAATTAATTTAATAAATCAGATTACTTCAGATAATTCAAGTCTTGAAGTGAAAGAAAGTAAACTACCATTAGAAATAAATAAAGTATGCAAGTCAATTGAGTCCAGTCCTACTGAGTGTAAAAATGAAAAAAATAATTAAAATTAAATTCTAATAAAAGTAGAGACTGTACTTGTAAAAAAAATTGATAAAAAGATAAGTTGTCAAAATTGTAGACTTAAATAGATAAGGATTGATGATTGTTAATTATTTTATACTAAAATTATTATTATTATTATTGTAATTATTTCTAATAAATAAATTTTGTAAACAATTAGAGAACATTAATTAAAAAAAAAACAAAAAAAAACGTAGTTTCCAATTCCACCGATGTAAAGATGTAAATAAAAATAACTGACAGTTAATTTCAATTGAGTATGAAACAAATTTGATAAATAAATTTCAACCGACAAAATTAAAAGATCTTGATTGTAGTACTTAAATTATTTCAATTATTTTTTAAAAATTTTAGTCTACTCAATTAATTAATTAAAATTAAAAACGCGGCATTTAAAAATTTATGATTTGACAGCCGCTGTAAAAAAACCGTATACAGGCGCTATAAGGGGTAAAAATAGGTTAAAATCATGACTTTGTCCACTTGATTCGTCGTAGAAACTATAATTACGATACGATTCGGCTGAAAATTGGTTTGGAAGTAGAAATCGATTTCCTCTATCGAAATCAGGCAGAGGATAACATAAGAAATAACAACAAAGCCGTTTAAAGGCGCGAAAAGGGGTAAAAATAGGTTAAAATGATGACTTTGTCCACTTGATTCGTCGTAGAAACTACAATTACGATTTGATTCGGCTGAAAATTGGTTTGGAAGTAGAAATTGATTCCCTCTATCAAAATCAGGCAGGGGATAACATGAGAATTAACAACGAATCCGTATACAGGCGCTATGAGGGGTAAAAATAGGTTAAAATCATGACTTTGTCCACTTGATTCGTCGTAGTAACTATAATTACGATTTGATTCGGCTGAAAATTGGTTTGGAAGTAGAAATCGATTCCCTCTATCGAAATCAGGCAGAGGATAACATAAGAATTAACAACAAAGCCGTAGACAGGCGCTTTAAGGGGTAAAAGTAGGTTGAAATGATGACTTTGTCAAATTGATTCGTCGTAGGATCTATAATTAAAGTTTAATTCGGCTGAAAATTGGTTTGGAAGTAGAAATTGATCCCCTCTATCGAAATCAGGCAAAGGATAACATAAGAATTAACAACAAAGCCGTATACAGGCGCAAAAAGGCGTAAAAATAGGTTAAAATGATGACTTTGTCCACTTGATTCGTCGTAGAAATTGTAATTACATTTTGATTCGGCTGAAAATCTGTTTGGAAGTAGAAATTGATTCTCTCTATCAAAATCAGGAAGAGGATAACATAAGAATTAACAACAAATCCGTATACAGGCGCTAAAAGGGGTAAAAATAGGTTAAAATGATGACTTTGTCAACTTGATTCGTCATAGAAACTATAACTTAGATTCGATTCGGCTGAAAATTGGTTTGGAAGTAGACATTAATCCCCTCTATCGAAATCAGGCAGAGGATAACATAAAAATTACCAACAAAGCCCTCTACAGGCGCTAAAAGGGGTAAAAGTGGGTTAAAATGATGACTTTGTCCACTTGATTCGTCGTAGAAACTATAATTACGATTCGATTCGGCTGAAAGTTGGTTTGGAAGTAGAAATTGATCCCCTTTATCGAAATCAGAAAGAGGATAACATAAGAATCAACAACAAAACCGTATACAGGCGCTTTAAGGGGTAAAAGTGGGTTGAAATGATGACTTTGTCAACTTGATTCGTCGTAGGATCTATAATTACAATTCAATTCGGCTAAAAATTGGTTTGGAAGTAGAAATTGATCCCTTCTATCGAAATCAGGCAGAGGATAACATAAGAATGAACAATAAAGCCGTAGACAGGCACTTTAACGGGTAAAAGTGGGTTGAAATGATGACTTTGTCAAATTGATTCGTCGTAGGATCGATAATTATAATTCATTTCGGCTGAAAATTGGTTTAGAAGTAGAAATTGATTCCCTCTATCAAAATCAGGAAGAGGATAACATAAGAATTAACAACGAATATGTATACAGGCGCTAAAAGGGGTAAAAATAGGTTAAAATGATGACTTTGTCAACTTGATTCGTCATAGAAACTATAACTTAGATTCGATTCGGCTGGAAATTGGTTTGGAAGTAGACATTAATCCCCTCTATCGAAATCAGGCAGAGGATAACATAAGCATTAACAACAAAGACGTATACGGGCGCTAAAAGGGGTAAAAATAGGTTAAAATGATGACTTTGTCCACTTGATTCGTCGTAGAAACTATGATTACGATTCGATTCAGCTGAAAATTGGTTTGGAAGAAGAAATCGATTCCCTCTATCGAAACCAGGCAGAGGATAACATAAGAATCAACAACAAAACCGTATACAGGCGCTAAAAGGGGCAAAAGTGGGATAAAATGATGACTTTGTCCACTTGATTAATCGTAGAATCAATAATTATAATTCGAATCGGCTAAAAATTGGTGAGGAAGTAGAAATTGATCCCCTCTATCGAAATCAGGAAGAGGATAACATCAGAATCAACAACAAAACCGTATACAGGCGCTAAAAGGGGTAAGAGTAGGTTAAAATGATGCCTTTGTCCACTTGATTCGTCGTAGAAACTATAATTATGATTCGATTCAGCTGAATATGAGTTTGGAAGTAGAAATTGATCCCCTCTATCGAAATCAGGCAAAGGATAACGTAAGAATCAACAACAAAGCCGTATACAGGCGCTTCAACGGGTAAAAGTGGGATAAAATAATGTATTTGTCCACTTGATTAATCGTAGAATCTATAATTATAATTCTAATCGGCTAAAAATTGGTTTGGAAGTAGAAATTAATCCCCTCTGTCGAAATCAGGCTGAGGAAAACGTACGAATTAACAACAAAACCGTATACAGGCGCTAAAAGGGGTGAAAGTAGGTTAAAATGATGCCTTTGTCCACTTGATTCGTCGTAGAAACTATAATTATGATTCGATACAGCTGAAAATGAGTTTGGAAGTAGAAATTGATCCCCTCTATCGAAATCAGGCAGAGGATAACATTAGAATTAACAATAAAGGCGTATACAGGCGCTAAAAGGGGTAAAAGTGGGATAAAATGATGACTTTGTCTACTTGATTCGTCGTAGAATCTATAATTATAATTCTAATCGGCTAAAAATTGGTTTGGAAGTAGAAATTAATCCCCTCTGTCGAAATCAGGCTGAGGATAACGTACGAATTAACAACAAAACCGTATACAGGCGCTAAAAGGGGTAAAAGTGGGATAAAATGATGACTTTGTCCACTTGATTCGTCGTAGAATCTATAATTACGATTCGATGCGGTTGAAAATTGGTTTGGAAGTAGGAATTGGTCCCCTCTATCGAAATCAGAAAGGGGATAACATAAGAATCGACAACAAAACCGTATACAGGCGCTTGAAGGGGTAAAAGTGGGTTGAAATGATGACTTTGTCAACTTGATTCGTCGTAGTATCTATAATTATAATTCAATTCGCCTAAAAATTGGTTTGGAAGTGGAAATTGATCCCTTCTATCGGAATCAGGCAGAGGATAACATGAGAATTAACAACGAATTCGTATACAGGCGCTATAAGGGGTTAAAATAGGTTAAAATGATGACTTTGTTCACTTGATTCGTCGTAGAAACTATAATTACGATTCGATTCGGCTGAAAATTGGTTTGGAAGTAGAAATTAATCCCCTCTATCGAAATCAGGCAGAGGATAACATAAGAATTAACAACAAAGCCGTAGACAGGCATTTTAACGGGTAAAAGTGGGTTGAAATGATGACTTTGTCAACTTGATTCGTCGTAGGATCTATAATTACAATTCAATTCGGCTAAAAATTGGTTTGGAAGTAGACATTAATCCCCTCTATCGAAATCAGGCAGAGGATAACATAAGAATTAACAACAAAGCCCTCTACAGGCGCTAAAAGGGGTAAAAGTGGGTTAAAATGATGACTTTGTCCACTTGATTCGTCGTAGAAACTATAATTACGATTCGATTCGGCTGAAAGTTGGTTTGGAAGTAGAAATTGATCCCCTTTATCGAAATCAGAAAGAGGATAACATAAGAATCAACAACAAAACCGTATACAGGCGCTTTAAGGGGTAAAAGTGGGTTGAAATGATGACTTTGTCAACTTGATTCGTCGTAGGATCTATAATTACAATTCAATTCGGCTAAAAATTGGTTTGGAAGTAGACATTAATCCCCTCTATCGAAATCAGGCAGAGGATAACATAAGAATTAACAACAAAGCCCTCTACAGGCGCTAAAAGGGGTAAAAGTGGGATAAAATGATGACTTTGTCCACTTGATTCGTCGTAGAAACTATAATTACGAATCGATTCGGCTGAAAATTGGCTTGGAAGTAGAAATCGATTCCCTCTATCGAAACCAGGCAGAGGATAACATAAGAATCAACAACAAAACCGTATACAGGCGCTAAAAGGGGCAAAAGTGGGATAAAATGATGACTTTGTCCACTTGATTAATCGTAGAATCAATAATTATAATTCGAATCGGCTAAAAATTGGTGAGGAAGTAGAAATTGATCCCCTCTATCGAAATCAGGAAGAGGATAACATCAGAATCAACAACAAAACCGTATACAGGCGCTAAAAGGGGTAAGAGTAGGTTAAAATGATGCCTTTGTCCACTTGATTCGTCGTAGAAACTATAATTATGATTCGATTCAGCTGAATATGAGTTTGGAAGTAGAAATTGATCCCCTCTATCGAAATCAGGCAAAAAATAACGTAAGAATCAACAACAAAGCCGTATACAGGCGCTTCAACGGGTAAAAGTGGGATAAAATAATGTATTTGTCCACTTGATTAATCGTAGAATCTATAATTATAATTCTAATCGGCTAAAAATTGGTTTGGAAGTAGAAATTAATCCCCTCTGTCGAAATCAGGCTGAGGAAAACGTACGAATTAACAACAAAACCGTATACAGGCGCTAAAAGGGGTGAAAGTAGGTTAAAATGATGCCTTTGTCCACTTGATTCGTCGTAGAAACTATAATTATGATTCGATACAGCTGAAAATGAGTTTGGAAGTAGAAATTGATCCCCTCTATCGAAATCAGGCAGAGGATAACATTAGAATTAACAATAAAGGCGTATACAGGCGCTAAAAGGGGTAAAAGTGGGATAAAATGATGACTTTGTCTACTTGATTCGTCGTAGAATCTATAATTATAATTCTAATCGGCTAAAAATTGGTTTGGAAGTAGAAATTAATCCCCTCTGTCGAAATCAGGCTGAGGATAACGTACGAATTAACAACAAAACCGTATACAGGCGCTAAAAGGGGTAAAAGTGGGATAAAATGATGACTTTGTCCACTTGATTCGTCGTAGAATCTATAATTACGATTCGATTCGGTTGAAAATTGGTTTGGAAGTAGGAATTGGTCCCCTCTATCGAAATCAGAAAGGGGATAACATAAGAATCGACAACAAAACCGTATACAGGCGCTTGAAGGGGTAAAAGTGGGTTGAAATGATGACTTTGTCAACTTGATTCGTCGTAGTATCTATAATTATAATTCAATTCGCCTAAAAATTGGTTTGGAAGTGGAAATTGATCCCTTCTATCGGAATCAGGCAGAGGATAACATGAGAATTAACAACGAATTCGTATACAGGCGCTATAAGGGGTTAAAATAGGTTAAAATGATGACTTTGTTCACTTGATTCGTCGTAGAAACTATAATTACGATTCGATTCGGCTGAAAATTGGTTTGGAAGTAGAAATTAATCCCCTCTATCGAAATCAGGCAGAGGATAACATAAGAATTAACAACAAAGCCGTAGACAGGCACTTTAACGGGTAAAAGTGGGTTGAAATGATGACTTTGTCAAATTGATTCGTCGTAGGATCGATAATTATAATTCATTTCGGCTGAAAATTGGTTTGGAAGTAGAAATTGATTCCCTCTATCAAAATCAGGAAGAGGATAACATAAGAATTAACAACGAATATGTATACAGGCGCTAAAAGGGGTAAAAATAGGTTAAAATGATGACTTTGTCAACTTGATTCGTCATAGAAACTATAACTTAGATTCGATTCGGCTGGAAATTGGTTTGGAAGTAGACATTAATCCCCTCTATCGAAATCAGGCAGAGGATAACATAAGAATTGACAACAAAGCCCTCTACAGGCGCTAAAAGGGGTAAAAGTGGGATAAAATGATGACTTTGTCCACTTGATTCGTCGTAGAAACTATAATTACGAATGGATTCGGCTGAAAATTGGTTTGGAAGTGGAAATTGATTCCCTCTCTCGAAATCAGGCAGAGGATAACATAAGAATTAACAACAAAGACGTATACGGGCGCTAAAAGGGGTAAAAATAGGTTAAAATGATGACTTTGTCCACTTGATTCGTCGTAGAAACTATGATTACGATTCGATTCGGCTGAAAATTGGTTTGGAAGTAGAAATCGATCCCCTCTATCGAAACCAGGCAGAGGATAACATAAGAATCAACAACAAAACCGTATACAGGCGCTTGAAGGGGTAAAAGTGGGTTGAAATGATGACTTTGTCAACTTGATTCGTCGTAGAATCTATAATTATAATTCAATTTGCCTGAAAATTGGTTTGGAAGTGGAAATTGATCCCTTCTATCGAAATCAGGAAGAGGATAACATAAGAATTTACAACAAAGCCCTATACAGGCGCTAAAAGGGGTAAAAGTGGGATAAAATGATGTATTTGTCCACTTGATTAATCGTAGAATCTATAATTATAATTCGAATGGGGTAAAAATTGGTTTGGAAGTAGGAATTGGTCCCTTCGATCGAAATCAGGCAAAGGATAATATAAGAATTAACAACAATGCCGTATACAGGCGCTATAAGGGGTAAAAATAGGTTAAAATCATGACTTCGTCCACTTGATTCGTCGTAGAAACTATAATTACGATTCGATTCGGCTGAAAATTGGTTTGGAAGTAGAAATCAATTCCCTCTATCAAAATCAGGCAGAGGATAACATAAGAATTAACAACGAAGCCGTAGACAGGCGCTTTAAGGGGTAAAAGTGGGTTGAAATGATGACTTTGTCAAATTGATTCGTCGTAAGATCTATAATTAAAATTCAATTCGGCTGAAAATTGGTTTGGAAGTAGAAATTGATCCCCTCTATCGAAATCAGGCAAAGGATAACATAAGAATTAACAACGAATTCGTATACAGGCGCTATAAGGGGTAAAAATAGGTTAAAATGATGACTTTGTTCACTTGATTCGTCGTAGAAACTATAATTACGATTCGATTCGGCTGAAAATTGGTTTGGAAGTAGAAATCGATTCCCTCTATCGAAATCAGGCAGAGGATAACATAAGAATTAACAACAAAGCCGTAGACAGGCACTTTAACGGGTAAAAGTGGGTTGAAATGATGATTTTCTCTACCTGATTCGTCGTAGAATCTATCATTATAATTTAATTCGGCTGAAAATTAGTTTGGAAGTAGAAATTGATCCCCTCTATCAAAATCAGGCAGAGGATAACGTACGAATTAACAACAAAACCGTATACAGGCGCTAAAAGGGGTAAAAGTGGGTTGAAATGATGATTTTCTCCACCTGATTCGTCGTAGAATCTATAATTATAATTTAATTCGGTTGAAAATTGGTTTGGAAGTAGAAAATGGTCCCCTTTATCGAAATCAGGCAGAGGATAACATAAGAATTAACAACAAAGCCGTATACAGGCACTAAAAGGGATGAAAATAGGTTAAAATGATGACTTTAGCCACTTGATTCGTCGTAGAAACTATAATTACGATTCGATTCGGCTGAAAATTGGTTTGGAAGTAGGAATTGCTTCCCTCTATCGAAATCAGGGAAAGAATAACATAAGAATTTACAACAAAGCCGTATATAGGCGCTTCAGGGGCTGAATGTGAGATAAAATGATGACAATGTCCACTTGATTAATCGTAGAATCGATAATTATAATCCGATTCGGCTCAAAATTGGTTTGGAAGTAGAAATTGATCCCTTCTATCGAAATCAGGCAGAGGATAACGTAAGAATTAACAACAAAGCCGTATACAGGCGCTTTAACGGGTAAAAGTGGGATAAAATGATGTCTTTGTCCACTTGATTAATCGTAGAATCTATAGTTATAATTCTAATCGGCTAAAAATTGGTTTGGAAGTAGAAATTGATCCCCTCTGTCAAAATCAGGCTGAGGATAACGTACGAATTAACAACAAAACCGTATACAGGCGCTAAACGGGGTAAAAGTAGGTTAAAATGATGACTTTGTCCACTTGATTCGTCGTAGAAACTATAATTACGATTTGATTCGGCTGAAAATTGGTTTGGAAGTAGAAATCGATTTTCTCTATCGAAATCAGGCAAAGGATAACATAAGAATTAACATCAAAGCCCTCTACAGGCGCTCAAATGGGTAAAAGTGGGTTAAAATGATGACTTTGTCCACTTGATTAATCGTAGAATCAATAATTATAATTCGAATCGGCTAAAAATTGGTGAGGAAGTAGAAATTGATCCCCTCTATCGAAATCAGGCAGAGGATAACATTAGAATTAACAATAAAGGCGTATACAGGCGCTAAAAGGGGTAAAAGTGGGATAAAATGATGACTTTGTCTACTTGATTCGTCGTAGAATCTATAATTACAATTCGATTCGGTTGAAAATTGATTTGGAAGTAGGAATTGATCCCCTCTATCGAAATCAGGCAGAGGATAACGTAAGAATCAACAACAAAGCCGTATACAGGCGCTTTAACGGGTAAAAGTGGGATAAAATGATGTATTTGTCCACTTGATTAATCGTAGAATCTATAATTATAATTCTAATCGGCTAAAAATTGGTTTGGAAGTAGAAATTAATCCCCTCTGTCGAAATCAGGCTGAGGATAACGTACGAATTAACAACAAAACCGTATACAGGAGCTAAACGGGGTAAAAGTAGGTTAAAATGATGACTTTGTCCACTTGATTCGTCGTAGAAACTATAATTATGATTCGATCCAGCTGAAAATTGGTTTGGAAGTAGAAATTGATCTCCTCCATCGAAATCAGGCAGAGGATAACGTGAGATTAGCAAGAAAGCCGTATACAGGCGCTAAAAGGGGTAAAAGTAGGTTAAAATGATGACTCTGTCCACTTGATTAATCGTGGAATCTATAATTATTATTCGATTCAGATGAAAATTGGTTTGGAAGCAGTCATTGATTCCTTCTATCGAAATCAGGCAGAGGGTAACATAAGAATTTACAACAAAGCCGTATACAGGCGCTAAAAGGGGTAAAAGTGGGTTGAAATGATGATTTTCTCCACCTGATTCGTCGTAGAATCTATCATTATAATTTAATTCTGTGACGTCTGGCAAAAATTAGACGATTTTATTTTAATTTTATAATTTTTTTTAATAAGTAAAACAGAATAATGAGAGTATACATTAAGTGCCTCGATGGTCAGTTTTAGAAATCGTTTTGGTGCGTCACAAAAGCTTTTATCGGCTTAAACTAAAACAAACAAATAAATAGAAATTTTATCAGTTTCGAATACTAGATAAGAGCTGAACACATTTTAAACTCATTTAAAATAATGTTTTAACAAAACATTTTGACTCATTTTTAATGTTTTAACTAAAAATATTTCATAAAGATAATTCATAAAAAATTATTTCATAGTCCGATAAATGATAACACTTAATTATTTTTATAAATAATAAATAATGTTTAAAGGTTCTAGGTGAAAAATACCAGACCTAGTAAATAATTCTATAAATAATAATTAATAAATAATGTTGAAGGGTTCTAGGTGAAAATACCAGACCTAATAAATAATATAACATTTCATATTTTTATAATTGATAAATAATAGTAAAAGGTTCTAAGTGAGAACACTAGACCTGGTAAATAATTTAGTAGGTTATTAATAATAATTAATAATTTAAGGTTCTAGGCAGCTCGCCAGGCCTGATAAATAATAAATAGTAATAAATTATTATTTAATAAATAAATAATAATTCATAATAGTAAAATGATGTACATGAGTACATGGTGTACATGAGTACATGATGTACATGAGTATATGATGTACATGAGTATGTGTATGTATGCGTGTGTGTGTTTTGCTCACGTGTAAATGTGCTTGCGTGTGGGTGGACACATATACGCACACATATGTACACATACTCATACGAGGGCATCCACTTGTAGTGGGAGTTCATACGACACTCTCTGGAAAATCTAAGAGTGAGGGTAAGGGCCCAGGAATTCGGACACTTAATTGGTCACGCTTTTTCCCCCAATTGAGGTCAACTGGAACGCCCCGAAAATCGACACCCGAAAAATTGGTCGTGTGAACTCTCTCTCTTGACCAGGATCTCCAAGTATGCGGATCGTAAATAAAACTTAGGTTCAGTGGCCGGGTTCCCCCGGGTCCCTCCACGTAGAATGGACAAGTATATTTTGAATTAGAGTCAGTGAGCGTTATACTAAGTGTTCTCTAGTATATCCTTTTATTTAAATATTTTCGCAACGGTAAATACTGCAAGGTGAAAACCCAGGTATGTCAATAAATACTTAATATAAAATACCACAGATAAAATTTTGTAAGAGACTTTGAGAAAGAGTCTGGTCACTAAATTTTATACTTGAATTCATTTTGAATAATTAACTTTTGTAAGAGACTGAGAAATAGTCTGGTCACAAATTATTATAATTGAATTTATATGGGAATAATAAAATTTTGTAAGAGACTGAAAACTAGTCTGGTCACAAATTATTATATTTGAATTTATATGGGAATAATTAACTTTTGTAAGAGACTAAGAAATAGTCTGGTCACAAATTATTATATTTGAATTTATATGGAAATAATTAACTTTTGTAAGAGACTAAGAAATAGTCTGGTCACAAATTATTATATTTGAATTTATATGGGAATAATTAACTTTTGTAAGAGACTAAGAAATTGTCTGGTCACAAATTATTATAATTGAATTTATATGGGAATAATTAACTTTTGTAAGAGACTAAGAAATAGTCTGGTCACGAATTTTTATATTTAGTATTGTATTTGGATAGTTAATTTTATTAAGTGTTGTTTAACATTTAATTTTGCGTTTAAAATTGTAATTAAATAATTTTCAATAACTAAATTTTTGTAATAGTTATTTAACAAACAATAATATTTGTACGGTTTTACAATATATTCATTAAATTTAAACCGAGAATTTATCATTTAATTTAACCTTCACCAACAATATTATTAAGACAAAAACCTCTGGAGTTCCCGGTCTATAGGCTTCGGCTTGGGCCAAATACTCACAACTTAAATAATTACGTACCAATTTTTGGACGTAACAAATTGGCGCTCGAACAGGGACCTGAGGTCTTTTTTTTGTTTTAATGATATCGTTGTTTTGTGAAGTGTTCGAGATAAAATTTTTTTTAACTCATTTTAATTGTGGTAATTTAGGAAAACTTACAAAATTTTATCTGAATTTATTTGAAATTTATCTGAAATTTATTTGAAATTTATTTTGAATTTTTTTTTGTGCTTATTGTGTTTTTCCTATTATTTTTGTTGTATATTTTGGATAAGAAACATTTTCGGGAGAAAATAACCTTTCCTTAACCTTTTACCAGCCAGATGCACGAATATACTGCTCTGGTTCCTAAATTTTTCTCCAGCCGGATGCGCGAATAAGCTGCTCTGGTTCCTAACTCCTTTACTAGCTGGATGCGCGAATAAGCTGCTCTGGTTCCTTATTCCTTTAACAGCTGGATGCGCGGATAAGCTGCTCTAGATTCCATCCTGATATGCCTATCCCTTATAAATGCTTTTGATAAAGTATTTATTTGCTTCTCAGCATTGTTTTAATCAACAAAAAAATGATTTACAAAAAAAAAAAAAATAGAAATGTGAATTTCTACGTCCGGAGGTGAATTACCTAGGACACGTAATAAGTCGAGAAGGGTTGAAACCCAACCCTGAAAACTGGAAGCAGTAAAGAAGTTTCCAGTCTCGAAGACCCCACGAAAATAAGGAAGTTTCCAGACTTAACTGGCTATTATCGCCGATAAAGAATTTTTTTTGAAAATAGCGAGACCTCTGACAAGGTTGATGAAAAAAAAAACAGAGAACTTACGTGGTCTGAGGACGCTCAGACTGCTTTTGAAAATCTGAAAACAGCATTATGCAGTGCACCGGTCTTGCAATACCCTGACTTCTCGAAACCGTTCATAATAACAGCGGATGCCTCAGGGGTAGCAATAGGGGCAGTACTTGTCACAAGGGGAAATAGGAAGCGTTGGCTATGCTTCAGGCTGAAAAAAAAATTTTCCGACCGTATCTATACGGACGTCGTTTTGACCTGGTAACAGACCATAAGCCTCTGATCTGGTTCAAAACTTCGAAGGAAGGAAATGCCCAAATTTTGAAATGGCGTTTATAGCTCGCTGAGTATAAAAAAATGTTATATACAAGCCTAGCAGAATAAATTTTAACGCGGATGCGTTAACTCGTAACCCTGTGAAACCGGTAAACGTAACGACTCGTGCACAAAGTCGCAGTTTACCGCGGGTTATTGAGGAAATGGGAAGCTCGGAGGTGGCTAGAAGAAATCCTACCGAAAAAATAGTGGGTCCACCAAAGAGGGGACGTAGGGAGGCCGCAAAAGACGGTAGATTTCCTGAATCGTCGAACCTGAACCCAGAAAGCTCTCAGCAGATAGAGCGGGACAGGTCTTCCTGGAAAGCGAGCAAGCTCTAAAAGGGAAATCCGAGACCGCACCCAGGATATCTGCCTGCGAATCGGACAGGCCGGAAACAAAAGGAGATAATTATACAAGAAATAAAAAATGATTCATCTCTGCAGAGCCCAGATGAATCGGAATCTCCAGGAAGAGACTCTGATACTGAAGACGGGACGTCTACCAGTGAGTCGTATTATCCCCGGGAGGGGCAAGATAATCAAACTTAAGTTCAGCGGCCGGTTTTTTCCGCGTAGAACAGTAAAGTATAATCAAACAATTTTCCGTAAACGTTCTCGTGTAAGAATCGTTAGGAAAAAGAAAACAATTTTCCGTAAACGTTTTCGGGTAAGAATCGTTAGGAAAAAGAAAACAATTTTCCGTAAACGTTTTCGTATAAGAACCGTTAGGAAAGAGAAAACAATTTTCCGTAAACGTTTTCGTGTAAGAATCGTTAGGAAAAAGAAAACAATTTTCCGTAAACGTTTCGAGTAAGAATCGTTAGGAAAAAGGAAACATTTTTTTTCCGTAAACGTTTTCGTGTAAGAACCGTTAGGAAATAGAAAACAATTTTCCGTAAACGTTTTCGTGTAAGAATCGTTAGGAAAAAGGAAACATTTTTTCCGTAAACGTTTTCGTGTAAGAATCGTTAGGAAAAAGAAAACAATTTTCCGTAAACATTTTCGTGTAAGAATCGTTAGGAAAAAGAAAACAATTTTCCGTAAACGTTTTTTGTAAGAATCGTTAGAAAAAAAAAAACAATTTTCTGTAAATGTTTTGATTGAGAAATTTTTGTATTTGGAATATTTAATTTTTTTTTGTAAGAATCGTTAGAAACAAGAAAATAATTTTCTGTAAACGATTAAATTGAATAATTAATATTTGTTTAAGAGTCGTTAAATAATTTTATTCAGCTTTAAATTTTGTAATTGAATGAAGGTTATTGTGTTGACCCCACAGGAGGTCACACTTTCTGGGATTCAGTACTACAGAGATATTGTAGAGAAAATACTTACTCTGTTTCATTCAGGGGACCAGCGTCCAAATTAGTGTCTAAGGCTGAAACCGTATTCTCAGTTAATGTAAGAGATACGAGTTTCTCATCAGCAGTGACTGGAAATGAGGACTCAGGTGGCCTTTCTATTTTTAGAACGGAACATCCGCGATTGTTTATTTATCAAGGGCAAGGACCTTGCCACCTTGGAATCAAATATTGTTGAAACTAATCCAGATAACTTGGATCTTTTCATGTATGATAACGTTAAATTCATATACGTAGAAAGGTACATCGGGAATCAAGTCCAGTCTTTTTACGTAGATGTTATGTTTATATTGTTGTAAAATTGAACGAGACATGTTGACAAACTCATTGGCCATCGCATCGACCCAGCCTGACGAGTTTGCGTACCGATTTATGGGAAGCCCAGGATACATGGCCGTCCTCGCTGGCGAAGTTATTCACATCGTCCAGTGCATTCCAGTGGAAGTGAAAATTCAGCACGCGACCAGTTGCTACAACCGGATTCCAATTGGGAGCGACCTGGTATAAATTTATGCCGACTCCGGTGGAAACCGTACCTCCAGTCAGTCTAAAACCTAATACTAAGGGAGACTGGAGCTATAGTAGTCCCACCAATTTAGCTATCAGCGGAATCTACACCAAAGACGACCTGGAGACTATGGAGAACCGAATCATGTTCACGATTGAACAGACCTCCGTGATAGAGACCATGGCTCAGCAGTTCACAAATGGATCAAGGGCATATCCGTCCATTTTGAATGTGCTGAATGAAGATGTCTAGGACCGTTTAGCCGAGAGTGCCTGGGATAAAACCTGGGAAAAATTTATAATGTTCGGCACATTCAGCGCCGGTATAATTGGAATACTGATGTGTCTTCGTGTAATAAAGTCAGTGGCCGATATCGTAATAAACGGATATGCGTTGCATTCCGCCTACGGTTGGTCATTTCATCTTTTAGGGGCCATATGGGACTCCTTAGCCCACCTCTTGCTACATCTAGCAAAGGACCCCGTAGAAGGATATCCGAGGGTTCCTGTTCAAAGACTCACTGAAGGGAACACCGTAGATGTAGAGATGGGATCTCTACCAACCGCTCCAGAAATATACCGAGCGTTACCAAACACCGAAGCTACCAACAACCACCCGACGCTGTCAATCAAGTAAGAAGAATGTCATTGAGTATGTCATACATAGTCTTGATTTCAGTATAAGAGCTTGTAATTTAATATAAGGATTAAAGACCAAACGAGAGATTTAACGTCGCTCTCATTCTTTAACAAGTATAAATTCACTCGTACTTCCGTCTAATGACGGGGGTGTTACGTCTGGCAAAAATTAGACGATTTTATTTTAATTTTATAATTTTTTTTAATAAGTAAAACAGAATAATGAGAGTATACATTAAGTGCCTCGATAGTCAGTTTTAGAAATCGTTTTGGTGCGTCACAAAAGCTTTTATCGGCTTAAACCAAAACAAACAAATAAATAGAAATTTTATCAGTTTCGAATACTAGATAAGAGCTGAACACATTTTAAACTCATTTAAAATAATGTTTTAACAAAACATTTTGACTCATTTTTAATGTTTTAACTAAAAATATTTCATAAAGATAATTCATAAAAAAATTTCATAGTCCGATAAATGATAACACTTTATTATTTTTATTAATAATAAATAATGTTTAAAGGTTCTAGGTGAAAAATACCAGACCTAGTAAATAATTCTATAAATAATAATTAATAAATAATGTTGAAGGGTTCTAGGTGAAAATACCAGACCTAATAAATAATATAACATTTCATATTTTTATAATTGATAAATAATAGTAAAAGGTTCTAAGTGAGAACACTAGACCTGGTAAATAATTTAGTAGGTTATTAATAATAATTAAAAATTAAAGGTTCTAGGCAGCTCGCCAGGCCTGATAAATAATGAATAGTAATAAATTATTATTTAATAAATAAATAATAATTCATAATAGTAAAATGATGTACATGAGTACATGGTGTACATGAGTACATGATGTGCATGAGTATATGATGTACATGAGTATGTGTATGTATGCGTGTGTGTGTTTTGCTCACGTGTAAATGTGCTTGCGTGTGGGTGGACACATATACGCACACATATGTACACATACTCATACGAGGGCATCCACTTGTAGTGGGAGTTCATACGACACTCTCTGGAAAATCTAAGAGTGAGGGTAAGGGCCCAGGAATTCGGACACTTAATTGGTCACGCTTTTTCCCCCAATTGAGGTCAACTGGAACGCCCCGAAAATCGACACCCGAAAAATTGGTCGTGTGAACTCTCTCTCTTGACCAGGATCTCCAAGTATGCGGATCGTAAATAAAACTTAGGTTCAGTGGCCGGGTTCCCCCGGGTCCCTCCACGTAGAATGGACAAGTATATTTTGAATTAGAGTCAGTGAGCGTTATACTAAGTGTTCTCTAGTATATCCTTTTATTTAAATATTTTCGCAACGGTAAATACTGCAAGGTAAAAACCCAGGTATGTCAATAAATACTTAATATAAAATACCACAGATAAAATTTTGTAAGAGACTTTGAGAAAGAGTCTGGTCACTAAATTTTATACTTGAATTCATTTTGAATAATTAACTTTTGTAAGAGACTAAGAAATAGTCTGGTCACAAATTATTATAATTGAATTTATATGGGAATAATAAAATTTTGTAAGAGACTGAAAACTAGTCTGGTCACAAATTATTATATTTGAATTTATATGGGAATAATTAACTTTTGTAAGAGACTAAGAAATAGTCTGGTCACAAATTATTATAATTGAATTTATATGGGAATAATTAACTTTTGTAAGAGACTAAGAAATAGTCTGGTCACGAATTTTTATATTTAGTATTGTATTTGGATAGTTAATTTTATTAAGTGTTGTTTAACATTTAATTTTGCGTTTAAAATTGTAATTAAATAATTTTTAATAACTAAATTTTTGTAATAGTTATTTAACAAACAATAATATTTGTACGGTTTTAAAATATATGTATTAAATTTAAACCGAGAATTTATCATTTAATTTAACCTTCACCAACAATATTATTAAGACAAAAACCTCTGGAGTTCCCGGTCTACAGGCTTCGGCTTGGGCCAAATACTCACAACTTAAATAATTACGTACCAATTTTTGGACGTAACAATTCGGCTTAAAATTAGTTTGGAAGTAGAAATTGATCCCCTCTATCAAAATCAGGCAGAGGATAACGTACGAATTAACAACAAAACCGTATACAGGCGCTAAAAGGGGTAAAAGTGGGTTGAAATGATGATTTTCTCCACCTGATTCGTCGTAGAATCTATAATTATAATTTAATTCGGTTAAAAATTGGTTTGGAAGTAGGAAATGGTCCCCTCTATCGAAATCAGGCAGAGGATAACATAAGAATTAACAACAAAGCCGTATACAGGTGCGAAAAGGGGTAAAAACAGGTTAAAATGATGACTTTGTCCACTTGATTCGTCGTAGAAACTGTAATTACATTTTGATTCGGCCTAAAATCTGTTTGGAAGTAGAAATTGATTCTCTCTATCAAATTCAGGAAGAGGATAACATAAGAATTAACAACGAATCCGTATACAGGCGCTAAAAGGGGTAAAAATAGGTTAAAATGATGACTTTGTCAACTTGATTCGTCATAGAAACTATAACTTAGATTCGATTCGGCTGGAAATTGGTTTGGAAGTAGACATTAATCCCTTTTATCGAAATCAAGCAGAAGATAACGTAAGAATTAACAACAAAGCCGTATACAGGCGCTTTAACGGGTAAAAGTGGGATAAAATGATGTATTTGTCCACTTGATTAATCGTAGAATCTATAATTATAATTCTAATCGGCTAAAAATTGGTTTGGAAGTAGAAATTGATCCCCTCTATCGAAATCAGAAAGGGGATAACATAAGAATTAACAACAAAGCCGTATACAGGCGCTAAAAGGGGTAAAAGTGGGATAAAATGATGACTTTGTCCACTTGATTCGTCGTAGAATCTATAATTACGATTCGATTCGGTTGAAAATTGGTTTGGAAGTAGGAATTGGTCCCCTCTATCGAAATCAGAAAGGGGATAACATAAGAATCGACAACAAAACCGTATACAGGCGCTTGAAGGGGTAAAAGTGGGTTGAAATGATGACTTTGTCAACTTGATTCGTCGTAGTATCTATAATTATAATTCAATTCGCCTAAAAATTGGTTTGGAAGTGGAAATTGATCCCTTCTATCGGAATCAGGCAGAGGATAACATGAGAATTAACAACGAATTCGTATACAGGCGCTATAAGGGGTTAAAATAGGTTAAAATGATGACTTTGTTCACTTGATTCGTCGTAGAAACTATAATTACGATTCGATTCGGCTGAAAATTGGTTTGGAAGTAGAAATCAATTCCCTCTATCGAAATCAGGCGGAGGATAACATAAAAATTAACAACAAAGCCGTAGACAGGCACTTGAACGGGTAAAAGTGGGTTGAAATGATGACTTTGTCAAATTGATTCGTCGTAGGATCGATAATTATAATTCATTTCGGCTGAAAATTGGTTTGGAAGTAGAAATTGATTCCCTCTATCAAAATCAGGAAGAGGATAACATAAGAATTAACAACGAATATGTATACAGGCGCTAAAAGGGGTAAAAATAGGTTAAAATGATGACTTTGTCAACTTGATTCGTCATAGAAACTATAACTTAGATTCGATTCGGCTGGAAATTGGTTTGGAAGTAGACATTAATCCCCTCTATCGAAATCAGGCAGAGGATAACATAAGAATTAACAACAAAGCCCTCTCCAGGCGCTAAAAGGGGTAAAAGTGGGATGAAATGATGGCTTTGTCCACTTGATTCGTCGTAGAAACTATAATTACGATTCGATTCGGCTGAAAATTGGTTTGGAAGTGGAAATTGATTCCCTCTCTCGAAATCAGGCAAAGGATAACATAAGAATTAACAACAAAGACGTATACGGGCGCTAAAAGGGGTAAAAATAGGTTAAAATGATGACTTTGTCCACTTGATTCGTCGTAGAAACTATGATTACGATTCGATTCGGCTGAAAATTGGTTTGGAAGTAGAAATCGATTCCCTCTATCGAAACCAGGCAGAGGATAACATAAGAATCAACAACAAAACCGTATACAGGCGCTTGAAGGGGTAAAAGTGGGTTGAAATGATGACTTTGTCAACTTGATTCGTCGTAGGATCTATAATTATAATTCAATTTGCCTGAAAATTGGTTTGGAAGTGGAAATTGATCCCTTCTATCGAAATCAGGAAGAGGATAACATAAGAATTTACAACAAAGCCCTATACAGGCGCTATTAGGGGTAAAAGTGGGATAAAATGATGTATTTGTCCACTTGATTAATCGTAGAATCTATAATTATAATTCGAATCGGGTAAAAATTGGTTTGGAAGTTGGAATTGGTCCCTTCGATCGAAATCGGGCAAAGGATAATATAAGAATTAACAACAAAGCCGTATACAGGCGCTATAAGGGGTAAAAATAGGTTAAAATCATGACTTCGTCCACTTGATTCGTCGTAGAAACTATAATTACGATTCGATTCGGCTGAAAATTGGTTTGGAAGTAGAAATCAATTCCCTCTATCAAAATCAGGCAGAGGATAACATAAGAATTAACAACAAAGCCGTAGACAGGCGCTTTAAGGGGTAAAAGTGGGTTGAAATGATGACTTTGTCAAATTGATTCGTCGTAAGATCTATAATTAAAATTCAATTCGGCTGAAATTGGTTTGGAAGTAGAAATTGATCCCCTCTATCGAAATCAGGCAAAGGGTAACATAAGAATTAACAACAAAGCCGTATACAGGTGCGAAAAGGGGTAAAAACAGGTTAAAATGATGACTTTGTCCACTTGATTCGTCGTAGAAACTGTAATTACATTTTGATTCGGCCTAAAATCTGTTTGGAAGTAGAAATTGATTCTCTCTATCAAATTCAGGAAGAGGATAACATAAGAATTAACAACGAATCCGTATACAGGCGCTAAAAGGGGTAAAAATAGGTTAAAATGATGACTTTGTCAACTTGATTCGTCATAGAAACTATAACTTAGATTCGATTCGGCTGGAAATTGGTTTGGAAGTAGACATTAATCCCCTCTATCGAAATCAGGCAGAGTATAACATAAGAATTAACAACAAAGCCCGCTACAGGCGCTAAAAGGGGTAAAAGTGGGTTAAAATGATGACTTTGTCCACTTGATTCGTCGTAGAAACTATAATTACGATTCGATTCGGCTGAAAATTGGTTTGGAAGTGGAAATTGATTCCCTCTCTCGAAATCAGGCAAAGGATAACATAAGAATTAACAACAAAGCCGTATACAGGCGCGAAAAGGAGTAATAATAGGTTAAAATGATGACTTTGTCCACTTGATTCGTCGTAGAAACTATAATTACGATTCGATTCGGCTGAAAGTTGGTTTGGAAGTAGAAATTGATTCCCTCTATCGGAATCAGGCAAAGGATAACATAAGAATTAACAACAAAGCCGTATACAGGTGCGAAAAGGAGTAAAAATAGGTTAAAATGATGACTTTGTCGACTTGATTCGTCGTAGAAACTATAATTACGATTTGATTCGGCTGAAAATTGGTTTGGAAGTAGAAATTGATTCCCTCTATCAAAATCAGGCCGAGGATAACATGAAAATTAACAACGAATCCGTATACAGGCGCTAAACGGGGTAAAAGTGGGTTGACATGATGATTTTCTCCACCTGATTCGTCGAAGAATCTATCATTAAAATTTAATTCGGCTGAAAATTAGTTTGGAAGTAGAAATTGATCCCCTCTATCAAAATCAGGCAGAGGATAACGTACGAGTTAACAACAAAACCGTATACAGGCGCTAAAAGGGGTAAAAGTGGGTTGAAATGATGATTTTCTCCACCTGATTCGTCGTAGAATCTATAATTATAATTTGATTCGGTTGAAAATTGGTTTGGAAGTAGGATATGGTCCCCTTTATCGAAATCAGGCAGAGGATAACATAAGAATTAACAACAAAGCCGTATACAGGTGCGAAAAGGGGTAAAAACAGGTTAAAATGATGACTTTGTCCACTTGATTCGTCGTAGAAACTGTAATTACATTTTGATTCGGCCTAAAATCTGTTTGGAAGTAGAAATTGATTCTCTCTATCAAATTCAGGAAGAGGATAACATAAGAATTAACAACGAATCCGTATACAGGCGCTAAAAGGGGTAAAAATAGGTTAAAATGATGACTTTGTCAACTTGATTCGTCATAGAAACTATAACTTAGATTCGATTCGGCTGGAAATTGGTTTGGAAGTAGACATTAATCCCCTCTATCGAAATCAGGCAGAGTATAACATCAGAATTAACAACAAAGCCCGCTACAGGCGCTAAAAGGGGTAAAAGTGGGTTAAAATGATGACTTTGTCCACTTGATTCGTCGTAGAAACTATAATTACGATTCGATTCGGCTGAAAATTGGTTTGGAAGTGGAAATTGATTCCCTCTCTCGAAATCAGGCAAAGGATAACATAAGAATTAACAACAAAGCCGTATACAGGCGCGAAAAGGAGTAAAAATAGGTTAAAATGATGACTTTGTCCACTTGATTCGTCGTAGAAACTATAATTACGATTCGATTCGGCTGAAAGTTGGTTTGGAAGTAGAAATTGATTCCCTCTATCGGAATCAGGCAAAGGATAACATAAGAATTAACAACAAAGCCGTATACAGGTGCGAAAAGGAGTAAAAATAGGTTAAAATGATGACTTTGTCGACTTGATTCGTCGTAGAAACTATAATTACGATTTGATTCGGCTGAAAATTGGTTTGGAAGTAGAAATTGATTCCCTCTATCAAAATCAGGCCGAGGATAACATGAAAATTAACAACGAATCCGTATACAGGCGCTAAACGGGGTAAAAGTGGGTTGACATGATGATTTTCTCCACCTGATTCGTCGAAGAATCTATCATTAAAATTTAATTCGGCTGAAAATTAGTTTGGAAGTAGAAATTGATCCCCTCTATCAAAATCAGGCAGAGGATAACGTACGAGTTAACAACAAAACCGTATACAGGCGCTAAAAGGGGTAAAAGTGGGTTGAAATGATGATTTTCTCCACCTGATTCGTCGTAGAATCTATAATTATAATTTGATTCGGTTGAAAATTGGTTTGGAAGTAGGATATGGTCCCCTTTATCGAAATCAGGCAGAGGATAACATAAGAATTAACAACAAAGCCGTATACAGGCACTAAAAGGGATGAAAATAGGTTAAAATGATGACTTTAGCCACTTGATTCGTCGTAGAAACTATAATTACGATTCGATTCGGCTGAAAATTGGTTTGGAAGTAGGAATTGCTTCCCTCTATCGGAATCAGGGAAAGAATAACATAAGAATTTACAACAAAGCCGTATATAGGCGCTTCAAGGGGTGAACGTGAGATAAAATGATGACAATGTCCACTTGATTAATCGTAGAATCGATAATTATAATCCGATTCGGCTCAAAATTGGTTTGGAAGTAGAAATTGATCCCTTCTATCGAAATCAGGCAGAGGATAACGTAAGAATTAACAACAAAGCCGTATACAGGTGCATTAACGGGTAAAAGTGGGATAAAATGATGTATTTGTCCACTTGATTAATCGTAGAATCTATAATTATAATTCTAATCGGCTAAAAATTGGTTTGGAAGTAGAAATTGATTCTCTCTATCAAAATCAGGAAGAGGATAACATAAGAATTAACAACGAATATGTATACAGGCGCTAAAAGGGGTAAAAATAGGTTAAAATGATGACTTTGTCAACTTGATTCGTCATAGAAACTATAACTTAGATTCGATTCGGCTGGAAATTGTTTTGGAAGTAGACATTAATCCCCTCTATCGAAATCAGGCAGAAGATAACATAAGAATTAACAACGAAGCCCTCTACAGGCGCTAAAAGGGGTAAAAGTGGGATAAAATGATGACTTTGTCCACTTGATTCGTCGTAGAAACTATAATTACGATTCGATTCGGCTGAAAATTGGTTTGGAAGTGGAAATTGATTCCCTCTCTCGAAATCAGGCAAAGGATAACATAAGAATTAACAACAAAGCCGTATACGGGCGCTAAAAGGGGTAAAAATAGGTTAAAATGATGACTTTGTCCACTTGATTCGTCGTAGAAACTATGATTACGATTCGATTCGGCTGAAAATTGGTTTGGAAGTAGAAATCGATTCCCTCTATCGGAACCAGGCAGAGGATAACATAAGAATTAACAACAAAGCCGTATACGGGCGCTAAAAGGGGTAAAAATAGGTTAAAATGATGACTTTGTCCACTTGATTCGTCGTAGAAACTATAATTATAATTCGATTCGGCTAAAAATTGGTTTGGAGGTAGAAATTGATCCCCTCTATCGAAATCAGAAGAAGGATAACATGAGAATTCACAAAAAAGCCGTATACAGGCGCTAAAAGGGGTAAAAGTAGGATAAAATGATGACTTTGTCCACTTGATTCGTCGTAGAATCTATAATTACGATTCGATTCGGTTGAAAATTGGTTTGGAAGTAGGAATTGGTCCCCTCTATCGAAATCAGAAAAAGGATAGCATAATAATCAACAACAAAACCGTATACAGGCGCTTGAAGGGGTAAAAGTGGGTTGAAATGATGACTTTGTCAACTTGATTCGTCGTAGGATCTATAATTATAATTCAATTTGCCTGAAAATTAGTTTGGAAGTGGAAATTGATCCTTTCTATCGAAATCAGGAAGAGGATAACATGAGAATTAACAACAAAGCCGTAGACAGGCGCTTTAAAGGGTAAAAGTGGGTTGAAATGATGACTTACTCAAATTGATTCGTCGTAAGATCTATAATTAAAATTCAATTCGGCTGAAAATTGGTTTGGAAGTAGAAATTGATCCCCTCTATCGAAATCAGGCAAAGGATAACATAAGAATTAACAACAAAGCCGTATACAGGCGCGAAAAGGGGTAAAAACAGGTTAAAATGATGACTTTGTCCACTTGATTTGTCGTAGAAACTATAATTACAATCCGATTCGGCCGAAAATTGGTTTGGAAGTGAAAATTGATTCCCTCTCTCGAAATCAGGCAAAGAATAACATAAGAATTAACAACAAAGCTCTCTACAGGCGCTCAAAGGGGTAAAACTGGGTTAAAATGATGACTTTGTTCACTTGATTCGTCGTAGAAACGATAATTATAATTCGATTCGGCTAAAAATTGGTTTGGAAGTAGAAATTGATCCCCTTTATCGAAATCAGAAGAAGGATAACATGAGAATTAACAAAAAAGCCGTATACAGGCGCTAAAAGGGGTAAAAGTAGGATAAAATGATGACTTTGTCCACTTGAATCGTCGTAGAATCTATAATTACGATTCGATTCGGTTAAAAATTGGTTTGGAAGTAGGAATTGGTCCCCTCTATCGAAATCAAAAAGAGGATAACATAAGAATCAACAACAAAACCGTATACAGGCGCTTGAAGGGGTAAAAGTGGGTTGAAATGATGACTTTGTCAACTTGATTCGTCGTAGGATCTATAATTATAATCCAATTTGCCTGAAAATTGGTTTAGAAGTGGAAATTGATCCCTTCTATCGAAATCAGGAAGAGGATAACATAAGAATTTACAACAAAGCCCTAAACAGGCGCTAAAAGGGGTAAAAGTGGGATAAAATGATGTATTTGTCCACTTGATTAATCGTAGAATCTATAATTATAATTCGAATCGGGTAAAAATTGGTTTGGAAGTAGGAATTGGTCCCTTCGATCGAAATCAGGCAAAGGATAATATAAGAATTAACAACAAAGCCGTATACAGGTGCTATAAGGGGTAAAAATAGGTTAAACTCATGACTTTGTCCACTTGATTCGTCGTAGAAACTATAATTACGATTCGATTCGGCTAAAAATTGGTTTGGAAGTAGAAATCAATTCCCTCTATCAAAATCAGGCAGAGGATAATATAAGAATTTACAACAAAGCCGTAGACAGGCGCTTTAAGGGGTAAAAGTGGGTTGAAATGATGACTTTGTCAAATTGATTCGTCGTAAGATCTATAATTAAAATTCAATTCGGCTGAAAATTGGTTTGGAAGTAGAAATTGATCCCTTCTATCGAAATCAGGCGAAGGATAACATAAGAATTAACAACAAAGCCGTATACAGGCGCGAAAAGGGGTAAAAACAGGTTAAAATGATGACTTTGTCCACTTGATTCGTCGTAGAAACTGTAATTACATTTTGATTCGGCCTAAAATCTGTTTGGAAGTAGAAATTGATTCTCTCTATCAAATTCAGGAAGAGGATAACATAAGAATTAACAACGAATCCGTATACAGGCGCTAAAAGGGGTAAAAATAGGTTAAAATGATGACTTTGTCAACTTGATTCGTCATAGAAACTATAACTTAGATTCGATTCGGCTGGAAATTGGTTTGGAAGTAGAAATCGATTCCCTCTATCGGAACCAGGCAGAGGATAACATAAGAATTAACAACAAAGCCGTATACGGGCGCTAAAAGGGGTAAAAATAGGTTAAAATGATGACTTTGTCCACTTGATTCGTCGTAGAAACTATAATTATAATTCGATTCGGCTAAAAATTGGTTTGGAGGTAGAAATTGATCCCCTCTATCGAAATCAGAAGAAGGATAACATGAGAATTCACAAAAAAGCCGTATACAGGCGCTAAAAGGGGTAAAAGTAGGATAAAATGATGACTTTGTCCACTTGATTCGTCGTAGAATCTATAATTACGATTCGATTCGGTTGAAAATTGGTTTGGAAGTAGGAATTGGTCCCCTCTATCGAAATCAGAAAGAGGATAGCATAATAATCAACAACAAAACCGTATACAGGCGCTTGAAGGGGTAAAAGTGGGTTGAAATGATGACTTTGTCAACTTGATTCGTCGTAGGATCTATAATTATAATTCAATTTGCCTGAAAATTAGTTTGGAAGTGGAAATTGATCCTTTCTATCGAAATCAGGAAGAGGATAACATGAGAATTAACAACAAAGCCGTAGACAGGCGCTTTAAAGGGTAAAAGTGGGTTGAAATGATGACTTACTCAAATTGATTCGTCGTAAGATCTATAATTAAAATTCAATTCGGCTGAAAATTGGTTTGGAAGTAGAAATTGATCCCCTCTATCGAAATCAGGCAAAGGATAACATAAGAATTAACAACAAAGCCGTATACAGGCGCGAAAAGGGGTAAAAACAGGTTAAAATGATGACTTTGTCCACTTGATTTGTCGTAGAAACTATAATTACAATCCGATTCGGCCGAAAATTGGTTTGGAAGTGAAAATTGATTCCCTCTCTCGAAATCAGGCAAAGAATAACATAAGAATTAACAACAAAGCTCTCTACAGGCGCTCAAAGGGGTAAAACTGGGTTAAAATGATGACTTTGTTCACTTGATTCGTCGTAGAAACGATAATTATAATTCGATTCGGCTAAAAATTGGTTTGGAAGTAGAAATTGATCCCCTTTATCGAAATCAGAAGAAGGATAACATGAGAATTAACAAAAAAGCCGTATACAGGCGCTAAAAGGGGTAAAAGTAGGATAAAATGATGACTTTGTCCACTTGAATCGTCGTAGAATCTATAATTACGATTCGATTCGGTTAAAAATTGGTTTGGAAGTAGGAATTGGTCCCCTCTATCGAAATCAAAAAGAGGATAACATAAGAATCAACAACAAAACCGTATACAGGCGCTTGAAGGGGTAAAAGTGGGTTGAAATGATGACTTTGTCAACTTGATTCGTCGTAGGATCTATAATTATAATCCAATTTGCCTGAAAATTGGTTTAGAAGTGGAAATTGATCCCTTCTATCGAAATCAGGAAGAGGATAACATAAGAATTTACAACAAAGCCCTAAACAGGCGCTAAAAGGGGTAAAAGTGGGATAAAATGATGTATTTGTCCACTTGATTAATCGTAGAATCTATAATTATAATTCGAATCGGGTAAAAATTGGTTTGGAAGTAGGAATTGGTCCCTTCGATCGAAATCAGGCAAAGGATAATATAAGAATTAACAACAAAGCCGTATACAGGTGCTATAAGGGGTAAAAATAGGTTAAACTCATGACTTTGTCCACTTGATTCGTCGTAGAAACTATAATTACGATTCGATTCGGCTAAAAATTGGTTTGGAAGTAGAAATCAATTCCCTCTATCAAAATCAGGCAGAGGATAATATAAGAATTTACAACAAAGCCGTAGACAGGCGCTTT
This sequence comes from Microplitis mediator, assembly GCF_029852145.1. Lineage (NCBI taxonomy): Eukaryota > Metazoa > Arthropoda > Insecta > Hymenoptera > Braconidae > Microplitis > Microplitis mediator. The sequence goes on from NC_079977.1 coordinate 1,273,419, forward strand.
AAGGGGTAAAAGTGGGTTGAAATGATGACTTTGTCAAATTGATTCGTCGTAAGATCTATAATTAAAATTCAATTCGGCTGAAAATTGGTTTGGAAGTAGAAATTGATCCCTTCTATCGAAATCAGGCGAAGGATAACATAAGAATTAACAACAAAGCCGTATACAGGCGCGAAAAGGGGTAAAAACAGGTTAAAATGATGACTTTGTCCACTTGATTCGTCGTAGAAACTGTAATTACATTTTGATTCGGCCTAAAATCTGTTTGGAAGTAGAAATTGATTCTCTCTATCAAATTCAGGAAGAGGATAACATAAGAATTAACAACGAATCCGTATACAGGCGCTAAAAGGGGTAAAAATAGGTTAAAATGATGACTTTGTCAACTTGATTCGTCATAGAAACTATAACTTAGATTCGATTCGGCTGGAAATTGGTTTGGAAGTAGAAATCGATTCCCTCTATCGGAACCAGGCAGAGGATAACATAAGAATTAACAACAAAGCCGTATACGGGCGCTAAAAGGGGTAAAAATAGGTTAAAATGATGACTTTGTCCACTTGATTCGTCGTAGAAACTATAATTATAATTCGATTCGGCTAAAAATTGGTTTGGAGGTAGAAATTGATCCCCTCTATCGAAATCAGAAGAAGGATAACATGAGAATTCACAAAAAAGCCGTATACAGGCGCTAAAAGGGGTAAAAGTAGGATAAAATGATGACTTTGTCCACTTGATTCGTCGTAGAATCTATAATTACGATTCGATTCGGTTGAAAATTGGTTTGGAAGTAGGAATTGGTCCCCTCTATCGAAATCAGAAAGAGGATAGCATAATAATCAACAACAAAACCGTATACAGGCGCTTGAAGGGGTAAAAGTGGGTTGAAATGATGACTTTGTCAACTTGATTCGTCGTAGGATCTATAATTATAATTCAATTTGCCTGAAAATTAGTTTGGAAGTGGAAATTGATCCTTTCTATCGAAATCAGGAAGAGGATAACATGAGAATTGACAACAAAGCCGTAGACAGGCGCTTTAAAGGGTAAAAGTGGGTTGAAATGATGACTTACTCAAATTGATTCGTCGTAAGATCTATAATTAAAATTCAATTCGGCTGAAAATTGGTTTGGAAGTAGAAATTGATCCCCTCTATCGAAATCAGGCAAAGGATAACATAAGAATTAACAACAAAGCCGTATACAGGCGCGAAAAGGGGTAAAAACAGGTTAAAATGATGACTTTGTCCACTTGATTTGTCGTAGAAACTATAATTACAATCCGATTCGGCCGAAAATTGGTTTGGAAGTGAAAATTGATTCCCTCTCTCGAAATCAGGCAAAGAATAACATAAGAATTAACAACAAAGCTCTCTACAGGCGCTCAAAGGGGTAAAACTGGGTTAAAATGATGACTTTGTTCACTTGATTCGTCGTAGAAACGATAATTATAATTCGATTCGGCTAAAAATTGGTTTGGAAGTAGAAATTGATCCCCTTTATCGAAATCAGAAGAAGGATAACATAAGAATTAACAAAAAAGCCGTATACAGGCGCTAAAAGGGGTAAAAGTAGGATAAAATGATGACTTTGTCCACTTGAATCGTCGTAGAATCTATAATTACGATTCGATTCGGTTAAAAATTGGTTTGGAAGTAGGAATTGGTCCCCTCTATCGAAATCAAAAAGAGGATAACATAAGAATCAACAACAAAACCGTATACAGGCGCTTGAAGGGGTAAAAGTGGGTTGAAATGATGACTTTGTCAACTTGATTCGTCGTAGGATCTATAATTATAATCCAATTTGCCTGAAAATTGGTTTAGAAGTGGAAATTGATCCCTTCTATCGAAATCAGGCAGAGGATAACATAAGAATTTACAACAAAGCCCTAAACAGGCGCTAAAAGGGGTAAAAGTGGGATAAAATGATGTATTTGTCCACTTGATTAATCGTAGAATCTATAATTATAATTCGAATCGGGTAAAAATTGGTTTGGAAGTAGGAATTGGTCCCTTCGATCGAAATCAGGCAAAGGATAATATAAGAATTAACAACAAAGCCGTATACAGGTGCTATCAGGGGTAAAAATAGGTTAAACTCATAACTTTGTCCACTTGATTCGTCGTAGAAACTATAATTACGATTTGATTCGGCTGAAAATTGGTTTGGAAGTAGAAATCAATTCCCTCTATCAAAATCAGGCAGAGGATAATATAAGAATTAACAACAAAGCCGTAGACAGGCGCTTTAAGGGGTAAAAGTGGGTTGAAATGATGACTTTGTCAAATTGATTCGTCGTAAGATCTATAATTAAAATTCAATTCGGCTGAAAATTGGTTTGGAAGTAGAAATTGATCCCTTCTATCGAAATCAGGCGAAGGATAACATAAGAATTAACAACAAAGCCGTATACAGGCGCGAGAAGGGGTAAAAACAGGTTAAAATGATGACTTTGTCCACTTGATTCGTCGTAGAAACTGTAATTACATTTTGATTCGGCTGAAAATCTGTTTGGAAGGAGAAATTGATTCTCTCTATCAAAATCAGGAAGAGGATAACATAAGAATTAACAACAAAGCCGTATACAGGCGCGAAAAGGAGTAAAAATAGGTTAAAATGATGACTTTGTCGACTTGATTCGTCGTAGAAACTATAATTACGATTTGATTTGAGTGAAAATTGGTTTGGAAGTAGAAATTGGTTCCCTCTATCAAAATCAGGCAGAGGATAACATGAGAATTAACAACGAATCCGTATACAGGCGCTAAAAGGGGTAGAAATAGGTTAGAATTATGACTTTGTCCACTTGATTCGTCGTAGAAACTATAATTACGATTCGATTCGGCTGAAAATTGGTTTGGAAGTAGAAATTGATCCCCTCTATCGTAATCAGGCAGAGGATAACATAAGAATTTACAACAATGCCCTATACAGGCGCTAAAAGGGGTAAAAGTGGGTTGAAATGATGACTTTGTCAACTTGATTCGTCGTAGGATCTATAATTACAATTCAATTCGGCTAAAAATTGGTTTGGAAGTAGAAATTGATCCCTTCTATTGAAATCAGGCAGAGGATAACTTAAAAATGAACAATAAAGGCGTATACAGGCGCTAAAAGGGGTAAAAATAGGTTAGAATTATGACTTTGTCCACTTGATTCGTCGTCGAAACTATAATTACGATTCGATTCGGCTGAAAATTGGTTTGGAAGTAGAAATCGATTTCCTCTATCGAAACCAGGCAGAGGATAACATAAGAATTAACAACAAAGCCGTATACAGGCGCGAAAACGGGTAAAAGTAGGTTAAAATGATGCCTTTGTCCACTTGATTCGTCGTAGAAACTATAATTATGATTCGATTCAGCTGAAAATTGGTTAGGAAGTAGAAATTGATCCCCTCTATCAAAATCAGGCAGAGGATAACGTAAGAATCAACAAGAAAGCCGTATACAGGCGCTAAAAGGGGAAAAAGTGGGTTGAGATGATGATTTTCTCCACCTGATTCGTCGTAGAATCTATCATTATAATTTAATTCGGCTGAAAATTAGTTTGGAAGTAGAAATTGATCCTCTCTATCAAAATCAGGCAGAGGATAACGTACGAATTAACAACAAAACCGTATACAGGCGCTAAAAGGGGTAAAAGTAGGTTGAAATGATGATTTTCTCCACCTGATTCGTCGTAGAATCTATAATGATAATTTAATTCGGTTAAAAATTGGTTTGGAAGTAGGAAATGGTCCTCTCTATCGAAATCAGGAAGAGGATAACATAAGAATTAACAACAAAGCCGCATACAGGCACTAAAAGGGATAAAAATAGGTTAAAATGATGACTTTAGCCACTTGATTCGTCGTAGAAACTATAATTACGATTCGATTCGGATGAAAATTGGTTTGGAAGTAGGAATTGCTTCCCTCTATCGAAATCAGGCAGAGGATAACGTAAGAATTAACAACAAAGCCGTATACAGGCGCTTTAACGGGTAAAAGTGGCATAAAATGATGTATTTGTCCACTTGATTAATCGTAGAATCTATAATTATAATTCTAATCGGCTAAAAATTGGTTTGGAAGTAGAAATTGATCCTCTCTGTCAAAATCAGGCTGAGGATAACGTACGAATCAACAACAAAGCCCTCTACAGGCGCTCAAAGGGGTAAAAGTGGGTTAAAATGATGACTTTGTTCACTTGATTCGTCGTAGAAACTATAATTCCGATTTGATTCGGCTGAAAATTGGTCTGGAAGTAGAAATCGATTTCCTCTATCGAAATCAGGCAAAGGATAACATAAGAATTAACATCAAAGCCCTCTACAGGCGCTCAAAGGGGTAAAAGTGGGTTAAAATGATGACTTTGTTCACTTGATTCGTCGTAGAAACTATAATTATAATTCGATTCGGCTAAAAATTAATTTGGAAGTAGAAATTGATCCCCTCTATCGAAATAAGAAAAAGGATAACTTGAGAATTAACAACAAAGCCGTATACAGGCGCGAAAAGGGGTAAAAACAGGTTGAAATGATGACTTTGTCTACTTGATTCGTCGTAGAAACTGTAATTACATTTTGATTCGGCTGAAAATCTGTTTGGAAGTAGAAATTGATTCTCTCTATCAAAATCAGGAAAAGGATAACATAAGAATTAACAACGAATCCGTATACAGGCGCTAAAAGGGGTAACAATAGGTTAAAATGATGACTTTGTCAACTTGATTCGTCATAGAAACTATAACTTAGATTCGATTCGGCTGGAAATTGTTTTGGAAGTAGACATTAATCCCCTCTATCGAAATCAGGCAAAGGATAACATAAAAATTAATAACAAAGCCGTATACAGGCGCGAAAAGGAGTAAAAGTGGGATAGAATGATGTATTTGTCCACTTGATTAATCGTAGATTCTATAATTACAATTCGAATCGGCTAAAATTGGTTTGGAAGTAGAAATTGATCCCCTTTATCGAAATCAGAAAGAGGATAACATAAAAATTTACAACAAAGCCCTATACAGGCGCGAAAAGGGGTAAAAGTGGGATAGAATGATGTATTTGTCCACTTGTTTCGTCGTAGGATCTATAATTACAATTCAATTCGGCTAAAAATTGGTTTGGAAGTAGAAATTGATCCCTTCTATCGAAATCATGCACAGGATAACATAAGAATAAACAATAAAGGCGTATACAGGCGCTAGAAGGGGTAAAAGTGGGATAAAATGATGATTTTGTCCACTTGATTCGTCGTAGAATCTATAATTACGATTCAATTCGGTTGAAAATTGGTTTGGAAGTAGAAATCGATACCCTCTATTGAAATCAGGCAAAGGATAACGTAAAAATCATCAACAAAGCCGTAGACAGGCGCTTTAAGGGGTAAAAGTGGGTTGAAATGATGACTTTGTCAAATTGATTCGTCGTAGGATCTATAATTATAATTCAATTCGGCTGAAAATTGGTTTGGAAGCAGACATCAATCCCCTCTATCGAAATCAGGCAGAGGATAACATAAGAATTAACAACAAAGCCGTATACAGGCGCTAAAATGGGTAAAAGTGCGTTGAAATGATGATTTTCTCCACCTGATTTGTCGTAGAATCTATAATTATAATTTAATTCGGCTGAAAAGTAGTTTGGAAGTAGAAATTAATCCCCTCTATCGAAATCAGGCAGAGGATAACATAAAAATTAACAAAAAAGCCGTATACAGGCGCTAAAAGGGGTAAAAGTAGGATAAAATGATGACTTTGTCCACTTGGTTCGTCGTAGAATCTATAATTATTATTCGATTCGGCTGGAAATTGGTTTGGGAGCAGACATTAATCCCCTCTATCGAAATCAGGCAGAGGATAACATAAGATTAACAACAAAGCCGTATACAGGCGCTAAAAGGGGTAAAAATAGGTTAAAATGATGACTTTGTCGACTTGATTCGTCGTAGAAACTATAATTACGATTTGATTCGGCTGAAAATTGGTTTGGAAGTAGAAATTGATCCCTTCTATCGAAATCAGGCAGAGGATAACATAAGAATGAACAATAAAGGCGTATACAGGCGCTCGAAGGGGTAAAAGTGGGATAAAATGATGATTTTGTCCACTTGATTCGTCGTAGAATCTATAATTACGATTCAATTCGGTTGAAAATTGGTTTGGAAGTAGAAATCGATTCCCTCTATCGAAATCAGGCGAAGGATAACATAAGAATTTACAACAAAGCCCTATACAGGCGCTAAAAGGGGTAAAAGTGGGATAAAATAATGTATTTGTCCACTTGATTAATCGTAGAATCTATAATTACGATTCGATTCGGTTGAAAATTGGTTTGGAAGTAGAAATTGATCCCCTTTATCGAAATCAGAGAGAGGATAACATAAGAATCAACAACAAAACCGTATACAGGCGCTTTAAGGGGTAAAAGTGGGTTGAAATGATGACTTTGTCAACTTGATTCGTCGTAGGATCTATAATTACAATTCAATTCGGCTAAAAATTGGTTTGGAAGTAGAAATTGATCCCTTCTATCGAAATCAGGTAGAGGAACGCATAAGAATGAACAATAAAGGCGTATACAGGCGCTGGAAGGGGTAAAAGTGGGATAAAATAATGTATTTGTCCACTTGATTAATCGTAGAATCTATAATTACGATTCGATTCGGTTGAAAATTGGTTTGGAAGTAGAAATTGATCCCCTTTATCGAAATCAGAGAGAGGATAACATAAGAATCAACGACAAAACCGTATACAGGCGCTTTAAGGGGTAAAAGTGGGTTGAAATGATGACTTTGTCAACTTGATTCGTCGTAGGATCTATAATTACAATTCAATTCGGCTAAAAATTGGTTTGGAAGTAGAAATTGATCCCTTCTATCGGAATCAGGAAGAGGATAACATAAGAATGAACAATAAAGGCGTATACAGGCGCTAGAAGGGGTAAAAGTGGGATAAAATGATGACTTATTCAACTTGATCCGTCGTAGGATCTATAATTACAATTCAATTCGGCTAAAAATTGGTTTGGAAGTAGAAATTGATCCCCTCTATAGAAATCAGGCAGAGGATAACGTACGAATTAAAAACAAAACCGTATACAGGCGCTAAAAGGGGTAAAAGTAGGTTAAAATGATGCCTTTGTCCACTTGATTCGTCGTAGAAACTATAATTATGATTCGATTCAGCTGAAAATTGGTTGGGAAGTAGAAATTAATCCCTTCTATCGAAATCAGGCAGAGGATAACATAAGAATTAACAATAAAGGCGTATACAGGCGCTAAAAGGGGTAAAAGTAAGTTAAAATGATGACTTCGTTCACTTGATTAATCGTGGAATCGATAATTATTATTCGATTTGGCTGAAAATTGGTTTGGGAGCAGACATTAATCCCCTCTATCGAAATCAGGCAGAGGATAACATAAGAATTAACAAAAAAGCCGTATACAGGCGCTAAAAGAGGTAAAAGTGGGTTGAAATTATGATTTTCTCCACCTGATTCGTCGTAGAATCTATAATTATAATTTAATTCGGTTGAAAATTGGTTTGGAAGTAGAAATTAATCCCCTCTATCTGAATCAGGCAGAGGATAACATAAGAATTGACAATAAAGGCGTATACAGGCGCTAAAACGAGTAAAAGTGGGATAAAATGATGTATTTGTCCACTTGATTCGTCGTAGAATCTATAATTATAATTTAATTCGGTTGAAAATTGGTTTGGAAGTAGAAATTGATCCCCTCTATCAAAATCAGGAAGAGGATAACATAAGAATTAACAATACAGGCGTATCCAGGCGCTAAAAGGGGTAAAAGTGGGATAAAATGATGACTTTGTCCACTTGATTCGTCGTAGAAACTATAATTACGATTCGATTCGGCTGAAAGTTGGTTTGGAAGTAGAAATTGATCCCTTCTATCGAAATCAGGCAGAGGATAACATAAGAATGAACAATAAAGGCGTATACAGGCGCTCGAAGGGGTAAAAGTGGCATAAAATGATGTATTTGTCCACTTGATTAATCGTAGAATCTATAATTATAATTCTAATCGGCTAAAAATTGGTTTGGAAGTAGAAATTGATCCCCTTTATCGAAATCAGAGAGAGGATAACATAAGAATCAACAACAAAACCGTATACAGGCGCTTTAAGGGGTAAAAGTGGGTTGAAATGATGACTTTGTCAACTTGATTCGTCGTAGGATCTATAATTACAATTCAATTCGGCTAAAAATTGGTTTGGAAGTAGAAATTGATCCCTTCTATCGAAATCAGGCAGAGGATAACATAAGAATAAACAATAAAGGCGAATACAGGCGCTAGAAGGGGTAAAAGTGGGATAAAATGATGATTTTGTCCACTTGATTCGTCGTAGAATCTATAATTACGATTCAATTCAGTTGAAAATTGGTATGGAAGTAGAAATCGATTCCCTCTATCGAAATCAGGCAAAGGATAACGTAAAAATTATCAACAAAGCCGTAGACAGGCGCTATAAGGGGTAAAAGTAGGTTGAAATGATGACTTTGTCAAATTGATTCGTCGTAGGATCTATAATTATAATTCAATTCGGCTGAAAATTGGTTTGGAAGTAGAAATTGATCCCCTCTATCGGAATCAGGCAGAGGATAACGTACGAATTAAAAACAAAGCCGTATACAGGCGCTTTAACGGGTAAAAGTGGGATAAAATGATGTATTTGTCCACTTGATTAATCGTAGAATCTATAATTATAATTCTAATCGGCTAAAAATTGGTTTGGAAGTAGAAATTGATCCCCTCTGTCAAAATCAGGCTGAGGATAACGTACGAATTAACAACAAAACCGTATACAGGCGCTAAACGGGGTGAAAGTAGGTTAAAATGATGACTTTGTCCACTTGATTCGTCGTAGAAACTATAATTATAATTCGATTCGGCTGGAAATTGGTTTGGAAGTAGACATTAATCCCCTCTATCGAAATCAGAAAAAGGATAACATGAGAATTAACAACAAAGCCGTATACAGGCGCTAAAAGGGGTAAAAGTGGGATAAAATGATGACTTTGTCCACTTGATTCGTCGTAGAATCTATAATTACGATTCGATTCGGTTGAAAATTGGTTTGGAAGTAGGAATTGGTCCCCTCTATCGAAATCAGAAAGGGGATAACATAAGAATCGACAACAAAACCGTATACAGGCGCTTGAAGGGGTAAAAGTGGGTTGAAATGATGACTTTGTCAACTTGATTCGTCGTAGTATCTATAATTATAATTCAATTCGCCTAAAAATTGGTTTGGAAGTGGAAATTGATCCCTTCTATCGGAATCAGGCAGAGGATAACATGAGAATTAACAACGAATTCGTATACAGGCGCTATAAGGGGTTAAAATAGGTTAAAATGATGACTTTGTTCACTTGATTCGTCGTAGAAACTATAATTACGATTCGATTCGGCTGAAAATTGGTTTGGAAGTAGAAATCAATTCCCTCTATCGAAATCAGGCGGAGGATAACATAAAAATTAACAACAAAGCCGTAGACAGGCACTTGAACGGGTAAAAGTGGGTTGAAATGATGACTTTGTCAAATTGATTCGTCGTAGGATCGATAATTATAATTCATTTCGGCTGAAAATTGGTTTGGAAGTAGAAATTGATTCCCTCTATCAAAATCAGGAAGAGGATAACATAAGAATTAACAACGAATATGTATACAGGCGCTAAAAGGGGTAAAAATAGGTTAAAATGATGACTTTGTCAACTTGATTCGTCATAGAAACTATAACTTAGATTCGATTCGGCTGGAAATTGGTTTGGAAGTAGACATTAATCCCCTCTATCGAAATCAGGCAGAGGATAACATAAGAATTAACAACAAAGCCCTCTCCAGGCGCTAAAAGGGGTAAAAGTGGGATGAAATGATGGCTTTGTCCACTTGATTCGTCGTAGAAACTATAATTACGATTCGATTCGGCTGAAAATTGGTTTGGAAGTGGAAATTGATTCCCTCTCTCGAAATCAGGCAAAGGATAACATAAGAATTAACAACAAAGACGTATACGGGCGCTAAAAGGGGTAAAAATAGGATAAAATGATGACTTTGTCCACTTGATTCGTCGTAGAAACTATGATTACGATTCGATTCGGCTGAAAATTGGTTTGGAAGTAGAAATCGATTCCCTCTATCGAAACCAGGCAGAGGATAACATAAGAATCAACAACAAAACCGTATACAGGCGCTTGAAGGGGTAAAAGTGGGTTGAAATGATGACTTTGTCAACTTGATTCGTCGTAGGATCTATAATTATAATTCAATTTGCCTGAAAATTGGTTTGGAAGTGGAAATTGATCCCTTCTATCGAAATCAGGAAGAGGATAACATAAGAATTTACAACAAAGCCCTATACAGGCGCTATTAGGGGTAAAAGTGGGATAAAATGATGTATTTGTCCACTTGATTAATCGTAGAATCTATAATTATAATTCGAATCGGGTAAAAATTGGTTTGGAAGTTGGAATTGGTCCCTTCGATCGAAATCGGGCAAAGGATAATATAAGAATTAACAACAAAGCCGTATACAGGCGCTATAAGGGGTAAAAATAGGTTAAAATCATGACTTCGTCCACTTGATTCGTCGTAGAAACTATAATTACGATTCGATTCGGCTGAAAATTGGTTTGGAAGTAGAAATCAATTCCCTCTATCAAAATCAGGCAGAGGATAACATAAGAATTAACAACAAAGCCGTAGACAGGCGCTTTAAGGGGTAAAAGTGGGTTGAAATGATGACTTTGTCAAATTGATTCGTCGTAAGATCTATAATTAAAATTCAATTCGGCTGAAATTGGTTTGGAAGTAGAAATTGATCCCCTCTATCGAAATCAGGCAAAGGGTAACATAAGAATTAACAACAAAGCCGTATACAGGTGCGAAAAGGGGTAAAAACAGGTTAAAATGATGACTTTGTCCACTTGATTCGTCGTAGAAACTGTAATTACATTTTGATTCGGCCTAAAATCTGTTTGGAAGTAGAAATTGATTCTCTCTATCAAATTCAGGAAGAGGATAACATAAGAATTAACAACGAATCCGTATACAGGCGCTAAAAGGGGTAAAAATAGGTTAAAATAATGACTTTGTCAACTTGATTCGACATAGAAACTATAACTTAGATTCGATTCGGCTGGAAATTGGTTTGGAAGTAGACATTAATCCCCTCTATCGAAATCAGGCAGAGTATAACATAAGAATTAACAACAAAGCCCGCTACAGGCGCTAAAAGGGGTAAAAGTGGGTTAAAATGATGACTTTGTCCACTTGATTCGTCGTAGAAACTATAATTACGATTCGATTCGGCTGAAAATTGGTTTGGAAGTGGAAATTGATTCCCTCTCTCGAAATCAGGCAAAGGATAACATAAGAATTAACAACAAAGCCGTATACAGGCGCGAAAAGGAGTAAAAATAGGTTAAAATGATGACTTTGTCCACTTGATTCGTCGTAGAAACTATAATTACGATTCGATTCGGCTGAAAGTTGGTTTGGAAGTAGAAATTGATTCCCTCTATCGGAATCAGGCAAAGGATAACATAAGAATTAACAACAAAGCCGTATACAGGTGCGAAAAGGAGTAAAAATAGGTTAAAATGATGACTTTGTCGACTTGATTCGTCGTAGAAACTATAATTACGATTTGATTCGGCTGAAAATTGGTTTGGAAGTAGAAATTGATTCCCTCTATCAAAATCAGGCCGAGGATAACATGAAAATTAACAACGAATCCGTATACAGGCGCTAAACGGGGTAAAAGTGGGTTGACATGATGATTTTCTCCACCTGATTCGTCGAAGAATCTATCATTAAAATTTAATTCGGCTGAAAATTAGTTTGGAAGTAGAAATTGATCCCCTCTATCAAAATCAGGCAGAGGATAACGTACGAGTTAACAACAAAACCGTATACAGGCGCTAAAAGGGGTAAAAGTGGGTTGAAATGATGATTTTCTCCACCTGATTCGTCGTAGAATCTATAATTATAATTTGATTCGGTTGAAAATTGGTTTGGAAGTAGGATATGGTCCCCTTTATCGAAATCAGGCAGAGGATAACATAAGAATTAACAACAAAGCCGTATACAGGCACTAAAAGGGGTGAACGTGAGATAAAATGATGACAATGTCCACTTGATTAATCGTAGAATCGATAATTATAATCCGATTCGGCTCAAAATTGGTTTGGAAGTAGAAATTGATCCCTTCTATCGAAATCAGGCAGAGGATAACGTAAGAATTAACAACAAAGCCGTATACAGGTGCATTAACGGGTAAAAGTGGGATAAAATGATGTATTTGTCCACTTGATTAATCGTAGAATCTATAATTATAATTCTAATCGGCTAAAAATTGGTTTGGAAGGAGAAATTGATTCTCTCTATCAAAATCAGGAATAGGATAACATAAGAATTAACAACGAATATGTATACAGGCGCTAAAAGGGGTAAAAATAGGTTAAAATGATGACTTTGTCAACTTGATTCGTCATAGAAACTATAACTTAGATTCGATTCGGCTGGAAATTGTTTTGGAAGTAGACATTAATCCCCTCTATCGAAATCAGGCAGAAGATAACATAAGAAATAACAACGAAGCCCTCTACAGGCGCTAAAAGGGGTAAAAGTGGGATAAAATGATGACTTTGTCCACTTGATTCGTCGTAGAAACTATAATTACGATTCGATTCGGCTGAAAATTGGTTTGGAAGTGGAAATTGATTCCCTCTCTCGAAATCAGGCAAAGGATAACATAAGAATTAACAACAAAGCCGTATACGGGCGCTAAAAGGGGTAAAAATAGGTTAAAATGATGACTTTGTCCACTTGATTCGTCGTAGAAACTATGATTACGATTCGATTCGGCTGAAAATTGGTTTGGAAGTAGAAATCGATTCCCTCTATCGGAACCAGGCAGAGGATAACATAAGAATTAACAACAAAGCCGTATACGGGCGCTAAAAGGGGTAAAAATAGGTTAAAATGATGACTTTGTCCACTTGATTCGTCGTAGAAACTATAATTATAATTCGATTCGGCTAAAAATTGGTTTGGAGGTAGAAATTGATCCCCTCTATCGAAATCAGAAGAAGGATAACATGAGAATTCACAAAAAAGCCGTATACAGGCGCTAAAAGGGGTAAAAGTAGGATAAAATGATGACTTTGTCCACTTGATTCGTCGTAGAATCTATAATTACGATTCGATTCGGTTGAAAATTGGTTTGGAAGTAGGAATTGGTCCCCTCTATCGAAATCAGAAAGAGGATAGCATAATAATCAACAACAAAACCGTATACAGGCGCTTGAAGGGGTAAAAGTGGGTTGAAATGATGACTTTGTCAACTTGATTCGTCGTAGGATCTATAATTATAATTCAATTTGCCTGAAAATTAGTTTGGAAGTGGAAATTGATCCTTTCTATCGAAATCAGGAAGAGGATAACATGAGAATTAACAACAAAGCCGTAGACAGGCGCTTTAAAGGGTAAAAGTGGGTTGAAATGATGACTTACTCAAATTGATTCGTCGTAAGATCTATAATTAAAATTCAATTCGGCTGAAAATTGGTTTGGAAGTAGAAATTGATCCCCTCTATCGAAATCAGGCAAAGGATAACATAAGAATTAACAACAAAGCCGTATACAGGCGCGAAAAGGGGTAAAAACAGGTTAAAATGATGACTTTGTCCACTTGATTTGTCGTAGAAACTATAATTACAATCCGATTCGGCCGAAAATTGGTTTGGAAGTGAAAATTGATTCCCTCTCTCGAAATCAGGCAAAGAATAACATAAGAATTAACAACAAAGCTCTCTACAGGCGCTCAAAGGGGTAAAACTGGGTTAAAATGATGACTTTGTTCACTTGATTCGTCGTAGAAACGATAATTATAATTCGATTCGGCTAAAAATTGGTTTGGAAGTAGAAATTGATCCCCTTTATCGAAATCAGAAGAAGGATAACATGAGAATTAACAAAAAAGCCTTATACAGGCGCTAAAAGGGGTAAAAGTAGGATAAAATGATGACTTTGTCCACTTGAATCGTCGTAGAATCTATAATTACGATTCGATTCGGTTAAAAATTGGTTTGGAAGTAGGAATTGGTCCCCTCTATCGAAATCAAAAAGAGGATAACATAAGAATCAACAACAAAACCGTATACAGGCGCTTGAAGGGGTAAAAGTGGGTTGAAATGATGACTTTGTCAACTTGATTCGTCGTAGGATCTATAATTATAATCCAATTTGCCTGAAAATTGGTTGAGAAGTGGAAATTGATCCCTTCTATCGAAATCAGGAAGAGGATAACATAAGAATTTACAACAAAGCCCTAAACAGGCGCTAAAAGGGGTAAAAGTGGGATAAAATGATGTATTTGTCCACTTGATTAATCGTAGAATCTATAATTATAATTCGAATCGGGTAAAAATTGGTTTGGAAGTAGGAATTGGTCCCTTCGATCGAAATCAGGCAAAGGATAATATAAGAATTAACAACAAAGCCGTATACAGGTGCTATAAGGGGTAAAAATAGGTTAAACTCATGACTTTGTCCACTAGATTCGTCGTAGAAACTATAATTACGATTCGATTCGGCTAAAAATTGGTTTGGAAGTAGAAATCAATTCCCTCTATCAAAATCAGGCAGAGGATAATATAAGAATTAACAACAAAGCCGTAGACAGGCACTTTAAGGGGTAAAAGTGGGTTGAAATGATGACTTGGTCAAATTGATTCGTCGTAAGATCTATAATTAAAATTCAATTCGGCTGAAAATTGGTTTGGAAGTAGAAATTGATCCCTTCTATCGAAATCAGGCGAAGGATAACATAAGAATTAACAACAAAGCCGTATACAGGCGCGAAAAGGGGTAAAAACAGGTTAAAATGATGACTTTGTCCACTTGATTCGTCGTAGAAACTGTAATTACATTTTGATTCGGCCTAAAATCTGTTTGGAAGTAGAAATTGATTCTCTCTATCAAATTCAGGAAGAGGATAACATAAGAATTAACAACGAATCCGTATACAGGCGCTAAAAGGGGTAAAAATAGGTTAAAATGATGACATTGTCAACTTGATTCGTCATAGAAACTATAACTTAGATTCGATTCGGCTGGAAATTGGTTTGGAAGTAGAAATCGATTCCCTCTATCGGAACCAGGCAGAGGATAACATAAGAATTAACAACAAAGCCGTATTCGGGCGCTAAAAGGGGTAAAAATAGGTTAAAATGATGACTTTGTCCACTTGATTCGTCGTAGAAACTATAATTATAATTCGATTCGGCTAAAAATTGGTTTGGAGGTAGAAATTGATCCCCTCTATCGAAATCAGAAGAAGGATAACATGAGAATTCACAAAAAAGCCGTATACAGGCGCTAAAAGGGGTAAAAGTAGGATAAAATGATGACTTTGTCCACTTGATTCGTCGTAGAATCTATAATTACGATTCGATTCGGTTGAAAATTGGTTTGGAAGTAGGAATTGGTCCCCTCTATCGAAATCAGAAAGAGGATAGCATAATAATCAACAACAAAACCGTATACAGGCGCTTGAAGGGGTAAAAGTGGGTTGAAATGATGACTTTGTCAACTTGATTCGTCGTAGGATCTATAATTATAATTCAATTTGCCTGAAAATTAGTTTGGAAGTGGAAATTGATCCTTTCTATCGAAATCAGGAAGAGGATAACATGAGTATTAACAACAAAGCCGTAGACGGGCGCTTTAAAGGGTAAAAGTGGGTTGAAATGATGACTTACTCAAATTGATTCGTCGTAAGATCTATAATTAAAATTCAATTCGGCTGAAAATTGGTTTGGAAGTAGAAATTGATCCCCTCTATCGAAATCAGGCAAAGGATAACATAAGAATTAACAACAAAGCCGTATACAGGCGCGAAAAGGGGTAAAAACAGGTTAAAATGATGACTTTGTCCACTTGATTTGTCGTAGAAACTATAATTACAATCCGATTCGGCCGAAAATTGGTTTGGAAGTGAAAATTGATTCCCTCTCTCGAAATCAGGCAAAGAATAACATAAGAATTAACAACAAAGCTCTCTACAGGCGCTCAAAGGGGTAAAACTGGGTTAAAATGATGACTTTGTTCACTTGATTCGTCGTAGAAACGATAATTATAATTCGATTCGGCTAAAAATTGGTTTGGAAGTAGAAATTGATCCCCTTTATCGAAATCAGAAGAAGGATAACATAAGAATTAACAAAAAAGCCGTATACAGGCGCTAAAAGGGGTAAAAGTAGGATAAAATGATGACTTTGTCCACTTGAATCGTCGTAGAATCTATAATTACGATTCGATTCGGTTAAAAATTGGTTTGGAAGTAGGAATTGGTCCCCTCTATCGATATCAAAAAGAGGATAACATAAGAATCAACAACAAAACCGTATACAGGCGCTTGAAGGGGTAAAAGTGGGTTGAAATGATGACTTTGTCAACTTGATTCGTCGTAGGATCTATAATTATAATCCAATTTGCCTGAAAATTGGTTTAGAAGTGGAAATTGATCCCTTCTATCGAAATCAGGCAGAGGATAACATAAGAATTTACAACAAAGCCCTAAACAGGCGCTAAAAGGGGTAAAAGTGGGATAAAAACATGTATTTGTCCACTTGATTAATCGTAGAATCTATAATTATAATTCGAATCGGGTAAAAATTGGTTTGGAAGTAGGAATTGGTCCCTTCGATCGAAATCAGGCAAAGGATAATATAAGAATTAACAACAAAGCCGTATACAGGTGCTATAAGGGGTAAAAATAGGTTAAACTCATGACTATGTCCACTTGATTCGTCGTAGAAACTATAATTACGATTCGATTCGGCTGAAAATTGGTTTGGAAGTAGAAATCAATTCCCTCTATCAAAATCAGGCAGAGGATAATATAAGAATTAACAACAAAGCCGTAGACAGGCGCTTTAAGGGGTAAAAGTGGGTTGAAATGATGACTTTGTCAAATTGATTCGTCGTAAGATCTATAATTAAAATTCAATTCGGCTGAAAATTGGTTTGGAAGTAGAAATTGATCCCTTCTATCGAAATCAGGCGAAGGATAACATAAGAATTAACAACAAAGCCGTATACAGGCGCGAGAAGGGGTAAAAACAGGTTAAAATGATGACTTTGTCCACTTGATTCGTCGTAGAAACTGTAATTACATTTTGATTCGGCTGAAAATCTGTTTGGAAGTAGAAATTCATTCTCTCTATCAAAATCAGGAAGAGGATAACATAAGAATTAACAACAAAGCCGTATACAGGCGCGAAAAGGAGTAAAAATAGGTTAAAATGATGACTTTGTCGACTTGATTCGTCGTAGAAACTATAATTACGATTTGATTTGAGTGAAAATTGGTTTGGAAGTAGAAATTGGTTCCCTCTATCAAAATCAGGCAGAGGATAACATGAGAATTAACAACGAATCCGTATACAGGCGCTAAAAGGGGTAGAAATAGGTTAGAATTATGACTTTGTCCACTTGATTCGTCGTAGAAACTATAATTACGATTCGATTCGGCTGAAAATTGGTTTGGAAGTAGAAATTGATCCCCTCTATCGTAATCAGGCAGAGGATAACATAAGAATTTACAACAATGCCCTATACAGGCGCTAAAAGGGGTAAAAGTGGGTTGAAATGATGACTTTGTCAACTTGATTCGTCGTAGGATCTATAATTACAATTCAATTCGGCTAAAAATTGGTTTGGAAGTAGACGTTGATCCCCTTTATCGAAATCAGAGAGAGGATAACATAAGAATCAACAACAAAACCGTATACAGGCGCTTTAAGGGGTAAAAGTGGGTTGAAATGATGACTTTGTCAACTTGATTCGTCGTAGGATTTATAATTACAATTCAATTCGGCTAAAAATTGGTTTGGAAGTAGAAATTGATCCCTTCTATTGAAATCAGGCAGAGGATAACTTAAAAATGAACAATAAAGGCGTATACAGGCGCTAAAAGGGGTAAAAATAGGTTAGAATTATGACTTTGTCCACTTGATTCGTCGTCGAAACTATAATTACGATTCGATTCGGCTGAAAATTGGTTTGGAAGTAGAAATCGATTTCCTCTATCGAAACCAGGCAGAGGATAACATAAGAATTAACAACAAAGCCGTATACAGGCGCGAAAACGGGTAAAAGTAGGTTAAAATGATGACTTTGTCCACTTGATTCGTCGTAGAAACTATAATTATGATTCGATTCAGCTGAAAATTGGTTGGGAAGTAGAAATTGATCCCCTCTATCGAAATCAGAAGAAGGATAACATGAGAATTCACAAAAAAGCCGTATACAGGCGCTAAAAGGGGTAAAAGTAGGATAAAATGATGACTTTGTCCACTTGATTCGTCGTAGAATCTATAATTACGATTCGATTCGGTTGAAAATTGGTTTGGAAGTAGGAATTGGTCCCCTCTATCGAAATCAGAAAGAGGATAGCATAATAATCAACAACAAAACCGTATACAGGCGCTTGAAGGGGTAAAAGTGGGTTGAAATGATGACTTTGTCAACTTGATTCGTCGTAGGATCTATAATTATAATTCAATTTGCCTGAAAATTAGTTTGGAAGTGGAAATTGATCCTTTCTATCGAAATCAGGAAGAGGATAACATGAGAATTAACAACAAAGCCGTAGACAGGCGCTTTAAAGGGTAAAAGTGGGTTGAAATGATGACTTACTCAAATTGATTCGTCGTAAGATCTATAATTAAAATTCAATTCGGCTGAAAATTGGTTTGGAAGTAGAAATTGATCCCCTCTATCGAAATCAGGCAAAGGATAACATAAGAATTAACAACAAAGCCGTATACAGGCGCGAAAAGGGGTAAAAACAGGTTAAAATGATGACTTTGTCCACTTGATTTGTCGTAGAAACTATAATTACAATCCGATTCGGCCGAAAATTGGTTTGGAAGTGAAAATTGATTCCCTCTCTCGAAATCAGGCAAAGAATAACATAAGAATTAACAACAAAGCTCTCTACAGGCTTTCAAAGGGGTAAAACTGGGTTAAAATGATGACTTTGTTCACTTGATTCGTCGTAGAAACGATAATTATAATTCGATTCGGCTAAAAATTGGTTTGGAAGTAGAAATTGATCCCCTTTATCGAAATCAGAAGAAGGATAACATGAGAATTAACAAAAAAGCCGTATACAGGCGCTAAAAGGGGTAAAAGTAGGATAAAATGATGACTTTGTCCACTTGAATCGTCGTAGAATCTATAATTACGATTCGATTCGGTTAAAAATTGGTTTGGAAGTAGGAATTGGTCCCCTCTATCGAAATCAAAAAGAGGATAACATAAGAATCAACAACAAAACCGTATACAGGCGCTTGAAGGGGTAAAAGTGGGTTGAAATGATGACTTTGTCAACTTGATTCGTCGTAGGATCTATAATTATAATCCAATTTGCCTGAAAATTGGTTGAGAAGTGGAAATTGATCCCTTCTATCGAAATCAGGAAGAGGATAACATAAGAATTTACAACAAAGCCCTAAACAGGCGCTAAAAGGGGTAAAAGTGGGATAAAATGATGTATTTGTCCACTTGATTAATCGTAGAATCTATAATTATAATTCGAATCGGGTAAAAATTGGTTTGGAAGTAGGAATTGGTCCCTTCGATCGAAATCAGGCAAAGGATAATATAAGAATTAACAACAAAGCCGTATACAGGTGCTATAAGGGGTAAAAATAGGTTAAACTCATGACTTTGTCCACTTGATTCGTCGTAGAAACTATAATTACGATTCGATTCGGCTAAAAATTGGTTTGGAAGTAGAAATCAATTCCCTCTATCAAAATCAGGCAGAGGATAATATAAGAATTAACAACAAAGCCGTAGACAGGCACTTTAAGGGGTAAAAGTGGGTTGAAATGATGACTTGGTCAAATTGATTCGTCGTAAGATCTATAATTAAAATTCAATTCGGCTGAAAATTGGTTTGGAAGTAGAAATTGATCCCTTCTATCGAAATCAGGCGAAGGATAACATAAGAATTAACAACAAAGCCGTATACAGGCGCGAAAAGGGGTAAAAACAGGTTAAAATGATGACTTTGTCCACTTGATTCGTCGTAGAAACTGTAATTACATTTTGATTCGGCCTAAAATCTGTTTGGAAGTAGAAATTGATTCTCTCTATCAAATTCAGGAAGAGGATAACATAAGAATTAACAACGAATCCGTATACAGGCGCTAAAAGGGGTAAAAATAGGTTAAAATGATGACATTGTCAACTTGATTCGTCATAGAAACTATAACTTAGATTCGATTCGGCTGGAAATTGGTTTGGAAGTAGAAATCGATTCCCTCTATCGGAACCAGGCAGAGGATAACATAAGAATTAACAACAAAGCCGTATTCGGGCGCTAAAAGGGGTAAAAATAGGTTAAAATGATGACTTTGTCCACTTGATTCGTCGTAGAAACTATAATTATAATTCGATTCGGCTAAAAATTGGTTTGGAGGTAGAAATTGATCCCCTCTATCGAAATCAGAAGAAGGATAACATGAGAATTCACAAAAAAGCCGTATACAGGCGCTAAAAGGGGTAAAAGTAGGATAAAATGATGACTTTGTCCACTTGATTCGTCGTAGAATCTATAATTACGATTCGATTCGGTTGAAAATTGGTTTGGAAGTAGGAATTGGTCCCCTCTATCGAAATCAGAAAGAGGATAGCATAATAATCAACAACAAAACCGTATACAGGCGCTTGAAGGGGTAAAAGTGGGTTGAAATGATGACTTTGTCAACTTAATTCGTCGTAGGATCTATAATTATAATTCAATTTGCCTGAAAATTAGTTTGGAAGTGGAAATTGATCCTTTCTATCGAAATCAGGAAGAGGATAACATGAGTATTAACAACAAAGCCGTAGACGGGCGCTTTAAAGGGTAAAAGTGGGTTGAAATGATGACTTACTCAAATTGATTCGTCGTAAGATCTATAATTAAAATTCAATTCGGCTGAAAATTGGTTTGGAAGTAGAAATTGATCCCCTCTATCGAAATCAGGCAAAGGATAACATAAGAATTAACAACAAAGCCGTATACAGGCGCGAAAAGGGGTAAAAACAGGTTAAAATGATGACTTTGTCCACTTGATTTGTCGTAGAAACTATAATTACAATCCGATTCGGCCGAAAATTGGTTTGGAAGTGAAAATTGATTCCCTCTCTCGAAATCAGGCAAAGAATAACATAAGAATTAACAACAAAGCTCTCTACAGGCGCTCAAAGGGGTAAAACTGGGTTAAAATGATGACTTTGTTCACTTGATTCGTCGTAGAAACGATAATTATAATTCGATTCGGCTAAAAATTGGTTTGGAAGTAGAAATTGATCCCCTTTATCGAAATCAGAAGAAGGATAACATAAGAATTAACAAAAAAGCCGTATACAGGCGCTAAAAGGGGTAAAAGTAGGATAAAATGATGACTTTGTCCACTTGAATCGTCGTAGAATCTATAATTACGATTCGATTCGGTTAAAAATTGGTTTGGAAGTAGGAATTGGTCCCCTCTATCGATATCAAAAAGAGGATAACATAAGAATCAACAACAAAACCGTATACAGGCGCTTGAAGGGGTAAAAGTGGGTTGAAATGATGACTTTGTCAACTTGATTCGTCGTAGGATCTATAATTATAATCCAATTTGCCTGAAAATTGGTTTAGAAGTGGAAATTGATCCCTTCTATCGAAATCAGGCAGAGGATAACATAAGAATTTACAACAAAGCCCTAAACAGGCGCTAAAAGGGGTAAAAGTGGGATAAAAACATGTATTTGTCCACTTGATTAATCGTAGAATCTATAATTATAATTCGAATCGGGTAAAAATTGGTTTGGAAGTAGGAATTGGTCCCTTCGATCGAAATCAGGCAAAGGATAATATAAGAATTAACAACAAAGCCGTATACAGGTGCTATAAGGGGTAAAAATAGGTTAAACTCATGACTTTGTCCACTTGATTCGTCGTAGAAACTATAATTACGATTCGATTCGGCTGAAAATTGGTTTGGAAGTAGAAATCAATTCCCTCTATCAAAATCAGGCAGAGGATAATATAAGAATTAACAACAAAGCCGTAGACAGGCGCTTTAAGGGGTAAAAGTGGGTTGAAATGATGACTTTGTCAAATTGATTCGTCGTAAGATCTATAATTAAAATTCAATTCGGCTGAAAATTGGTTTGGAAGTAGAAATTGATCCCTTCTATCGAAATCAGGCGAAGGATAACATAAGAATTAACAACAAAGCCGTATACAGGCGCGAGAAGGGGTAAAAACAGGTTAAAATGATGACTTTGTCCACTTGATTCGTCGTAGAAACTGTAATTACATTTTGATTCGGCTGAAAATCTGTTTGGAAGTAGAAATTCATTCTCTCTATCAAAATCAGGAAGAGGATAACATAAGAATTAACAACAAAGCCGTATACAGGCGCGAAAAGGAGTAAAAATAGGTTAAAATGATGACTTTGTCGACTTGATTCGTCGTAGAAACTATAATTACGATTTGATTTGAGTGAAAATTGGTTTGGAAGTAGAAATTGGTTCCCTCTATCAAAATCAGGCAGAGGATAACATGAGAATTAACAACGAATCCGTATACAGGCGCTAAAAGGGGTAGAAATAGGTTAGAATTATGACTTTGTCCACTTGATTCGTCGTAGAAACTATAATTACGATTCGATTCGGCTGAAAATTGGTTTGGAAGTAGAAATTGATCCCCTCTATCGTAATCAGGCAGAGGATAACATAAGAATTTACAACAATGCCCTATACAGGCGCTAAAAGGGGTAAAAGTGGGTTGAAATGATGACTTTGTCAACTTGATTCGTCGTAGGATCTATAATTACAATTCAATTCGGCTAAAAATTGGTTTGGAAGTAGACGTTGATCCCCTTTATCGAAATCAGAGAGAGGATAACATAAGAATCAACAACAAAACCGTATACAGGCGCTTTAAGGGGTAAAAGTGGGTTGAAATGATGACTTTGTCAACTTGATTCGTCGTAGGATTTATAATTACAATTCAATTCGGCTAAAAATTGGTTTGGAAGTAGAAATTGATCCCTTCTATTGAAATCAGGCAGAGGATAACTTAAAAATGAACAATAAAGGCGTATACAGGCGCTAAAAGGGGTAAAAATAGGTTAGAATTATGACTTTGTCCACTTGATTCGTCGTCGAAACTATAATTACGATTCGATTCGGCTGAAAATTGGTTTGGAAGTAGAAATCGATTTCCTCTATCGAAACCAGGCAGAGGATAACATAAGAATTAACAACAAAGCCGTATACAGGCGCGAAAACGGGTAAAAGTAGGTTAAAATGATGACTTTGTCCACTTGATTCGTCGTAGAAACTATAATTATGATTCGATTCAGCTGAAAATTGGTTGGGAAGTAGAAATTGATCCCCTTTATCGAAATCAGGCAGAGGATAACGGAAGAATTAGCAAGGAAGCCGAATACAGGCGCTAAAAGGGGTAGAAGTAGGTTAAAATGATGACTCTGTCCACTTGATTAATCGTGGAATCTATAATTATTATTCGATTTAGATGAAAATTGGTTTGGAAGCAGTCATTAATTCCTTCTATCGAAATCAGGCAGAGGATAACATAAGAATTAACAACAAAGCCGTATACAGGCGCTAAAAGGGGTAAAAGTAGGTTAAAATGATGCCTTTGTCCACTTGATTCGTCGTAGAAACTATAATTATGATTCGATTCAGCTGAAAATTGGTTAGGAAGTAGAAATTGATCCCCTCTATCAAAATCAGGCAGAGGATAACGTAAGAATCAACAAGAAAGCCGTATACAGGCGCTAAAGGGGAAAAAGTGGGTTGAGATGATGATTTTCTCCACCTGATTCGTCGTAGAATCTATCATTATAATTTAATTCGGCTGAAAATTAGTTTGGAAGTAGAAATTGATCCTCTCTATCAAAATCAGGCAGAGGATAACGTACGAATTAACAACAAAACCGTATACAGGCGCTAAAAGGGGTAAAAGTAGGTTGAAATGATGATTTTCTCCACCTGATTCGTCGTAGAATCTATAATGATAATTTAATTCGGTTAAAAATTGGTTTGGAAGTAGGAAATGGTCCTCTCTATCGAAATCAGGAAGAGGATAACATAAGAATTAACAACAAAGCCGCATACAGGCACTAAAAGGGATAAAAATAGGTTAAAATGATGACTTTAGCCACTTGATTCGTCGTAGAAACTATAATTACGATTCGATTCGGATGAAAATTGGTTTGGAAGTAGGAATTGCTTCCCTCTATCGAAATCAGGCAGAGGATAACGTAAGAATTAACAACAAAGCCGTATACAGGCGCTTTAACGGGTAAAAGTGGCATAAAATGATGTATTTGTCCACTTGATTAATCGTAGAATCTATAATTATAATTCTAATCGGCTAAAAATTGGTTTGGAAGTAGAAATTGATCCTCTCTGTCAAAATCAGGCTGAGGATAACGTACGAATCAACAACAAAGCCCTCTACAGGCGCTCAAAGGGGTAAAAGTGGGTTAAAATGATGACTTTGTTCACTTGATTCGTCGTAGAAACTATAATTCCGATTTGATTCGGCTGAAAATTGGTCTGGAAGTAGAAATCGATTTCCTCTATCGAAATCAGGCAAAGGATAACATAAGAATTAACATCAAAGCCCTCTACAGGCGCTCAAAGGGGTAAAAGTGGGTTAAAATGATGACTTTGTTCACTTGATTCGTCGTAGAAACTATAATTATAATTCGATTCGGCTAAAAATTAATTTGGAAGTAGAAATTGATCCCCTCTATCGAAATAAGAAAAAGGATAACTTGAGAATTAACAACAAAGCCGTATACAGGCGCGAAAAGGGGTAAAAACAGGTTAAAATGATGACTTTGTTCACTTGATTCGTCGTAGAAACTATAATTATAATTCGATTCGGCTAAAAATTAATTTGGAAGTAGACATTAATCCCCTCTATCGAAATCAGGCAAAGGATAACATAAAAATTAATAACAAAGCCGTATACAGGCGCGAAAAGGAGTAAAAGTGGGATAGAATGATGTATTTGTCCACTTGATTAATCGTAGATTCTATAATTACAATTCGAATCGGCTAAAATTGGTTTGGAAGTAGAAATTGATCCCCTTTATCGAAATCAGAAAGAGGATAACATAAAAATTTACAACAAAGCCCTATACAGGCGCGAAAAGGGGTAAAAGTGGGATAGAATGATGTATTTGTCCACTTGTTTCGTCGTAGGATCTATAATTACAATTCAATTCGGCTAAAAATTGGTTTGGAAGTAGAAATTGATCCCTTCTATCGAAATCATGCACAGGATAACATAAGAATAAACAATAAAGGCGTATACAGGCGCTAGAAGGGGTAAAAGTGGGATAAAATGATGATTTTGTCCACTTGATTCGTCGTAGAATCTATAATTACGATTCAATTCGGTTGAAAATTGGTTTGGAAGTAGAAATCGATACCCTCTATTGAAATCAGGCAAAGGATAACGTAAAAATCATCAACAAAGCCGTAGACAGGCGCTTTAAGGGGTAAAAGTGGGTTGAAATGATGACTTTGTCAAATTGATTCGTCGTAGGATCTATAATTATAATTCAATTCGGCTGAAAATTGGTTTGGAAGCAGACATCAATCCCCTCTATCGAAATCAGGCAGAGGATAACATAAGAATTAACAACAAAGCCGTATACAGGCGCTAAAATGGGTAAAAGTGCGTTGAAATGATGATTTTCTCCACCTGATTTGTCGTAGAATCTATAATTATAATTTAATTCGGCTGAAAAGTAGTTTGGAAGTAGAAATTAATCCCCTCTATCGAAATCAGGCAGAGGATAACATAAAAATTAACAAAAAAGCCGTATACAGGCGCTAAAAGGGGTAAAAGTAGGATAAAATGATGACTTTGTCCACTTGGTTCGTCGTAGAATCTATAATTATTATTCGATTCGGCTGGAAATCGGTTTGGGAGCAGACATTAATCCCCTCTATCGAAATCAGGCAGAGGATAACATAAGATTAACAACAAAGCCGTATACAGGCGCTAAAAGGGGTAAAAATAGGTTAAAATGATGACTTTGTCGACTTGATTCGTCGTAGAAACTATAATTACGATTTGATTCGGCTGAAAATTGGTTTGGAAGTAGAAATTGATCCCTTCTATCGAAATCAGGCAGAGGATAACATAAGAATGAACAATAAAGGCGTATACAGGCGCTCGAAGGGGTAAAAGTGGGATAAAATGATGATTTTGTCCACTTGATTCGTCGTAGGATCTATAATTACGATTCAATTCGGTTGAAAATTGGTTTGGAAGTAGAAATCGATTCCCTCTATCGAAATCAGGCGAAGGATAACATAAGAATTTACAACAAAGCCCTATACAGGCGCTAAAAGGGGTAAAAGTGGGATAAAATAATGTATTTGTCCACTTGATTAATCGTAGAATCTATAATTACGATTCGATTCGGTTGAAAATTGGTTTGGAAGTAGAAATTGATCCCCTTTATCGAAATCAGAGAGAGGATAACATAAGAATCAACAACAAAACCGTATACAGGCGCTTTAAGGGGTAAAAGTGGGTTGAAATGATGACTTTGTCAACTTGATTCGTCGTAGGATCTATAATTACAATTCAATTCGGCTAAAAATTGGTTTGGAAGTAGAAATTGATCCCTTCTATCGAAATCAGGTAGAGGAACGCATAAGAATGAACAATAAAGGCGTATACAGGCGCTGGAAGGGGTAAAAGTGGGATAAAATAATGTATTTGTCCACTTGATTAATCGTAGAATCTATAATTACGATTCGATTCGGTTGAAAATTGGTTTGGAAGTAGAAATTGATCCCCTTTATCGAAATCAGAGAGAGGATAACATAAGAATCAACGACAAAACCGTATACAGGCGCTTTAAGGGGTAAAAGTGGGTTGAAATGATGACTTTGTCAACTTGATTCGTCGTAGGATCTATAATTACAATTCAATTCGGCTAAAAATTGGTTTGGAAGTAGAAATTGATCCCTTCTATCGAAATCAGGCAGAGGATAACGTACGAATTAAAAACAAAACCGTATACAGGCGCTAAAAGGGGTAAAAGTAGGTTAAAATGATGCCTTTGTCCACTTGATTCGTCGTAGAAACTATAATTATGATTCGATTCAGCTGAAAATTGGTTGGGAAGTAGAAATTAATCCCTTCTATCGAAATCAGGCAGAGGATAACATAAGAATTAACAATAAAGGCGTATACAGGCGCTAAAAGGGGTAAAAGTAAGTTAAAATGATGACTTCGTTCACTTGATTAATCGTGGAATCGATAATTATTATTCGATTTGGCTGAAAATTGGTTTGGGAGCAGACATTAATCCCCTCTATCGAAATCAGGCAGAGGATAACATAAGAATTAACAAAAAAGCCGTATACAGGCGCTAAAAGAGGTAAAAGTGGGTTGAAATTATGATTTTCTCCACCTGATTCGTCGTAGAATCTATAATTATAATTTAATTCGGTTGAAAATTGGTTTGGAAGTAGAAATTAATCCCCTCTATCTGAATCAGGCAGAGGATAACATAAGAATTGACAATAAAGGCGTATACAGGCGCTAAAACGAGTAAAAGTGGGATAAAATGATGTATTTGTCCACTTGATTCGTCGTAGAATCTATAATTATAATTTAATTCGGTTGAAAATTGGTTTGGAAGTAGAAATTGATCCCCTCTATCAAAATCAGGAAGAGGATAACATAAGAATTAACAATAAAGGCGTATCCAGGCGCTAAAAGGGGTAAAAGTGGGATAAAATGATGACTTTGTCCACTTGATTCGTCGTAGAAACTATAATTACGATTCGATTCGGCTGAAAGTTGGTTTGGAAGTAGAAATTGATCCCTTCTATCGAAATCAGGCAGAGGATAACATAAGAATGAACAATAAAGGCGTATACAGGCGCTCGAAGGGGTAAAAGTGGCATAAAATGATGTATTTGTCCACTTGATTAATCGTAGAATCTATAATTATAATTCTAATCGGCTAAAAATTGGTTTGGAAGTAGACATTGATCCCCTTTATCGAAATCAGAGAGAGGATAACATAAGAATCAACAACAAAACCGTATACAGGCGCTTTAAGGGGTAAAAGTGGGTTGAAATGATGACTTTGTCAACTTGATTCGTCGTAGGATCTATAATTACAATTCAATTCGGCTAAAAATTGGTTTGGAAGTAGAAATTGATCCCTTCTATCGAAATCAGGCAGAGGATAACATAAGAATAAACAATAAAGGCGAATACAGGCGCTAGAAGGGGTAAAAGTGGGATAAAATGATGATTTTGTCCACTTGATTCGTCGTAGAATCTATAATTACGATTCAATTCAGTTGAAAATTGGTATGGAAGTAGAAATCGATTCCCTCTATCGAAATCAGGCAAAGGATAACGTAAAAATTATCAACAAAGCCGTAGACAGGCGCTATAAGGGGTAAAAGTAGGTTGAAATGATGACTTTGTCAAATTGATTCGTCGTAGGATCTATAATTATAATTCAATTCGGCTGAAAATTGGTTTGGAAGTAGAAATTGATCCCCTCTATCGGAATCAGGCAGAGGATAACGTACGAATTAAAAACAAAGCCGTATACAGGCGCTTTAACGGGTAAAAGTGGGATAAAATGATGTATTTGTCCACTTGATTAATCGTAGAATCTATAATTATAATTCTAATCGGCTAAAAATTGGTTTGGAAGTAGAAATTGATCCCCTCTGTCAAAATCAGGCTGAGGATAACGTACGAATTAACAACAAAACCGTATACAGGCGCTAAACGGGGTGAAAGTAGGTTAAAATGATGACTTTGTCCACTTGATTCGTCGTAGAAACTATAATTATAATTCGATTCGGCTGGAAATTGGTTTGGAAGTAGACATTAATCCCCTCTATCGAAATCAGAAAAAGGATAACATGAGAATTAACAACAAAGCCGTATACAGGCGCTAAAAGGGGTAAAAGTGGGATAAAATGATGACTTTGTCCACTTGATTCGTCGTAGAATCTATAATTACGATTCGATTCGGTTGAAAATTGGTTTGGAAGTAGGAATTGGTCCCCTCTATCGAAATCAGAAAGGGGATAACATAAGAATCGACAACAAAACCGTATACAGGCGCTTGAAGGGGTAAAAGTGGGTTGAAATGATGACTTTGTCAACTTGATTCGTCGTAGTATCTATAATTATAATTCAATTCGCCTAAAAATTGGTTTGGAAGTGGAAATTGATCCCTTCTATCGGAATCAGGCAGAGGATAACATGAGAATTAACAACGAATTCGTATACAGGCGCTATAAGGGGTTAAAATAGGTTAAAATGATGACTTTGTTCACTTGATTCGTCGTAGAAACTATAATTACGATTCGATTCGGCTGAAAATTGGTTTGGAAGTAGAAATCAATTCCCTCTATCGAAATCAGGCGGAGGATAACATAAAAATTAACAACAAAGCCGTAGACAGGCACTTGAACGGGTAAAAGTGGGTTGAAATGATGACTTTGTCAAATTGATTCGTCGTAGGATCGATAATTATAATTCATTTCGGCTGAAAATTGGTTTGGAAGTAGAAATTGATTCCCTCTATCAAAATCAGGAAGAGGATAACATAAGAATTAACAACGAATATGTATACAGGCGCTAAAAGGGGTAAAAATAGGTTAAAATGATGACTTTGTCAACTTGATTCGTCATAGAAACAATAACTTAGATTCGATTCGGCTGGAAATTGGTTTGGAAGTAGACATTAATCCCCTCTATCGAAATCAGGCAGAGGATAACATAAGAATTAACAACAAAGCCCTCTCCAGGCGCTAAAAGGGGTAAAAGTGGGATGAAATGATGGCTTTGTCCACTTGATTCGTCGTAGAAACTATAATTACGATTCGATTCGGCTGAAAATTGGTTTGGAAGTGGAAATTGATTCCCTCTCTCGAAATCAGGAAAAGGATAACATAAGAATTAACAACAAAGACGTATACGGGCGCTAAAAGGGGTAAAAATAGGTTAAAATGATGACTTTGTCCACTTGATTCGTCGTAGAAACTATGATTACGATTCGATTCGGCTGAAAATTGGTTTGGAAGTAGAAATCGATTCCCTCTATCGAAACCAGGCAGAGGATAACATAAGAATCAACAACAAAACCGTATACAGGCGCTTGAAGGGGTAAAAGTGGGTTGAAATGATGACTTTGTCAACTTGATTCGTCGTAGGATCTATAATTATAATTCAATTTGCCTGAAAATTGGTTTGGAAGTGGAAATTGATCCCTTCTATCGAAATCAGGAAGAGGATAACATAAGAATTTACAACAAAGCCCTATACAGGCGCTATTAGGGGTAAAAGTGGGATAAAATGATGTATTTGTCCACTTGATTAATCGTAGAATCTATAATTATAATTCGAATCGGGTAAAAATTGGTTTGGAAGTTGGAATTGGTCCCTTCGATCGAAATCGGGCAAAGGATAATATAAGAATTAACAACAAAGCCGTATACAGGCGCTATAAGGGGTAAAAATAGGTTAAAATCATGACTTCGTCCACTTGATTCGTCGTAGAAACTATAATTACGATTCGATTCGGCTGAAAATTGGTTTGGAAGTAGAAATCAATTCCCTCTATCGAAATCAGGCAGAGGATAACATAAGAATTAACAACAAAGCCGTAGACAGGCGCTTTAAGGGGTAAAAGTGGGTTGAAATGATGACTTTGTCAAATTGATTCGTCGTAAGATCTATAATTAAAATTCAATTCGGCTGAAATTGGTTTGGAAGTAGAAATTGATCCCCTCTATCGAAATCAGGCGAAGGGTAACATAAGAATTAACAACAAAGCCGTATACAGGTGCGAAAAGGGGTAAAAACAGGTTAAAATGATGACTTTGTCCACTTGATTCGTCGTAGAAACTGTAATTACATTTTGATTCGGCCTAAAATCTGTTTGGAAGTAGAAATTGATTCTCTCTATCAAATTCAGGAAGAGGATAACATAAGAATTAACAACGAATCCGTATACAGGCTCTAAAAGGGGTAAAAATAGGTTAAAATGATGACTTTGTCAACTTGATTCGTCATAGAAACTATAACTTAGATTCGATTCGGCTGGAAATTGGTTTGGAAGTAGACATTAATCCCCTCTATCGAAATCAGGCAGAGTATAACATAAGAATTAACAACAAAGCCCGCTACAGGCGCTAAAAGGGGTAAAAGTGGGTTAAAATGATGACTTTGTCCACTTGATTCGTCGTAGAAACTATAATTACGATTCGATTCGGCTGAAAATTGGTTTGGAAGTGGAAATTGATTCCCTCTCTCGAAATCAGGCAAAGGATAACATAAGAATTAACAACAAAGCCGTATACAGGCGCGAAAAGGAGTAAAAATAGGTTAAAATGATGACTTTGTCCACTTGATTCGTCGTAGAAACTATAATTACGATTCGATTCGGCTGAAAGTTGGTTTGGAAGTAGAAATTGATTCCCTCTATCGGAATCAGGCAAAGGATAACATAAGAATTAACAACAAAGCCGTATACAGGTGCGAAAAGGAGTAAAAATAGGTTAAAATGATGACTTTGTCGACTTGATTCGTCGTAGAAACTATAATTACGATTTGATTCGGCTGAAAATTGGTTTGGAAGTAGAAATTGATTCCCTCTATCAAAATCAGGCCGAGGATAACATGAAAATTAACAACGAATCCGTATACAGGCGCTAAACGGGGTAAAAGTGGGTTGACATGATGATTTTCTCCACCTGATTCGTCGAAGAATCTATCATTAAAATTTAATTCGGCTGAAAATTAGTTTGGAAGTAGAAATTGATCCCCTCTATCAAAATCAGGCAGAGGATAACGTACGAGTTAACAACAAAACCGTATACAGGCGCTAAAAGGGGTAAAAGTGGGTTGAAATGATGATTTTCTCCACCTGATTCGTCGTAGAATCTATAATTATAATTTGATTCGGTTGAAAATTGGTTTGGAAGTAGGATATGGTCCCCTTTATCGAAATCAGGCAGAGGATAACATAAGAATTAACAACAAAGCCGTATACAGGCACTAAAAGGGATGAAAATAGGTTAAAATGATGACTTTAGCCACTTGATTCGTCGTAGAAACTATAATTACGATTCGATTCGGCTGAAAATTGGTTTGGAAGTAGGAATTGCTTCCCTCTATCGGAATCAGGGAAAGAATAACATAAGAATTTACAACAAAGCCGTATATAGGCGCTTCAAGGGGTGAACGTGAGATAAAATGATGACAATGTCCACTTGATTAATCGTAGAATCGATAATTATAATCCGATTCGGCTCAAAATTGGTTTGGAAGTAGAAATTGATCCCTTCTATCGAAATCAGGCAGAGGATAACGTAAGAATTAACAACAAAGCCGTATACAGGTGCATTAACGGGTAAAAGTGGGATAAAATGATGTATTTGTCCACTTGATTAATCGTAGAATCTATAATTATAATTCTAATCGGCTAAAAATTGGTTTGGAAGTAGAAATTGATTCTCTCTATCAAAATCAGGAAGAGGATAACATAAGAATTAACAACGAATATGTATACAGGCGCTAAAAGGGGTAAAAATAGGTTAAAATGATGACTTTGTCAACTTGATTCGTCATAGAAACTATAACTTAGATTCGATTCGGCTGGAAATTGTTTTGGAAGTAGACATTAATCCCCTCTATCGAAATCAGGCAGAAGATAACATAAGAATTAACAACGAAGCCCTCTACAGGCGCTAAAAGGGGTAAAAGTGGGATAAAATGATGATTTTCTCCACCTGATTCGTCGTAGAATCTATAATTATAATTTGATTCGGTTGAAAATTGGTTTGGAAGTAGGATATGGTCCCCTTTATCGAAATCAGGCAGAGGATAACATAAGAATTAACAACAAAGCCGTATACAGGCACTAAAAGGGATGAAAATAGGTTAAAATGATGACTTTAGCCACTTGATTCGTCGTAGAAACTATAATTACGATTCGATTCGGCTGAAAATTGGTTTGGAAGTAGGAATTGCTTCCCTCTATCGGAATCAGGGAAAGAATAACATAAGAATTTACAACAAAGCCGTATATAGGCGCTTCAAGGGGTGAACGTGAGATAAAATGATGACAATGTCCACTTGATTAATCGTAGAATCGATAATTATAATCCGATTCGGCTCAAAATTGGTTTGGAAGTAGAAATTGATCCCTTCTATCGAAATCAGGCAGAGGATAACGTAAGAATTAACAACAAAGCCGTATACAGGTGCATTAACGGGTAAAAGTGGGATAAAATGATGTATTTGTCCACTTGATTAATCGTAGAATCTATAATTATAATTCTAATCGGCTAAAAATTGGTTTGGAAGTAGAAATTGATTCTCTCTATCAAAATCAGGAAGAGGATAACATAAGAATTAACAACGAATATGTATACAGGCGCTAAAAGGGGTAAAAATAGGTTAAAATGATGACTTTGTCAACTTGATTCGTCATAGAAACTATAACTTAGATTCGATTCGGCTGGAAATTGTTTTGGAAGTAGACATTAATCCCCTCTATCGAAATCAGGCAGAAGATAACATAAGAATTAACAACGAAGCCCTCTACAGGCGCTAAAAGGGGTAAAAGTGGGATAAAATGATGACTTTGTCCACTTGATTCGTCGTAGAAACTATAATTACGATTCGATTCGGCTGAAAATTGGTTTGGAAGTGGAAATTGATTCTCTCTCTCGAAATCAGGCAAAGGATAACATAAGAATTAACAACAAAGCCGTATACGGGCGCTAAAAGGGGTAAAAATAGGTTAAAATGATGACTTTGTCCACTTGATTCGTCGTAGAAACTATGATTACGATTCGATTCGGCTGAAAATTGGTTTGGAAGTAGAAATCGATTCCCTCTATCGGAACCAGGCAGAGGATAACATAAGAATTAACAACAAAGCCGTATACGGGCGCTAAAAGGGGTAAAAATAGGTTAAAATGATGACTTTGTCCACTTGATTCGTCGTAGAAACTATAATTATAATTCGATTCGGCTAAAAATTGGTTTGGAGGTAGAAATTGATCCCCTCTATCGAAATCAGAAGAAGGATAACATGAGAATTCACAAAAAAGCCGTATACAGGCGCTAAAAGGGGTAAAAGTAGGATAAAATGATGACTTTGTCCACTTGATTCGTCGTAGAATCTATAATTACGATTCGATTCGGTTGAAAATTGGTTTGGAAGTAGGAATTGGTTCCCTCTATCGAAATCAGAAAGAGGATAGCATAATAATCAACAACAAAACCGTATACAGGCGCTTGAAGGGGTAAAAGTGGGTTGAAATGATGACTTTGTCAACTTGATTCGTCGTAGGATCTATAATTATAATTCAATTTGCCTGAAAATTAGTTTGGAAGTGGAAATTGATCCTTTCTATCGAAATCAGGAAGAGGATAACATGAGAATTAACAACAAAGCCGTAGACAGGCGCTTTAAAGGGTAAAAGTGGGTTGAAATGATGACTTACTCAAATTGATTCGTCGTAAGATCTATAATTAAAATTCAATTCGGCTGAAAATTGGTTTGGAAGTAGAAATTGATCCCCTCTATCGAAATCAGGCAAAGGATAACATAAGAATTAACAACAAAGCCGTATACAGGCGCGAAAAGGGGTAAAAACAGGTTAAAATGATGACTTTGTCCACTTGATTTGTCGTAGAAACTATAATTACAATCCGATTCGGCCGAAAATTGGTTTGGAAGTGAAAATTGATTCCCTCTCTCGAAATCAGGCAAAGAATAACATAAGAATTAACAACAAAGCTCTCTACAGGCGCTCAAAGGGGTAAAACTGGGTTAAAATGATGACTTTGTTCACTTGATTCGTCGTAGAAACGATAATTATAATTCGATTCGGCTAAAAATTGGTTTGGAAGTAGAAATTGATCCCCTTTATCGAAATCAGAAGAAGGATAACATGAGAATTAACAAAAAAGCCGTATACAGGCGCTAAAAGGGGTAAAAGTAGGATAAAATGATGACTTTGTCCACTTGAATCGTCGTAGAATCTATAATTACGATTCGATTCGGTTAAAAATTGGTTTGGAAGTAGGAATTGGTCCCCTCTATCGAAATCAAAAAGAGGATAACATAAGAATCAACAACAAAACCGTATACAGGCGCTTGAAGGGGTAAAAGTGGGTTGAAATGATGACTTTGTCAACTTGATTCATCGTAGGATCTATAATTATAATCCAATTTGCCTGAAAATTGGTTTAGAAGTGGAAATTGATCCCTTCTATCGAAATCAGGAAGAGGATAACATAAGAATTTACAACAAAGCCCTAAACAGGCGCTAAAAGGGGTAAAAGTGGGATAAAATGATGTATTTGTCCACTTGATTAATCGTAGAATCTATAATTATAATTCGAATCGGGTAAAAATTGGTTTGGAAGTAGGAATTGGTCCCTTCGATCGAAATCAGGCAAAGGATAATATAAGAATTAACAACAAAGCCGTATACAGGTGCTATAAGGGGTAAAAATAGGTTAAACTCATGACTTTGTCCACTTGATTCGTCGTAGAAACTATAATTACGATTCGATTCGGCTAAAAATTGGTTTGGAAGTAGAAATCAATTCCCTCTATCAAAATCAGGCAGAGGATAATATAAGAATTAACAACAAAGCCGTAGACAGGCGCTTTAAGGGGTAAAAGTGGGTTGAAATGATGACTTTGTCAAATTGATTCGTCGTAAGATCTATAATTAAAATTCAATTCGGCTGAAAATTGGTTTGGAAGTAGAAATTGATCCCTTCTATCGAAATCAGGCGAAGGATAACATAAGAATTAACAACAAAGCCGTATACAGGCGCGAAAAGGGGTAAAAACAGGTTAAAATGATGACTTTGTCCACTTGATTCGTCGTAGAAACTGTAATTACATTTTGATTCGGCCTAAAATCTGTTTGGAAGTAGAAATTGATTCTCTCTATCAAATTCAGGAAGAGGATAACATAAGAATTAACAACGAATCCGTATACAGGCGCTAAAAGGGGTAAAAATAGGTTAAAATGATGACTTTGTCAACTTGATTCGTCATAGAAACTATAACTTAGATTCGATTCGGCTGGAAATTGGTTTGGAAGTAGAAATCGATTCCCTCTATCGGAACCAGGCAGAGGATAACATAAGAATTAACAACAAAGCCGTATTCGGGCGCTAAAAGGGGTAAAAATAGGTTAAAATGATGACTTTGTCCACTTGATTCGTCGTAGAAACTATAATTATAATTCGATTCGGCTAAAAATTGGTTTGGAGGTAGAAATTGATCCCCTCTATCGAAATCAGAAGAAGGATAACATGAGAATTCACAAAAAAGCCGTATACAGGCGCTAAAAGGGGTAAAAGTAGGATAAAATGATGACTTTGTCCACTTGATTCGTCGTAGAATCTATAATTACGATTCGATTCGGTTGAAAATTGGTTTGGAAGTAGGAATTGGTCCCCTCTATCGAAATCAGAAAGAGGATAGCATAATAATCAACAACAAAACCGTATACAGGCGCTTGAAGGGGTAAAAGTGGGTTGAAATGATGACTTTGTCAACTTGATTCGTCGTAGGATCTATAATTATAATTCAATTTGCCTGAAAATTAGTTTGGAAGTGGAAATTGATCCTTTCTATCGAAATCAGGAAGAGGATAACATGAGAATTAACAACAAAGCCGTAGACAGGCGCTTTAAAGGGTAAAAGTGGGTTGAAATGATGACTTACTCAAATTGATTCGTCGTAAGATCTATAATTAAAATTCAATTCGGCTGAAAATTGGTTTGGAAGTAGAAATTGATCCCCTCTATCGAAATCAGGCAAAGGATAACATAAGAATTAACAACAAAGCCGTATACAGGCGCGAAAAGGGGTAAAAACAGGTTAAAATGATGACTTTGTCCACTTGATTTGTCGTAGAAACTATAATTACAATCCGATTCGGCCGAAAATTGGTTTGGAAGTGAAAATTGATTCCCTCTCTCGAAATCAGGCAAAGAATAACATAAGAATTAACAACAAAGCTCTCTACAGGCGCTCAAAGGGGTAAAACTGGGTTAAAATGATGACTTTGTTCACTTGATTCGTCGTAGAAACGATAATTATAATTCGATTCGGCTAAAAATTGGTTTGGAAGTAGAAATTGATCCCCTTTATCGAAATCAGAAGAAGGATAACATAAGAATTAACAAAAAAGCCGTATACAGGCGCTAAAAGGGGTAAAAGTAGGATAAAATGATGACTTTGTCCACTTGAATCGTCGTAGAATCTATAATTACGATTCGATTCGGTTAAAAATTGGTTTGGAAGTAGGAATTGGTCCCCTCTATCGATATCAAAAAGAGGATAACATAAGAATCAACAACAAAACCGTATACAGGCGCTTGAAGGGGTAAAAGTGGGTTGAAATGATGACTTTGTCAACTTGATTCGTCGTAGGATCTATAATTATAATCCAATTTGCCTGAAAATTGGTTTAGAAGTGGAAATTGATCCCTTCTATCGAAATCAGGCAGAGGATAACATAAGAATTTACAACAAAGCCCTAAACAGGCGCTAAAAGGGGTAAAAGTGGGATAAAATGATGTATTTGTCCACTTGATTAATCGTAGAATCTATAATTATAATTCGAATCGGGTAAAAATTGGTTTGGAAGTAGGAATTGGTCCCTTCGATCGAAATCAGGCAAAGGATAATATAAGAATTAACAACAAAGCCGTATACAGGTGCTATAAGGGGTAAAAATAGGTTAAACTCATGACTTTGTCCACTTGATTCGTCGTAGAAACTATAATTACGATTCGATTCGGCTGAAAATTGGTTTGGAAGTAGAAATCAATTCCCTCTATCAAAATCAGGCAGAGGATAATATAAGAATTAACAACAAAGCCGTAGACAGGCGCTTTAAGGGGTAAAAGTGGGTTGAAATGATGACTTTGTCAAATTGATTCGTCGTAAGATCTATAATTAAAATTCAATTCGGCTGAAAATTGGTTTGGAAGTAGAAATTGATCCCTTCTATCGAAATCAGGCGAAGGATAACATAAGAATTAACAACAAAGCCGTATACAGGCGCGAGAAGGGGTAAAAACAGGTTAAAATGATGACTTTGTCCACTTGATTCGTCGTAGAAACTGTAATTACATTTTGATTCGGCTGAAAATCTGTTTGGAAGTAGAAATTGATTCTCTCTATCAAAATCAGGAAGAGGATAACATAAGAATTAACAACAAAGCCGTATACAGGCGCGAAAAGGAGTAAAAATAGGTTAAAATGATGACTTTGTCGACTTGATTCGTCGTAGAAACTATAATTACGATTTGATTTGAGTGAAAATTGGTTTGGAAGTAGAAATTGGTTCCCTCTATCAAAATCAGGCAGAGGATAACATGAGAATTAACAACGAATCCGTATACAGGCGCTAAAAGGGGTAGAAATAGGTTAGAATTATGACTTTGTCCACTTGATTCGTCGTAGAAACTATAATTACGATTCGATTCGGCTGAAAATTGGTTTGGAAGTAGAAATTGATCCCCTCTATCGTAATCAGGCAGAGGATAACATAAGAATTTACAACAATGCCCTATACAGGCGCTAAAAGGGGTAAAAGTGGGTTGAAATGATGACTTTGTCAACTTGATTCGTCGTAGGATCTATAATTACAATTCAATTCGGCTAAAAATTGGTTTGGAAGTAGACGTTGATCCCCTTTATCGAAATCAGAGAGAGGATAACATAAGAATCAACAACAAAACCGTATACAGGCGCTTTAAGGGGTAAAAGTGGGTTGAAATGATGACTTTGTCAACTTGATTCGTCGTAGGATTTATAATTACAATTCAATTCGGCTAAAAATTGGTTTTTGAAGTAGAAATTGATCCCTTCTATTGAAATCAGGCAGAGGATAACTTAAAAATGAACAATAAAGGCGTATACAGGCGCTAAAAGGGGTAAAAATAGGTTAGAATTATGACTTTGTCCACTTGATTCGTCGTCGAAACTATAATTACGATTCGATTCGGCTGAAAATTGGTTTGGAAGTAGAAATCGATTTCCTCTATCGAAACCAGGCAGAGGATAACATAAGAATTAACAACAAAGCCGTATACAGGCGCGAAAACGGGTAAAAGTAGGTTAAAATGATGACTTTGTCCACTTGATTCGTCGTAGAAACTATAATTATGATTCGATTCAGCTGAAAATTGGTTGGGAAGTAGAAATTGATCCCCTTTATCGAAATCAGGCAGAGGATAACGGAAGAATTAGCAAGGAAGCCGAATACAGGCGCTAAAAGGGGTAGAAGTAGGTTAAAATGATGACTCTGTCCACTTGATTAATCGTGGAATCTATAATTATTATTCGATTTAGATGAAAATTGGTTTGGAAGCAGTCATTAATTCCTTCTATCGAAATCAGGCAGAGGATAACATAAGAATTAACAACAAAGCCGTATACAGGCGCTAAAAGGGGTAAAAGTAGGTTAAAATGATGCCTTTGTCCACTTGATTCGTCGTAGAAACTATAATTATGATTCGATTCAGCTGAAAATTGGTTAGGAAGTAGAAATTGATCCCCTCTATCAAAATCAGGCAGAGGATAACGTAAGAATCAACAAGAAAGCCGTATACAGGCGCTAAAAGGGGAAAAAGTGGGTTGAGATGATGATTTTCTCCACCTGATTCGTCGTAGAATCTATCATTATAATTTAATTCGGCTGAAAATTAGTTTGGAAGTAGAAATTGATCCTCTCTATCAAAATCAGGCAGAGGATAACGTACGAATTAACAACAAAACCGTATACAGGCGCTAAAAGGGGTAAAAGTAGGTTGAAATGATGATTTTCTCCACCTGATTCGTCGTAGAATCTATAATGATAATTTAATTCGGTTAAAAATTGGTTTGGAAGTAGGAAATGGTCCTCTCTATCGAAATCAGGAAGAGGATAACATAAGAATTAACAACAAAGCCGCATACAGGCACTAAAAGGGATAAAAATAGGTTAAAATGATGACTTTAGCCACTTGATTCGTCGTAGAAACTATAATTACGATTCGATTCGGATGAAAATTGGTTTGGAAGTAGGAATTGCTTCCCTCTATCGAAATCAGGCAGAGGATAACGTAAGAATTAACAACAAAGCCGTATACAGGCGCTTTAACGGGTAAAAGTGGCATAAAATGATGTATTTGTCCACTTGATTAATCGTAGAATCTATAATTATAATTCTAATCGGCTAAAAATTGGTTTGGAAGTAGAAATTGATCCTCTCTGTCAAAATCAGGCTGAGGATAACGTACGAATCAACAACAAAGCCCTCTACAGGCGCTCAAAGGGGTAAAAGTGGGTTAAAATGATGACTTTGTTCACTTGATTCGTCGTAGAAACTATAATTCCGATTTGATTCGGCTGAAAATTGGTCTGGAAGTAGAAATCGATTTCCTCTATCGAAATCAGGCAAAGGATAACATAAGAATTAACATCAAAGCCCTCTACAGGCGCTCAAAGGGGTAAAAGTGGGTTAAAATGATGACTTTGTTCACTTGATTCGTCGTAGAAACTATAATTATAATTCGATTCGGCTAAAAATTAATTTGGAAGTAGAAATTGATCCCCTCTATCGAAATAAGAAAAAGGATAACTTGAGAATTAACAACAAAGCCGTATACAGGCGCGAAAAGGGGTAAAAACAGGTTGAAATGATGACTTTGTCTACTTGATTCGTCGTAGAAACTGTAATTACATTTTGATTCGGCTGAAAATCTGTTTGGAAGTAGAAATTGAATCTCTCTATCAAAATCAGGAAAAGGATAACATAAGAATTAACAACGAATCCGTATACAGGCGCTAAAAGGGGTAACAATAGGTTAAAATGATGACTTTGTCAACTTGATTCGTCATAGAAACTATAACTTAGATTCGATTCGGCTGGAAATTGGTTTGGAAGTAGACATTAATCCCCTCTATCGAAATCAGGCAAAGGATAACATAAAAATTAATAACAAAGCCGTATACAGGCGCGAAAAGGAGTAAAAGTGGGATAGAATGATGTATTTGTCCACTTGATTAATCGTAGATTCTATAATTACAATTCGAATCGGCTAAAATTGGTTTGGAAGTAGAAATTGATCCCCTTTATCGAAATCAGAAAGAGGATAACATAAAAATTTACAACAAAGCCCTATACAGGCGCGAAAAGGGGTAAAAGTGGGATAGAATGATGTATTTGTCCACTTGTTTCGTCGTAGGATCTATAATTACAATTCAATTCGGCTAAAAATTGGTTTGGAAGTAGAAATTGATCCCTTCTATCGAAATCATGCACAGGATAACATAAGAATAAACAATAAAGGCGTATACAGGCGCTAGAAGGGGTAAAAGTGGGATAAAATGATGATTTTGTCCACTTGATTCGTCGTAGAATCTATAATTACGATTCAATTCGGTTGAAAATTGGTTTGGAAGCAGACATCAATCCCCTCTATCGAAATCAGGCAGAGGATAACATAAGAATTAACAACAAAGCCGTATACAGGCGCTAAAATGGGTAAAAGTGCGTTGAAATGATGATTTTCTCCACCTGATTTGTCGTAGAATCTATAATTATAATTTAATTCGGCTGAAAAGTAGTTTGGAAGTAGAAATTAATCCCCTCTATCGAAATCAGGCAGAGGATAACATAAAAATTAACAAAAAAGCCGTATACAGGCGCTCAAAGGGGTAAAAGTAGGATAAAATGATGACTTTGTCCACTTGGTTCGTCGTAGAATCTATAATTATTATTCGATTCGGCTGGAAATTGGTTTGGGAGCAGACATTAATCCCCTCTATCGAAATCAGGCAGAGGATAACATAAGATTAACAACAAAGCCGTATACGGGCGCTAAAAGGGGTAAAAATAGGTTAAAATGATGACTTTGTCGACTTGATTCGTCGTAGAAACTATAATTACGATTTGATTCGGCTGAAAATTGGTTTGGAAGTAGAAATTGATCCCTTCTATCGAAATCAGGCAGAGGATAACATAAGAATGAACAATAAAGGCGTATACAGGCGCTCGAAGGGGTAAAAGTGGGATAAAATGATGATTTTGTCCACTTGATTCGTCGTAGAATCTATAATTACGATTCAATTCGGTTGAAAATTGGTTTGGAAGTAGAAATCGATTCCCTCTATCGAAATCAGGCGAAGGATAACATAAGAATTTACAACAAAGCCCTATACAGGCGCTAAAAGGGGTAAAAGTGGGATAAAATAATGTATTTGTCCACTTGATTAATCGTAGAATCTATAATTACGATTCGATTCGGTTGAAAATTGGTTTGGAAGTAGAAATTGATCCCCTTTATCGAAATCAGAGAGAGGATAACATAAGAATCAACAACAAAACCGTATGCAGGCGCTTTAAGGGGTAAAAGTGGGTTGAAATGATGACTTTGTCAACTTGATTCGTCGTAGGATCTATAATTACAATTCAATTCGGCTAAAAATTGGTTTGGAAGTAGAAATTGATCCCTTCTATCGAAATCAGGTAGAGGAACGCATAAGAATGAACAATAAAGGCGTATACAGGCGCTGGAAGGGGTAAAAGTGGGATAAAATAATGTATTTGTCCACTTGATTAATCGTAGAATCTATAATTACGATTCGATTCGGTTGAAAATTGGTTTGGAAGTAGAAATTGATCCCCTTTATCGAAATCAGAGAGAGGATAACATAAGAATCAACGACAAAACCGTATACAGGCGCTTTAAGGGGTAAAAGTGGGTTGAAATGATGACTTTGTCAACTTGATTCGTCGTAGGATCTATAATTACAATTCAATTCGGCTAAAAATTGGTTTGGAAGTAGAAATTGATCCCTTCTATCGAAATCAGGAAGAGGATAACATAAGAATGAACAATAAAGGCGTATACAGGCGCTAGAAGGGGTAAAAGTGGGATAAAATGATGACTTATTCAACTTGATCCGTCGTAGGATCTATAATTACAATTCAATTCGGCTAAAAATTGGTTTGGAAGTAGAAATTGATCCCCTCTATAGAAATCAGGCAGAGGATAACGTACGAATTAAAAACAAAACCGTATACAGGCGCTAAAAGGGGTAAAAGTAGGTTAAAATGATGCCTTTGTCCACTTGATTCGTCGTAGAAACTATAATTATGATTCGATTCAGCTGAAAATTGGATGGGAAGTAGAAATTAATCCCTTCTATCGAAATCAGGCAGAGGATAACATAAGAATTAACAATAAAGGCGTATACAGGCGCTAAAAGGGGTAAAAGTAAGTTAAAATGATGACTTCGTTCACTTGATTAATCGTGGAATCGATAATTATTATTCGATTTGGCTGAAAATTGGTTTGGGAGCAGACATTAATCCCCTCTATCGAAATCAGGCAGAGGATAACATAAGAATTAACAAAAAAGCCGTATACAGGCGCTAAAAGAGGTAAAAGTGGGTTGAAATTATGATTTTCTCCACCTGATTCGTCGTAGAATCTATAATTATAATTTAATTCGGTTGAAAATTGGTTTGGAAGTAGAAATTAATCCCCTCTATCTGAATCAGGCAGAGGATAACATAAGAATTGACAATAAAGGCGTATACAGGCGCTAAAACGAGTAAAAGTGGGATAAAATGATGTATTTGTCCACTTGATTCGTCGTAGAATCTATAATTATAATTTAATTCGGTTGAAAATTGGTTTGGAAGTAGAAATTGATCCCCTCTATCAAAATCAGGAAGAGGATAACATAAGAATTAACAATAAAGGCGTATCCAGGCGCTAAAAGGGGTAAAAGTGGGATAAAATGATGACTTTGTCCACTTGA
Organism: Microplitis mediator; assembly: GCF_029852145.1. Lineage (NCBI taxonomy): Eukaryota > Metazoa > Arthropoda > Insecta > Hymenoptera > Braconidae > Microplitis > Microplitis mediator. Next base: position 1,317,395 of record NC_079977.1, read on the forward strand.
TTCGTCGTAGAAACTATAATTACGATTCGATTCGGCTGAAAGTTGGTTTGGAAGTAGAAATTGATCCCTTCTATCGAAATCAGGCAGAGGATAACATAAGAATGAACAATAAAGGCGTATACAGGCGCTCGAAGGGGTAAAAGTGGCATAAAATGATGTATTTGTCCACTTGATTAATCGTAGAATCTATAATTATAATTCTAATCGGCTAAAAATTGGTTTGGAAGTAGAAATTGATCCCCTTTATCGAAATCAGAGAGAGGATAACATAAGAATCAACAACAAAACCGTATACAGGCGCTTTAAGGGGTAAAAGTGGGTTGAAATGATGACTTTGTCAACTTGATTCGTCGTAGGATCTATAATTACAATTCAATTCGGCTAAAAATTGGTTTGGAAGTAGAAATTGATCCCTTCTATCGAAATCAGGCAGAGGATAACATAAGAATAAACAATAAAGGCGAATACAGGCGCTAGAAGGGGTAAAAGTGGGATAAAATGATGATTTTGTCCACTTGATTCGTCGTAGAATCTATAATTACGATTCAATTCAGTTGAAAATTGGTATGGAAGTAGAAATCGATTCCCTCTATCGAAATCAGGCAAAGGATAACGTAAAAATTATCAACAAAGCCGTAGACAGGCGCTATAAGGGGTAAAAGTAGGTTGAAATGATGACTTTGTCAAATTGATTCGTCGTAGGATCTATAATTATAATTCAATTCGGCTGAAAATTGGTTTGGAAGTAGAAATTGATCCCCTCTATCGGAATCAGGCAGAGGATAACGTACGAATTAAAAACAAAACCGTATACAGGCGCTAAAAGGGGTAAAAGTAGGTTAAGATGATGCCTTTGTCCACTTGATTCGTCGTAGAAACTATAATTATGATTCGATTCAGCTGAAAATAGGTTGGGAAGTAGAAATTGATCCCCTCTATCGAAATCAGGCAGAAGGTAACGTAAGAATCAACAAGAAAGCCGTATACAGGCGCTAAAAGGGGTAAAAGTGGGTTGAAATGATGATTTTCTCCACCTGATTCGTCGTAGAATCTATAATTATAATTTAATTCGGCTGAAAATTAGTTTGGGAGCAGACAGTAATCCCCTCTATTGAAATTAGGCAGAGGATAACGTACGAATTAAAAACAAAACCGTATACAGGCGCTAAAAGAGGTAAAAGTAGGTTAAAATGATGCCTTTGTTTACTTGATTCGTCGTAGAAACTATAATTATAATTCGATTCGGCTAAAAATTAATTTGGAAGTAGAAATTGATCCCCTCTATCGAAATCAGAAAAAGAATAACATGAGAATTAACAACAAAGCCGTATACAGGCGCGAATAGGGGTAAAAACAGGTTGAAATGATGACTTTGTCTACTTGATTCGTCGTAGAAACTGTAATTACATTTTGATTCGGCTGAAAATCTGTTTGGAAGTAGAATTCGATTCTCTCTATCAAAATCAGGAAAAGGATAACATAAGAATTAACAACGAATCCGTATACAGGCGCTAAAATGGGTAACAATAGGTTAAAATGATGACTTTGTCAACTTGATTCGTCGTAGAAACTATAATTACGATTCGATTCGGCTGAAAGTTGGGTTGGAAGTAGAAATTGATTCCCTCTATCGAAATCAGGCACAGGATAACATAAAAATTAACAACAAAGCCGTATACAGGCGCGAAAAGGAGTAAAAATAAGTTGAAATGATGACTTTGTCAACTTGATTCGTCGTAGGATCTATAATTACAATTCAATTCGGCTAAAAATTGGTTTGGAAGTAGAAATTGATCCCTTCTATCGAAATCATGCACAGGATAACATAAGAATGAACAATAAAGGCGTATACAGGCGCTAGAAGGGGTAAAAGTGGGATAAAATGATGATTTTGTCCACTTGATTCGTCGTAGGATCTATAATTATAATTCAAATCGGCTGAAAATTGGTTTGGAAGCAGACATTAATCCCCTCTATCAAAATCAGGCAGAGGATAACATAAGAATTAACAACAAAGCCGTATACGGGTGCTAAAAGGGGTAAAAATAGGTTAAAATGATGAATTTGTCCACTTGATTCGTCGTAGAAACTATAATTACGATTCGATTCGGCTGAAAGTTGGTTTGGAAGTAGAAATTGATTCCCTCTATCGAAATCAGGCACAGGATAACATAAAAATTAACAACAAAGCCGTATACAGGCGCGAAAAGGAGTAAAAATAAGTTGAAATGATGACTTTGTCAACTTGATTCGTCGTAGGATCTATAATTACAATTCAATTCGGCTAAAAATTGGTTTGGAAGTAGAAATTGATCCCTTCTATCGAAATCATGCACAGGATAACATAAGAATGAACAATAAAGGCGTATACAGGCGCTAGAAGGGGTAAAAGTGGGATCAAATGATGATTTTGTCCACTTGATTCGTCGTAGGATCTATAATTATAATTCAAATAGGCTGAAAATTGGTTTGGAAGCAGACATTAATCCCCTCTATCAAAATCAGGCAGAGGATAACATAAGAATTAACAACAAAGCCGTATACAGGCGCTAAAAAGGGTAAAAGTGCGTTGAAATGATAATTTTCTCCACCTGATTCGTCGTAGAATCGATAATTATAATTTAATTCGGCTGAAAAGTAGTTTGGAAGTAGAAATTAATCCCCTTTATCGAAATCAGGCAGAGGATAACACAAGATTAACAACAAAGCCGTATACAGGCGCGAAAATGGGTAAAAATTGGTTAAAATGATGACTTTGTCGACTTGACTCGTCGTAGAAACTATAATTACAATTCAATTCGGCTAAAAATTGGTTTGGAAGTAGAAATTGATCCCTTCTATCGAAATCAGGCAGAGGATAACATAAGAGTGAACAATAAAGGCGTATACAGGCGCTCGAAGGGGTAAAAGTGGGATAAAATGATGATTTTGTCCACTTGATTCGTCGTAGAATCTATAATTACGATTCAATTCGGTTGAAAATTGGTTTGGAAGTAGAAATCGATTCCCTCTATCAAAATCTGGCGAAGGATAACATAAGAATTTACAACAAAGCCCTATACAGTCGCTAAAAGGGATAAAAGTGGGATAAAATAATGTATTTGTCCACTTGATTAATCGTAGAATCTATAATTACGATTCGATTCGGTTGAAAATTGGTTTGGAAGTAGAAATTGATCCCCTTTATCGAAATCAGAGAGAGGATGACATAAGAATCAACAACAAAACCGTATACAGGCGCTTTAAGGGGTAAAAGTGGGTTGAAATGATGACTTTGTCAACTTGATTCGTCGTAGGATCTATAATTACAATTTAATTCGGCTAAAAATTGGTTTGGAAGTAGAAATTGATCCCTTCTATCGAAATCAGGCAGAGGATAACATAAGAATAAACAGTAAAGGCGTATACAGGCGCTAGAAGGGGTAAAAGTGGGATAAAATGATGATTTTGTCCACTTGATTCGTCGTAGAATCTATAATTACGATTCAATTCGGTTGAAAATTGGTTTGGAAGTAGAAATCGATTCCCTCTATCAAAATCTGGCGAAGGATAACATAAGAATTTACAACAAAGCCCTATACAGTCGCTAAAAGGGATAAAAGTGGGATAAAATAATGTATTTGTCCACTTGATTAATCGTAGAATCTATAATTACGATTCGATTCGGTTGAAAATTGGTTTGGAAGTAGAAATTGATCCCCTTTATCGAAATCAGAGAGAGGATGACATAAGAATCAACAACAAAACCGTATACAGGCGCTTTAAGGGGTAAAAGTGGGTTGAAATGATGACTTTGTCAACTTGATTCGTCGTAGAATCTATAATTACGATTCAATTCGGTTGAAAATTGGTTTGGAAGTAGAAATCGATTCCCTCTATCGAAATCAGGCGAAGGATAACATAAGAATTTTCAACAAAGCCCTATACAGTCGCTAAAAGGGATAAAAGTGGGATAAAATAATGTATTTGTCCACTTGATTAATCGTAGAATCTATAATTACGATTCGATTCGGTTGAAAATTGGTTTGGAAGTAGAAATTGATCCCCTTTATCGAAATCAGAGAGAGGATGACATAAGAATCAACAACAAAACCGTATACAGGCGCTTTAAGGGGTAAAAGTGGGTTGAAATGATGACTTTGTCAACTTGATTCGTCGTAGGATCTATAATTACAATTTAATTCGGCTAAAAATTGGTTTGGAAGTAGAAATTGATCCCTTCTATCGAAATCAGGCAGAGGATAACATAAGAATAAACAGTAAAGGCGTATACAGGCGCTAGAAGGGGTAAAAGTGGGATAAAATGATGATTTTGTCCACTTGATTCGTCGTAGAATCTATAATTACGATTCAATTCGGTTGAAAATTGGTTTGGAAGTAGAAATCGATTCCCTCTATCAAAATCTGGCGAAGGATAACATAAGAATTTACAACAAAGCCCTATACAGTCGCTAAAAGGGATAAAAGTGGGATAAAATAATGTATTTGTCCACTTGATTAATCGTAGAATCTATAATTACGATTCGATTCGGTTAAAAATTGGTTTGGAAGTAGAAATTGATCCCCTCTATCGAAATCAGGCAGAAGATAACGAACGAATTGAAAACAAATCCGTATACAGGCGCTTAAAGGGGTAAAAGTAGGTTAAAATGATGCCTTTGTCCCCTTGATTCGTCGTAGAAACTATAATTATGATTTGATTCAGCTGAAAATAGGTTGGGAAGTAGAAATTGATCCCCTCTATCGAAATCAGGCAGAGGATAACGTAAGAATCAACAAGAAAGCCTTATACAGGCGCTAAAAGGGGTAAAAGTGGGTTGAAATGATCATTTTCTCCACCTGATTCGTCGTAGAATCTATAATTATAATTTAATTCGGCTGAAAATTAGTTTGGGAGCAGACATTAATCCCCTCTATCGAAATCAGGTAGAGGATAACGTACGAATTAAAAACGAAACCGTATACAGGCGCTAAATGGGGTCCAAGTAGGTTAAAATGATGCCTTTGTCCACTTGATTCGTCGTAGAAACTATAATTATGATTCGATTCAGCTGAAAATTGGTTGGGAAGTAGAAGTTGATCCCCTCTATCGAAATCAGGCAGAGGATAACATAAGAATTAACAATAAAGGCGTATACAGGCGCTAAAAGGGGTAAAAGTAGGTTGAAATGATGACTTTGTCAAATTGATTCGTCGTAGTATCTATAATTATAATTCAATTCGGCTGAAAATTGGTTTGGAAGTAGGAATTGATTTCCTCTATCGAAATCAGGCAAAGAATAACATGAGAATTAACAACAAAGCCGTATACAGGCGCGAAAATGGGTAAAAATAGGTTAAAATGATGACTTTGTCGACTTGATTCGTCGTAGAAACTATAATTACAATTCAATTCGGCTAAAAATTGGTTTGGAAGTAGAAATTGATCCCTTCTATCGAAATCAGGCAGAGGATAACATAAGAATGAACAATAAAGGCGTATACAGGCGCTCGAAGGGGTAAAAGTGGGATAAAATGATGATTTTGTCCACTTGATTCGTCGTAGAATCTATAATTACGATTCAATTCGGTTAAAAATTGGTTTGGAAGTAGAAATCGATTCCCTCTATCAAAATCAGGCGAAGGATAACATAAGAATTTACAACAAAGCCCTATACAGTCGCTAAAAGGGGTAAAAGTGGGATAAAATAATGTATTTGTCCACTTGATTAATCGTAGAATCTATAATTACGATTCGATTCGGTTGAAAATTGGTTTGGAAGTAGAAATTGATCCCCTTTATCGAAATCAAAGAGAGGATAACATAAGAATCAACAACAAAACCGTATACAGGCGCTAAGAGGGGTAAAAGTGGGTTGAAATGATGATTTTCTCCACCTGATTCGTCGTAGAATCTATAATTATAATTTAATTCGGCTGAAAATTAGTTTGGGAGCAGACATTAATTTCCTCTATCGAAATCAGGCAGAGGATAACGTACGAATTAAAAACAAAACCGTATACAGGCGCTAAAAGGGGTAAATGTAGGTTAAAATGATGACTTTGTCGACTTGATTCGTCGTAGAAACTATAATTACAATTCAATTCGGCTAAAAATTGGTTTGGAAGTAGAAATTGTTCCCTTCTATCGAAATCAGGCAGAGGATAACATAAGAATGAACAATAAAGGCGTATACAGGCGCTCGAAGGGGTAAAAGTGGGATAAAATGATGATTTTGTCCATTTGATTCGTCGTAGAATCTATAATTACGATTCGATTCGGTTGAAAATTGGTTTGGAAGTAGAAATTGATCCCCTTTATCGAAATCAGAGAGAGGATAACATAAGAATCAACAACAAAACCGTATACAGGCGCTTTAAGGGGTAAAAGTGGGTTGAAATGATGACTTTGTCAACTTGATTCGTCGTAGGATCTATAATTACAATTCAATTCGGCTAAAAATTGGTTTGGAAGTAGAAATTGATCCCTTCTATCGAAATCAGGCAGAGGATAACATAAGAATAAACAATAAAGGCGTATACAGGCGCTAGAGGGGTAAACGTGGGATAAAATGATGATTTTGTCCACTTGATTCGTCGTAGAATCTATAATTACGATTCAATTCAGTTGAAATTTAGTATGAAAGTAGAAATCGATTCCCTCTATCGGAATCAGGCGATGGATAACGTAAAAATTATCAACAAAGCCGTAGACAGGCGCTTTAAGGGGTAAAAGTAGGTTGAAATGATGACTTTGTCAAATTGATTCGTCGTAGTATCTATAATTATAATTCAATTCGGCTGAAAATTGGTTTGGAAGTAGGAATTGATCCCCTCTATCGGAATCAGGCAGAGGATAACGTACGAATTAAAAACAAAACCGTATACAGGCGCTAAAAGGGGTAACAATAGGTTAAAATGATGACTTTGTCAACTTGATTCGTCATAGAAACTATAACTTAGATTCGATTCGGCTGGGAATTGGTTTGGAAGTAGACATTAATCCCCTCTATCGAAATCAGGCAAAGGATAACATAAGAATTAACAACAAAGCCGTATACGGGCGCTAAAAGGGGTAAAAATAGGTTAAAATGATGACTTTGTCCACTTGATTCGTCGTAGAAACTATAATTACGATTCGATTCGGCTGAAAGTTGGTTTGGAAGTAGAAATTGATTCCCTCTATCGAAATCAGGCAAAGGATAACATAAAAATTAACAACAAAGCCGTATACAGGCGCTTTAAGGGGTAAAAGTGGGTTGAAATGATGACTTTGTCAAATTGATTCGTCGTAGGATCTATAATTATAATTCAATTCGGCTGAAAATTAGTTTGGAAGTAGACATTAATCCCCTCTATCGAAATCAGGCAAAGGATAACATAAGAATTAACAACAAAGCCGTATACAGGCGCTAAAAGGGGTAAAAGTGCGTTGAAATGATGATTTTCTCCACCTGATTCGTCGTAGAATCTATAATTATAATTTAATTCGGCTGAAAAGTAGTTTGGAAGTAGAAATTAATCCCCTCTCGAAATCAGGCAGAGGATAACATAAAAATTAACAAAAAAGCCGTATACAGGCGCTAAATGGGGTCCAAGTAGGTTAAAATGATGCCTTTCTCCACTTGATTCGTCGTAGAAACTATAATTATGATTCGATTCAGCTGAAAATTGGTTGGGAAGTAGAAGTTGATCCCCTCTATCGAAATCAGGCAGAGGATAACATAAGAATTAACAATAAAGGCGTATACAGGCGCTAAAAGGGGTAAAAGTAGGTTGAAATGATGACTTTGTCAAATTGATTCGTCGTAGTATCTATAATTATAATTCAATTCGGCTGAAAATTGGTTTGGAAGTAGGAATTGATTCCCTCTATCGAAATCAGGCAAAGAATAACATGAGAATTAACAACAAAGCCGTATACAGGCGCGAAAATGGGTAAAAATAGGTTAAAATGATGACTTTGTCGACTTGATTCGTCGTAGAAACTATAATTACAATTCAATTCGGCTAAAAATTGGTTTGGAAGTAGAAATTGATCCTTTCTATCGAAATCAGGCAGAGGATAACATAAGAATGAACAATAAAGGCGTATACAGGCGCTCGAAGGGGTAAAAGTGGGATAAAATGATGATTTTGTCCACTTGATTCGTCGTAGAATCTATAATTACGATTCAATTCGGTTAAAAATTGGTTTGGAAGTAGAAATCGATTCCCTCTATCAAAATCAGGCGAAGGATAACATAAGAATTTACAACAAAGCCCTATACAGTCGCTAAAAGGGGTAAAAGTGGGATAAAATAATGTATTTGTCCACTTGATTAATCGTAGAATCTATAATTACGATTCGATTCGGTTGAAAATTGGTTTGGAAGTAGAAATTGATCCCCTTTATCGAAATCAAAGAGAGGATAACATAAGAATCAACAACAAAACCGTATACAGGCGCTAAGAGGGGTAAAAGTGGGTTGAAATGATGATTTTCTCCACCTGATTCGTCGTAGAATCTATAATTATAATTTAATTCGGCTGAAAATTAGTTTGGGAGCAGACATTAATTTCCTCTATCGAAATCAGGCAGAGGATAACGTACGAATTAAAAACAAAACCGTATACAGGCGCTAAAAGGGGTAAATGTAGGTTAAAACGATGACTTTGTCGACTTGATTCGTCGTAGAAACTATAATTACAATTCAATTCGGCTAAAAATTGGTTTGGAAGTAGAAATTGTTCCCTTCTATCGAAATCAGGCAGAGGATAACATAAGAATGAACAATAAAGGCGTATACAGGCGCTCGAAGGGGTAAAAGTGGGATAAAATGATGATTTTGTCCATTTGATTCGTCGTAGAATCTATAATTACGATTCGATTCGGTTGAAAATTGGTTTGAAAGTAGAAATTGATCCCCTTTATCGAAATCAGAGAGAGGATAACATAAGAATCAACAACAAAACCGTATACAGGCGCTTTAAGGGGTAAAAGTGGGTTGAAATGATGTCTTTGTCAACTTGATTCGTCGTAGGATCTATAATTACAATTCAATTCGGCTAAAAATTGGTTTGGAAGTAGAAATTGATCCCTTCTATCGAAATCAGGCAGAGGATAACATAAGAATAAACAATAAAGGCGTATACAGGCGCTAGAGGGGTAAACGTCGGATAAAATGATGATTTTGTCCACTTGATTCGTCGTAGAATCTATAATTACGATTCAATTCAGTTGAAATTTAGTATGAAAGTAGAAATCGATTCCCTCTATCGGAATCAGGCGATGGATAACGTAAAAATTATCAACAAAGCCGTAGACAGGCGCTTTAAGGGGTAAAAGTAGGTTGAAATGATGACTTTGTCAAATTGATTCGTCGTAGTATCTATAATTATAATTCAATTCGGCTGAAAATTGGTTTGGAAGTAGGAATTGATCCCCTCTATCGGAATCAGGCAGAGGATAACGTACGAATTAAAAACAAAACCGTATACAGGCGCTAAAAGGGGTAACAATAGGTTAAAATGATGACTTTGTCAACTTGATTCGTCATAGAAACTATAACTTAGATTCGATTCGGCTGGGAATTGGTTTGGAAGTAGACATTAATCCCCTCTATCGAAATCAGGCAAAGGATAACATAAGAATTAACAACAAAGCCGTATACGGGCGCTAAAAGGGGTAAAAATAGGTTAAAATGATGACTTTGTCCACTTGATTCGTCGTAGAAACTATAATTACGATTCGATTCGGCTGAAAGTTGGTTTGGAAGTAGAAATTGATTCCCTCTATCGAAATCAGGCAAAGGATAACATAAAAATTAACAACAAAGCCGTATACAGGCGCTTTAAGGGGTAAAAGTGGGTTGAAATGATGACTTTGTCAAATTGATTCGTCGTAGGATCTATAATTATAATTCAATTCGGCTGAAAATTAGTTTGGAAGTAGACATTAATCCCCTCTATCGAAATCAGGCAAAGGATAACATAAGAATTAACAACAAAGCCGTATACAGGCGCTAAAAGGGGTAAAAGTGCGTTGAAATGATGATTTTCTCCACCTGATTCGTCGTAGAATCTATAATTATAATTTAATTCGGCTGAAAAGTAGTTTGGAAGTAGAAATTAATCCCCTCTCGAAATCAGGCAGAGGATAACATAAAAATTAACAAAAAAGCCGTATACAGGCGCTAAAAGGGGTAAAAATAGGTTAGAATGATGACTTTGTCCACTTGATTCGTCGTAGAAACTATAATTATGATTCGATTCAGCTGAAAATTGGTTTGGAAGTAGAAATTGATTCCCTTTATCGAAATTAGGCAGAGAATGACGTACGAATTAACAACAAAACCGTATACAGGCGCTAAAAGGGGTAAAAGTAGGTTATAATGATGCCTTTGTCCACTTGATTCGTCGTAGAAACTATAATTATGATTCGATTCAGCTGAAAATTGGTTTGGAAGTAGAAATTGATCCCCTCTATCGTAATCAGGCAGAGGATAACATAAGAATTTACAACAAAGCCCTATACAGGCGCTAAAAGGGGTAAAAGTGGGATAGAATGATGTATTTGTCCACTTGATTAATCGTAGATTCTATAATTACAATTCGAATCGGCTAAAATTGGTTTGGAAGTAGAAATTGATCCCCTTTATCGAAATCAGAAAGAGGATAACATAAGAATCAACAACAAAACCGTATACAGGCGCTTTAAGGGGTAATAGTGGGTTGAAATGATGACTTTGTCAACTTGATTCGTCGTAGGATCTATAATTACAATTCAATTCGGCTAAAAATTGGTTTGGAAGTAGAAATTAATCCCTTCTGTCGAAATCATGCACAGGATAACATAAGAATGAACAATGAAGGCGTATACAGGCGCTAGAAGGGGTAAAAGTGGGATAAACTGATGATTTTGTCCACTTGATTGGTCGTAGAATCTATAATTACGATTCAATTCGGTTGAAAATTGGTTTGGAAGTAGAAATCGATTCCCTCTATCGAAATCAGGCAAAGGATAACGTAAAAATTAACAACAAAGCCGTATACAGGCGCTTTAAGGGGTAAAAGTGGGTTGAAATGATGACTTTGTCAACTTGATTCGTCGTAGGATCTATAATTACAATTCAATTCGGCTAAAAATTGGTTTGGAAGTAGAAATTAATCCCTTCTGTCGAAATCATGCACAGGATAACATAAGAATGAACAATGAAGGCGTATACAGGCGCTAGAAGGGGTAAAAGTGGGATAAACTGATGATTTTGTCCACTTGATTGGTCGTAGAATCTATAATTACGATTCAATTCGGTTGAAAATTGGTTTGGAAGTAGAAATCGATTCCCTCTATCGAAATCAGGCAAAGGATAACGTAAAAATTAACAACAAAGCCGTATACAGGCGCTTTAAGGGGTAAAAGTGGGTTGAAATGATGACTTTGTCAAATTGATTCGTCGTAGGATCTATAATTATAATTCAATTCGGCTGAAAAGTAGTTTGGAAGTAGAAATTAATCCCCTCTCGTAATCAGGCAGAGGATAACATAAAAATTAACAAAAAAGCCGTATACAGGCGCTAAAAGGGGTAAAAATAGGTTAGAATGATGACTTTGTCCACTTGATTCGTCGTAGAAACTATAATTATGATTCGATTCAGCTGAAAATTGGTTTGGAAGTAGAAATTGATTCCCTTTATCGAAATCAGGCAGAGAATGACGTACGAATTAACAACAAAACCGTATACAGGCGCTAAAAGGGGTAAAAGTAGGTTATAATGATGCCTTTGTCCACTTGATTCGTCGTAGAAACTATAATTATGATTCGATTCAGCTGAAAATTGGTTTGGAAGTAGAAATTGATCCCCTCTATCGTAATCAGGCAGAGGATAACATAAGAATTTACAACAAAGCCCTATACAGGCGCTAAAAGGGGTAAAAGTGGGATAGAATGATGTATTTGTCCACTTGATTAATCGTAGATTCTATAATTACAATTCGAATCGGCTAAAATTGGTTTGGAAGTAGAAATTGATCCCCTTTATCGAAATCAGAAAGAGGATAACATAAGAATCAACAACAAAACCGTATACAGGCGCTTTAAGGGGTAATAGTGGGTTGAAATGATGACTTTGTCAACTTGATTCGTCGTAGGATCTATAATTACAATTCAATTCGGCTAAAAATTGGTTTGGAAGTAGAAATTAATCCCTTCTGTCGAAATCATATACAGGATAACATAAGAATGAACAATGAAGGCGTATACAGGCGCTAGAAGGGGTAAAAGTGGGATAAAATAATGATTTTGTCCACTTGATTCGTCGTAGAATCTATAATTACGATTCAATTCGGTTGAAAATTGGTTTGGAAGTAGAAATCGATTCCCTCTATCGAAATCAGGCAAAGGATAACGTAAAAATTATCAACAAAGCCGTAGACAGGCGCTTTAAGGGGTAAAAGTGGGTTGAAATGATGACTTTGTCAACTTGATTCGTCGTAGGATCTATAATTACAATTCAATTCGGCTAAAAATTGGTTTGGAAGTAGAAATTGATCCCTTCTATCGAAATCAGGCAGAGGATAACATAAGAATAAACAATAAAGGCGTATACAGGCGCTAGAGGGGTAAACGTGGGATAAAATGATGATTTTGTCCACTTGATTCGTCGTAGAATCTATAATTACGATTCAATTCAGTTGAAATTTAGTATGAAAGTAGAAATCGATTCCCTCTATCGGAATCAGGCGATGGATAACGTAAAAATTATCAACAAAGCCGTAGACAGGCGCTTTAAGGGGTAAAAGTAGGTTGAAATGATGACTTTGTCAAATTGATTCGTCGTAGTATCTATAATTATAATTCAATTCGGCTGAAAATTGGTTTGGAAGTAGGAATTGATCCCCTCTATCGGAATCAGGCAGAGGATAACGTACGAATTAAAAACAAAACCGTTTACAGGCGCTAAAAGGGGTAAAAGTAGGTTAAAATGATGCCTTTGTTCACTTGATTCGTCGTAGAAACTTTAATTATAATTCGATTCGGCTAAAAATTAATTCGGAAGTAGAAATTGATCCCCTCTATCGAAATCAGAAAAAGGATAACATGAGAATTAACAACAAAGCCGTATACAGGCGCGAAAAGGGGTAAAAATAGGTTGAAATGATGACTTTGTCTACCTGATTCGTCGTAGAAACTGTAATTACATTTTGATTCGGCTGAAAATCTGTTTGGAAGTAGAAATTGATTCTCTCTATCAAAATCAGGAAGAGGATAACATAAGAATTAACAACGAATCCGTATACAGGCGCTAAAAGGGGTAACAATAGGTTGAAATGATGACTTTGTCAACTTGATTCGTCATAGAAACTATAACTTAGATTCGATTCGGCTGGGAATTGGTTTGGAAGTAGACATTAATCCCCTCTATCGAAATCAGGCAAAGGATAACATAAGAATTAACAACAAAGCCGTATACGGGCGCTAAAAGGGGTAAAAATAGGTTAAAATGATGACTTTGTCCACTTGATTCGTCGTAGAAACTATAATTACGATTCGATTCGGCTGAAAGTTGGTTTGGAAGTAGAAATTGATTCCCTCTATCGAAATCAGGCAAAGGATAACATAAAAATTAACAACAAAGCCGTATACAGGCGCTTTAAGGGGTAAAAGTGGGTTGAAATGATGACTTTGTCAAATTGATTCGTCGTAGGATCTATAATTATAATTCAATTCGGCTGAAAATTAGTTTGGAAGTAGACATTAATCCCCTCTATCGAAATCAGGCAAAGGATAACATAAGAATTAACAACGAATCCGTATACAGGCGCGAAAAGGATTAAAAATAAGTTTAAATGATGACTTTGTCGACTTGATTCGTCGTAGAAACTATAATTACGATTTGATTCGGCTGAAAATATGTTTGGAAGTAGAAAATGATTCCCTCTATCAAAATCAGGCAGAGAATGACGTACGAATTAACAACGAATCCGTATACAGGCGCTAAAAGGGGTAAAAATAGGTTAGAATGATGACTTTGTCCACTTGATTCGTCGTAGAATCTATAATTATAATTTAATTCGGTTGAAAATTGGTTTGGAAGTAGAAATTGATTCCCTCTATCGAAATCAGGCAAAGAATAACATGAGAATTAACAACAAAGCCGTATACAGGCGCGAAAATGGGTAAAAATAGGTTAAAATGATGACTTTGTCGACTTGATTCGTCGTAGAAACTATAATTACAATTCAATTCGGCTAAAAATTGGTTTGGAAGTAGAAATTGTTCCCTTCTATCGAAATCAGGCAGAGGATAACATAAGAATGAACAATAAAGGCGTATACAGGCGCTCGAAGGGGTAAAAGTGGGATAAAATGATGATTTTGTCCATTTGATTCGTCGTAGAATCTATAATTACGATTCGATTCGGTTGAAAATTGGTTTGGAAGTAGAAATTGATCCCCTTTATCGAAATCAGAGAGAGGATAACATAAGAATCAACAACAAAACCGTATACAGGCGCTTTAAGGGGTAAAAGTGGGTTGAAATGATGACTTTGTCAACTTGATTCGTCGTAGGATCTATAATTACAATCCAATTCGGCTAAAAATTGGTTTGGAAGTAGAAATTGATCCCTTCTATCGAAATCAGGCAGAGGATAACATAAGAATAAACAATAAAGGCGTATACAGGCGCTAGAGGGGTAAACGTGGGATAAAATGATGATTTTGTCCACTTGATTCGTCGTAGAATCTATAATTACGATTCAATTCAGTTGAAATTTAGTATGAAAGTAGAAATCGATTCCCTCTATCGGAATCAGGCGATGGATAACGTAAAAATTATTAACAAAGCCGTAGACAGGCGCTTTAAGGGGTAAAAGTAGGTTGAAATGATGATTTTGTCCACTTGATTCGTCGTAGAATCTATAATTACGATTCAATTCGGTTAAAAATTGGTTTGGAAGTAGAAATCGATTCCCTCTATCAAAATCAGGCGAAGGATAACATAAGAATTTACAACAAAGCCCTATACAGTCGCTAAAAGGGGTAAAAGTGGGATAAAATAATGTATTTGTCCACTTGATTAATCGTAGAATCTATAATTACGATTCGATTCGGTTGAAAATTGGTTTGGAAGTAGAAATTGATCCCCTTTATCGAAATCAAAGAGAGGATAACATAAGAATCAACAACAAAACCGTATACAGGCGCTAAGAGGGGTAAAAGTGGGTTGAAATGATGATTTTCTCCACCTGATTCGTCGTAGAATCTATAATTATAATTTAATTCGGCTGAAAATTAGTTTGGGAGCAGACATTAATTTCCTCTATCGAAATCAGGCAGAGGATAACGTACGAATTAAAAACAAAACCGTATACAGGCGCTAAAAGGGGTAAATGTAGGTTAAAATGATGACTTTGTCGACTTGATTCGTCGTAGAAACTATAATTACAATTCAATTCGGCTAAAAATTGGTTTGGAAGTAGAAATTGTTCCCTTCTATCGAAATCAGGCAGAGGATAACATAAGAATGAACAATAAAGGCGTATACAGGCGCTCGAAGGGGTAAAAGTGGGATAAAATGATGATTTTGTCCATTTGATTCGTCGTAGAATCTATAATTACGATTCGATTCGGTTGAAAATTGGTTTGGAAGTAGAAATTGTTCCCTTCTATCGAAATCAGGCAGAGGATAACATAAGAATGAACAATAAAGGCGTATACAGGCGCTCGAAGGGGTAAAAGTAGGTTGAAATGATGACTTTGTCAAATTGATTCGTCGTAGTATCTATAATTATAATTCAATTCGGCTGAAAATTGGTTTGGAAGTAGGAATTGATCCCCTCTATCGGAATCAGGCAGAGGATAACGTACGAATTAAAAACAAAACCGTATACAGGCGCTAAAAGGGGTAACAATAGGTTAAAATGATGACTTTGTCAACTTGATTCGTCATAGAAACTATAACTTAGATTCGATTCGGCTGGGAATTGGTTTGGAAGTAGACATTAATCCCCTCTATCGAAATCAGGCAAAGGATAACATAAGAATTAACAACAAAGCCGTATACGAGCGCTAAAAGGGGTAAAAATAGGTTAAAATGATGACTTTGTCCACTTGATTCGTCGTAGAAACTATAATTACGATTCGATTCGGCTGAAAGTTGGTTTGGAAGTAGAAATTGATTCCCTCTATCGAAATCAGGCAAAGGATAACATAAAAATTAACAACAAAGCCGTATACAGGCGCTTTAAGGGGTAAAAGTGGGTTGAAATGATGACTTTGTCAAATTGATTCGTCGTAGGATCTATAATTATAATTCAATTCGGCTGAAAATTAGTTTGGAAGTAGACATTAATCCCCTCTATCGAAATCAGGCAAAGGATAACATAAGAATTAACAACAAAGCCGTATACAGGCGCTAAAAGGGGTAAAAGTGCGTTGAAATGATGATTTTCTCCACCTGATTCGTCGTAGAATCTATAATTATAATTTAATTCGGCTGAAAAGTAGTTTGGAAGTAGAAATTAATCCCCTCTCGAAATCAGGCAGAGGATAACATAAAAATTAACAAAAAAGCCGTATACAGGCGCTAAAAGGGGTAAAAATAGGTTAGAATGATGACTTTGTCCACTTGATTCGTCGTAGAAACTATAATTATGATTCGATTCAGCTGAAAATTGGTTTGGAAGTAGAAATTGATTCCCTTTATCGAAATCAGGCAGAGAATGACGTACGAATTAACAACAAAACCGTATACAGGCGCTAAAAGGGGTAAAAGTAGGTTATAATGATGCCTTTGTCCACTTGATTCGTCGTAGAAACTATAATTATGATTCGATTCAGCTGAAAATTGGTTTGGAAGTAGAAATTGATCCCCTCTATCGTAATCAGGCAGAGGATAACATAAGAATTTACAACAAAGCCCTATACAGGCGCTAAAAGGGGTAAAAGTGGGATAGAATGATGTATTTGTCCACTTGATTAATCGTAGATTCTATAATTACAATTCGAATCGGCTAAAATTGGTTTGGAAGTAGAAATTGATCCCCTTTATCGAAATCAGGCAGAGGATAACATAAGAATCAACAACAAAACCGTATACAGGCGCTTTAAGGGGTAATAGTGGGTTGAAATGATGACTTTGTCAACTTGATTCGTCGTAGGATCTATAATTACAATTCAATTCGGCTAAAAATTGGTTTGGAAGTAGAAATTAATCCCTTCTGTCGAAATCATGCACAGGATAACATAAGAATGAACAATGAAGGCGTATACAGGCGCTAGAAGGGGTAAAAGTGGGATAAAATGATGATTTTGTCCACTTGATTCGTCGTAGAATCTATAATTACGATTCAATTCGGTTGAAAATTGGTTTGGAAGTAGAAATCGATTCCCTCTATCGAAATCAGGCAAAGGATAACGTAAAAATTATCAACAAAGCCGTAGACAGGCGCTTTAAGGGGTAAAAGTGGGTTGAAATGATGACTTTGTCAACTTGATTCGTCGTAGGATCTATAATTACAATTCAATTCGGCTAAAAATTGGTTTGGAAGTAGAAATTGATCCCTTCTATCGAAATCAGGCAGAGGATAACATAAGAATAAACAATAAAGGCGTATACAGGCGCTAGAGGGGTAAACGTGGGATAAAATGATGATTTTGTCCACTTGATTCGTCGTAGAATCTATAATTACGATTCAATTCAGTTGAAATTTCGTATGAAAGTAGAAATCGATTCCCTCTATCGGAATCAGGCGATGGATAACGTAAAAATTATCAACAAAGCCGTAGACAGGCGCTTTAAGGGGTAAAAGTAGGTTGAAATGATGACTTTGTCAAATTGATTCGTCGTAGTATCTATAATTATAATTCAATTCGGCTGAAAATTGGTTTGGAAGTAGGAATTGATCCCCTCTATCGGAATCAGGCAGAGGATAACGTACGAATTAAAAACAAAACCGTTTACAGGCGCTAAAAGGGGTAAAAGTAGGTTAAAATGATGCCTTTGTTCACTTGATTCGTCGTAGAAACTTTAATTATAATTCGATTCGGCTAAAAATTAATTTGGAAGTAGAAATTGATCCCCTCTATCGAAATCAGAAAAAGGATAACATGAGAATTAACAACAAAGCCGTATACAGGCGCGAAAAGGGGTAAAAATAGGTTGAAATGATGACTTTGTCTGCCTGATTCGTCGTAGAAACTGTAATTACAATTTGATTCGGCTGAAAATCTGTTTGGAAGTAGAAATTGATTCTCTCTATCAAAATCAGGAAGAGGATAACATAAGAATTAACAACGAATCCGTATACAGGCGCTAAAAGGGGTAACAATAGGTTGAAATGATGACTTTGTCAACTTGATTCGTCATAGAAACTATAACTTAGATTCGATTCGGCTGGGAATTGGTTTGGAAGTAGACATTAATCCCCTCTATCGAAATCAGGCAAAGGATAACATAAGAATTAACAACAAAGCCGTATACGGGCGCTAAAAGGGGTAAAAATAGGTTAAAATGATGACTTTGTCCACTTGATTCGTCGTAGAAACTATAATTACGATTCGATTCGGCTGAAAGTTGGTTTGGAAGTAGAAATTGATTCCCTCTATCGAAATCAGGCAAAGGATAACATAAAAATTAACAACAAAGCCGTATACAGGCGCTTTAAGGGGTAAAAGTGGGTTGAAATGATGACTTTGTCAAATTGATTCGTCGTAGGATCTATAATTATAATTCAATTCGGCTGAAAATTAGTTTGGAAGTAGACATTAATCCCCTCTATCGAAATCAGGCAAAGGATAACATAAGAATTAACAACGAATCCGTATACAGGCGCGAAAAGGAGTAAAAATAAGTTTAAATGATGACTTTGTCGACTTGATTCGTCGTAGAAACTATAATTACGATTTGATTCGGCTGAAAATTGGTTTGGAAGTAGAAAATGATTCCCTCTATCAAAATCAGGCAGAGAATGACGTACGAATTAACAACGAATCCGTATACAGGCGCTAAAAGGGGTAAAAATAGGTTAGAATGATGACTTTGTCCACTTGATTCGTCGTAGAAACTATAATTATGATTCGATTCAGCTGAAAATTGGTTTGGAAGTAGAAATTGATCCCCTCTATCGTAATCAGGCAGAGGATAACATAAGAATTTACAACAAAGCCCTATACAGGCGCTAAAAGGGGTAAAAGTGGGATAGAATGATGTATTTGTCCACTTGATTAATCGTAGATTCTATAATTACAATTCGAATCGGCTAAAATTGGTTTGGAAGTAGAAATTGATCCCCTTTATCGAAATCAGAAAGAGGATAACATAAGAATCAACAACAAAACCGTATACAGGCGCTTTAAGGGGTAATAGTGGGTTGAAATGATGACTTTGTCGACTTGATTCGTCGTAGGATCTATAATTACAATTCAATTCGGCTAAAAATTGGTTTGGAAGTATAAATTAATCCCTTCTATCGAAATCATGCACAGGATAACATAAGAATGAACAATGAAGGCGTATACAGGCGCTAGAAGGGGTAAAAGTGGGATAAAATGATGATTTTGTCCACTTGATTCGTCGTAGAATCTATAATTACGATTCAATTCGGTTGAAAATTGGTTTGGAAGTAGAAATCGAGTCCCTCTATCGAAATCAGGCAAAGGATAACGTAAAAATTATCAATAAAGCCGTATACAGGCGCTAAAAGGGGTAAAAGTGCGTTGAAATGATGATTTTCTCCACCTCATTCGTCGTAGAATCTATAATTATAATTTAATTCGGCTGAAAAGTAGTTTGGAAGTAGAAATTAATCCCCTCTCGAAATCAGGCAGAGGATAACATAAAAATTAACAAAAAAGCCGTATACAGGCGCTAAAAGGGGTAAAAGTGGGATTAAATGATGACTTTGTCCACTTGGTTCGTCGTAGAATCTATAATTATTATTCGATTCGGCTGGAAATTGGTTTGGGAGCAGACATTAATCCCCTCTATCGAAATCAGGCAGAGGATAACATAAGATTAACAACAAAGCCGTATACAGGCGCTAAAAGGGTTAAAAGTGGGTTGAAATGATGATTTTTTCCACCTGATTCGACGTAGAATCTATAATTATAATTTAATTCGGCTGAAAATGAGTTTAGAAGTAGAAATTGATCCCCTCTATTGAAATCAGGCAGAGGATAACATAAGAATTAACAATAAAGGCGTATACAGGCGCTAAAAGGGGTAAAAATAGGTTAGAATGATGACTTTGTCCACTTGATTCGTCGTAGAAACTATAATTATGATTCGATTCAGCTGAAAATTGGTTTGGAAGTAGAAATTGATCCCCTCTATCCTAATCAGGCAGAGGATAACATAAGAATTAACAACAAAGCCGTATACAGGCGCGAAAATGGGTAAAAATAGGTTAAAATGATGACTTTGTCGACTTGATTCGTCGTAGAAACTATAATTACAATTCAATTCGGCTAAAAATTGGTTTGGAAGTAGAAATTGATCCCTTCTATCGAAATCAGGCAGAGGATAACATAAGAATGAACAATAAAGGCGTATACAGGCGCTAGAAGGGGTAAAAGTGGGATAAAATGATGATTTTGTCCACTTGATTTGTCGTAGAATCTATAATTACGATCCAATTCGGTTGAAAATTGGTTTGGAAGTAGAAATCGATTCCCTCTATCGAAATCAGGCGAAGGATAACATAAGAATTTACAACAAAGCCCTATACAGGCGCTAAAAGGGGTAAAAGTGGCATTAAATAATGTATTTGTCCACTTGATTAATCGTAGAATCTATAATTACGATTCGATTCGGTAGAAAATTGGATTGGAAGTAGAAATTGATCCCCTTTATCGAAATCAGTGAGAGGATAACATAAGAATCAACAACAAAACCGTATACAGGCGCTTTAAGGAATAAAAGTGGGTTGAAATGATGACTTTGACAGCTGGATTCGTCGTAGGATCTATAATTACAATTCAATTCGGCTAAAAATCGGTTTGGAAGTAGAAATTGATCCCTTCTACCGAAATCAGGCAGAGGATAACATAAGAATTGACAAGAAAGCCGTATACAGGCGCTAAAAGGGGTAAAAGTGGGTTGAAATGATGAATTTCTCCACCTGATTCGTCGTAGAATCTATAATTATAATTAAATTCGGCTGAAAATTAGTTTAGAAGTAGAAATTAATCCCCTCTATTGAAATCAGGCAGAGGATAACATAAGAATTAACAATAAAGGCGTATACAGGCGCTAAAAGGGGTAAAAATAGGTTAGAATGATGACTTTGTCCACTTGATTCGTCGTAGAAACTATAATTATGATTCGATTCAGCTGAAAATTGGTTTTGAAGTAGAAATTGATTCCCTTTATCGAAATCAGGCAGAAGATAACGTACGAATTAACAACAAAACCGTATACAGGCGCTAAAAGGGGTAAAAGTAGGTTATAATGATGCCTTTGTCCACTTGATTCGTCGTAGAAACTATAATTATGATTCGATTCAGCTGAAAATTGGTTTGGAAGTAGAAATTGATCCCCTCTATCGTAATCAGGCAAAGGATAACATAAGAATTTACAACAAAACCGTATACAGGCGCGAAAATGGGTAAAAATAGGTTAAAATGATGACTTTGTCGACTTGATTCGTCGTAGAAACTATAATTACAATTCAATTCGGCTAAAAATTGGTTTGGAAGTAGAAATTGATCCCTTCAATCGAAATCAGGCAGAGGATAACATAAGAATGAACAATAAAGGCGTATACAGGCGCTAGAAGGGGTAAAAGTGGGATAAAATGATGATTTTGTCCACTTGATTCGTCGTGAATCTATAATTACGATTCAATTCGGTTGAAAATTGGTTTGGAAGTTGAAATCGATTTCCTCTATCGAAATCAGGCGAAGGATAACATAAGAATTTACAACAAAGCCCTATACAGGCGCTAAAAGGGGTAAAAGTGGGATAAAATAATGTATTTGTCCACTTGATTAATCGTAGAATCTATAATTACGATTCGATTCGGTTGAAAATTGGTTTGGAAGTAGAAATTGATCCCCTTTATCGAAATCAGAGAAAGGATAACATAAGAATCAACTACAAAACCGTATACAGGCGCTTTAAGGGGTAAAAGTGGGTTGAAATGATGACTTTGTCAACTGGATTCGTCGTAGGATCTATAATTATAATTCAATTCAGCTGAGAGTTGGTTTGGAAGTAGAAATTGATCCCTTCTATCGAAATCAGGCAGAGGATAACATAAGAATTTACAACAAAGCCCTATACAGGCGCTAAAAGGGGTAAAAGTGGGATAAAATGATGTATTTGTCCACTTGATTCGTCGTAGAATCTATAATTACGATTCGATTCGGCTGAAAGTTGGTTTGGAAGTAGAAATTGATCCCTTCTATCGAAATCAGGCAAAGGATAACATAAGAATGAACAATAAAGGCGTATCCAGGCGCTAAAAGGGGTAAAAGTGGGATAAAATGATGACTTTGTCCACTTGATTCGTCGTAGAAACTATAATTACGATTCGATTCGGCTGAAAGTTGGTTTGGAAGTAGAAATTGATCCCTTCTATCGAAATCAGGCAAAGGATAACATAAGAATGAACAATAAAGGCGTATACAGGCGCTCGAAGGGGTAAAAGTGGCATAAAATGATGTATTTGTCCACTTGATTAATCGTAGAATCTATAATTATAATTCTAATCGGCTAAAAATTGGTTTGGAAGTAGAAATTGATCCCCTTTATCGAAATCAGAGCGAGGATAACATAAGAATCAACAACAAAACCGTATACAGGCGCTTTAAGGGGTAAAAGTGGGTTGAAATGATGACTTTGTCAACTTGATTCGTCGTAGGATCTATAATTACAATTCAATTCGGCTAAAAATTGGTTTGGAAGTAGAAATTGATCCCTTCTATCGAAATCATGCACAGGATAACATAAGAATGAACAATAAAGGCGTATACAGGCGCTAGAAGGGGTAAAAGTGGGATAAAATGATGATTTTGTCCACTTGATTCGTCGTAGAATCTATAATTACGATTCAATTCGGTTGAAAATTGGTTTGAAAGTAGAAATCGATTCCCTCTATCGAAATCAGGCGAAGGATAACGTAAAAATTATCAACAAAGCCGTAGACAGGCGCTTTAAGGGGTAAAAGTGGGTTGAAATGATGACTTTGTCAAATTGATTCGTCGTAGGATCTATAATTATAATTCAATTCGGCTGAAAATTGGTTTGGAAGCAGACATTAATCCCCTCTATCAAAATCAGGCAGAGGATAACATAAGAATTAACAACAAAGCCGTATACAGGCGCTAAAAAGGGTAAAAGTGCGTTGAAATGATGACTTTGTCAACTTGATTCGTCGTAGGATCTATAATTACAATTTAATTCGGCTAAAAATTGGTTTGGAAGTAGAAATTGATCCCTTCTATCGAAATCAGGCAGAGGATAACATAAGAATAAACAGTAAAGGCGTATACAGGCGCTAGGAGGGGTAAAAGTGGGATAATATGATGATTTTGTCCACTTGATTCGTCGTAGAATCTATAATTACGATTCAATTCGGTTGAAAATTGGTTTGGAAGTAGAAATCGATTCCCTCTATCGAAATCAGGCGAAGGATAACGTAAAAATTATCAACAAAGCCGTAGACAGGCGCTTTAAGGGGTAAAAGTGGGTTGAAATGATGACTTTGTCAAATTGATTCGTCGTAGGATCTATAATTATAATTCAATTCGGCTGAAAATTGGTTTGGAAGCAGACATTAATCCCCTCTATCAAAATCAGGCAGAGGATAACATAAGAATTAACAACAAAGCCGTATACAGGCGCTAAAAAGGGTAAAAGTGCGTTGAAATGATGACTTTGTCGACTCGACTCGTCGTAGAAACTATAATTACAATTCAATTCGGCTAATAATTGGTTTGGAAGTAGAAATTGATCCCTTCTATCGAAATCAGGCAGAGGATAACATAAGAATGAACAATAAAGGCGTATACAGGCGCTCGAAGGGGTAAAAGTGGGATAAAATGATGATTTTGTCCACTTGATTCGTCGTAGAATCTATAATTACGATTCAATTCGGTTGAAAATTGGTTTGGAAGTAGAAATCGATTCCCTCTATCAAAATCAGGCGAAGGATAACATAAGAATTTACAACAAAGCCCTATACAGTCGCTAAAAGGGATAAAAGTGGGATAAAATAATGTATTTGTCCACTTGATTAATCGTAGAATCTATAATTACGATTCGATTCGGTTGAAAATTGGTTTGGAAGTAGAAATTGATCCCCTTTATCGAAATCAGAGAGAAGATAACATAAGAATCAACAACAAAACCGTATACAGGCGCTTTAAGGGGTAAAAGTGGGTTGAAATGATGACTTTGTCAACTTGATTCGTCGTAGGATCTATAATTACAATTCAATTCGGCTAAAAATTGGTTTGGAAGTAGAAATTGATCCCTTCTATCGAAATCAGGCAGAGGATAACATAAGAATGAACAATAAAGGCGTATACAGGCGCTAGAAGGGGTAAAAGTGGGATAAAATAATGTATTTGTCCACTTGATTAATCGTAGAATCTATAATTACGATTCGATTCGGCTAAAAATTGGTTTGAAAGTAGAAATTGATCCCCTCTATCGAAATCAGGCAGAGGATAACGAACGAATTGAAAAAAAAACCGTATACAGGCGCTAAAAGGGGTAAAAGTAGGTTAAAATGATGCCTTTGTCCCCTTGATTCGTCGTAGAAACTATAATTATGATTTGATTCAGCTGAAAATAGGTTGGGAAGTAGAAATTGATCCTCTCTATTGAAATCAGGCAGAGGATAACGTAAGAATCAACAAGAAAGCCTTATACAGGCGCTAAAAGGGGTAAAAGTGGGATAAAATGATGACTTTGTCAACTTGATTCGACGTAGGATCTATAAGTATAATTCAATTCGGCTAAAAATTGGTGTGGAAGTAGAAATATATCCCCTTTATCAAAATCAGAAAGTGGATAACATCAGAATCAACAACAAAACGGTATACAGGCGCTTTAAGGGGTAAAAGTGGGATAAAATGATGATTCTGTCCACTTGATTCGTCGTAGAATCTACAATTACGATCCAATTCGGTTGAAAATTGGTTTGGAAGTAGAAATCGATTCCCTCTATCGAAATCAGGCGAAGGATAACATAAGAATTTACAACAAAGCCCTATACAGGCGCTAAAAGGGGTAAAAGTGGGATAAAATAATGTATTTGTCCACTTGATTAATCGTAGAATCTATAATTACGATTCGATTCGGTTGAAAATTGATTTGGAAGTAGAAATTGATCCCTTTTATCGAAATCAGAGAGAGGATAACATAAGAATCAACAACAAAACCGTATACAGGCGCTTTAAGGGGTACAAGTGGGTTAAAATGATGACTTTGTCAACTTGATTCGTCGTAGGATCTATAATTACAATTTAATTCGGCTAAAAATTGGTTTGGAAGTAGAAATTGATCCCTTCTATCGAAATCAGGCAGAGGATAACATAAGAATAAACAGTAAAGGCGTATACAGGCGCTAGGAGGGGTAAAAGTGGGATAATATGATGATTTTGTCCACTTGATTCGTCGTAGAATCTATAATTACGATTCAATTCGGTTGAAAATTGGTTTGGAAGTAGAAATCGATTCCCTCTATCGAAATCAGGCGAAGGATAACGTAAAAATTATCAACAAAGCCGTAGACAGGCGCTTTAAGGGGTAAAAGTAGGTTAAAATGATGCCTTTGTCCACTTGATTCGTCGTAGAAACTATAATTACAATTTAATTCGGCTAAAAATTGGTTTGGAAGTAGAAATTGATCCCTTCTATCGAAATCAGGCAGAGGATAACATAAGAATAAACAGTAAAGGCGTATACAGGCGCTAGGAGGGGTAAAAGTGGGATAATATGATGATTTTGTCCACTTGATTCGTCGTAGAATCTATAATTACGATTCGATTCGGTTGAAAATTGGTTTGGAAGTAGAAATCGATTCCCTCTATCGAAATCAGGCGAAGGATAACATAAGAATTTTCAACAAAGCCCTATACAGGCGCTAAAAGGGGTAAAAGTGGGATAAAATAATGTATTTGTCCACTTGATTCGTCGTAGAAACTATAATTATGATTCGATTCAGCTGAAAATTGGTTTGGAAGTAGAAATTGATTCCCTTTATCGAAATCAGGCAGAAGATAACGTACGAATTGACAACAAAACCGTATACAGGCGCTAAAAGGGGTAAAAGTAGGTTATAATGATGCCTTTGTCCACTTGATTCGTCGTAGAAACTATAATTATGATTCGATTCAGCTGAAAATTGGTTTGGAAGTAGAAATTGATCCCCTCTATCGTAATCAGGCAGAGGATAACATAAGAATTGACAAGAAAGCCGTATACAGGCGCTAAAAGGGGTAAAAGTGGGTTGAAATGATGATTTTGTCCACTTGATTCGTCGTAGAAACTATAATTATGATTCGATTCAGCTGAAAATTGGTTTGGAAGTAGAAATTGATTCCCTTTATCGAAATCAGGCAGAAGATAACGTACGAATTGACAACAAAACCGTATACAGGCGCTAAAAGGGGTAAAAGTAGGTTATAATGATGCCTTTGTCCACTTGATTCGTCGTAGAAACTATAATTATGATTCGATTCAGCTGAAAATTGGTTTGGAAGTAGAAATTGATCCCCTCTATCGTAATCAGGCAGAGGATAACATAAGAATTGACAAGAAAGCCGTATACAGGCGCTAAAAGGGGTAAAAGTGGGTTGAAATGATGATTTTGTCCACTTGATTCGTCGTAGAAACTATAATTATGATTCGATTCAGCTGAAAATTGGTTTGGAAGTAGAAATTGATTCCCTTTATCGAAATCAGGCAGAAGATAACGTACGAATTGACAACAAAACCGTATACAGGCGCTAAAAGGGGTAAAAGTAGGTTATAATGATGCCTTTGTCCACTTGATTCGTCGTAGAAACTATAATTATGATTCGATTCAGCTGAAAATTGGTTTGGAAGTAGAAATTGATCCCCTCTATCGTAATCAGGCAGAGGATAACATAAGAATTTACAAGAAAGCCGTATACAGGCGCTTTAAGGGGTAAAAGTGGGTTGAAATGATGACTTTGACAACTTGATTCGTCGTAGGATCTATAATTACAATTCAATTCGGCTAAAAATTGGTTTGGAAGTAGAAATTGATCCCTTCTATCGAAATCAGGCAGAGGATAACATAAGAATTGACAAGAAAGCCGTATACAGGCGCTAAAAGGGGTAAAAGTGGGTTGAAATGATGATTTTGTCCACTTGATTCGTCGTAGAAACTATAATTATGATTCGATTCAGCTGAAAATTGGTTTGGAAGTAGAAATTGATTCCCTTTATCGAAATCAGGCAGAAGATAACGTACGAATAGACAACAAAACCGTATACAGGCGCTAAAAGGGGTAAAAGTAGGTTATAATGATGCCTTTGTCCACTTGATTCGTCGTAGAAACTATAATTATGATTCGATTCAGCTGAAAATTGGTTTGGAAGTAGAAATTGATCCCCTCTATCGTAATCAGGCAGAGGATGACATAAGAATTTACAACAAAGCCCTATACAGGCGCTAAAATGGGTAAAAATAGGTTAAAATGATGACTTTGTCGACTTGATTCGTCGTAGAAACTATAATTACAATTCAATTCGGCTAAAAATTGGTTTGGAAGTAGAAATTGATCCCTTCTATCGAAATCAGGCAGAGGATAACATAAGAATGAACAATAAAGGCGTATACAGGTGCTAGAAGGGGTAAAAGTGGGATAAAATGATGATTTTGTCCACTTGATTCGTCGTAGAATCTATAATTCCGATTCAATTCGGTTGAAAATTGGTTTGGAAGTAGAAATCGATTCCCTCTATCGAAATCAGGCGAAGGATAACATAAGAATTTACAACAAAGCCCTATACAGGCGCTGAAAGGGGTAAAAGTGGGATAAAATAATGTATTTGTCCGCTTGATTAATCGTAGAATCTATAATTACGATTCGATTCGGTTGAAAATTGGTTTGGAAGTAGAAATTGATCCCCTTTATCGAAATCAGAGAGAGGATAACATAAGAATCAACTACAAAACCGTATACAGGCGCTTTAAGGGGTAAAAGTGGGTTGAAATGATGACTTTGTCAACTGGATTCGTCGTAGGATCTATAATTACAATTCAATTCGGCTAAAAATTGGTTTGGAAGTAGAAATTGATCCATTCTATCGAAATCAGGCAGAGGATAACATAAGAATGAACAATAAAGGCGTATACAGGCGCTAGAAGGGGTAAAAGTGGGATAAAATGATGACTTTGTCAACTTGATCCGTCGTAGGATCTATAATTACAATTCAATTCGGCTAAAAATTGGTTTGGAAGTAGAAATTGATCCCCTCTATCGAAATCAGGCAGAGGATAACGAACGAATTAAAAACAAAACCGTATACAGGCGCTAAAAGGGGTAAAAGTAGGTTAAAATGATGCCTTTGTCCCCTTGATTCGTCGTAGAAACTATAATTATAATTTAATTCGGCTGAAAATTAGTTTGGGAGCAGACATTAATCCCCTCTATCGAAATCAGGTAGAGGATAACGTACGAATTAAAAACAAAACCGTATACAGGCGCTAAAAGGGGTAAAAGTAGGTTAAAATGATGACTTTGTCCACTTGATTAATCGTGGAATCTATAATTATTATTCGATTCGGCTGAAAATTGGTTTGGGAGCAGACATCAATCCCCTCTATCGAAGTCAGGCAGAGGGTAACATAAGAATTTACAACAAAGCCCTATACAGTCGCTAAAAGGGGTAAAAGTGGGATAAAATAATGTATTTGTCCACTTGATTAATCGTAGAATCTATAATTACGATTCGATTCGGTTGAAAATTGGTTTCGAAGTAGAAATTGATCCCCTTTATCGAAATCAGAGAGAGGATAACATAAGAATCAACAACAAAACCGTGTACAGGCGCTTTAAGGGGTAAAAGTGGGTTGAAATGATGACTTTGTCAAATTGATTCGTCGTAGGATCTATAATTATAATTCAATTCGGCTGAAAATTGGTTTGGAAGCAGACATTTATCCCCTCTATCAAAATCAGGCAGAGGATAACATAAGAATTAACAACAAAGCCGTATACAGGCGCTAAAAAGGGTAAAAGTGCGTTGAAATGATGACTTTGTCGACTTGACTCGTCGTAGAAACTATAATTACAATTCAATTCGGCTAATAATTGGTTTGGAAGTAGAAATTGATCCCTTCTATCGAAATCAGGCAGAGGATAACATAAGAATGAACAATAAAGGCGTATACAGGCGCTCGAAGGGGTAAAAGTGGGATAAAATGATGATTTTGTCCACTTGATTCGTCGTAGAATCTATAATTACGATTCAATTCGGTTGAAAATTGGTTTGGAAGTAGAAATCGATTCCCTCTATCAAAATCAGGCGAAGGATAACATAAGAATTTACAACAAAGCCCTATACAGTCGCTAAAAGGGATAAAAGTGGGATAAAATAATGTATTTGTCCACTTGATTAATCGTAGAATCTATAATTACGATTCGATTCGGTTGAAAATTGGTTTGGAAGTAGAAATTGATTCCCTCTATCGAAATCAGGCGAAGGATAACGTAAAAATTATCAACAAAGCCGTAGACAGGCGCTTTAAGGGGTAAAAGTAGGTTAAAATGATGCCTTTGTCCACTTGATTCGTCGTGGAAACTATAATTACAATTCAATACGGCTAAAAATTGGTTTGGAAGTAGAAATTGATCCCTTCTATCGAAATCAGGCAGAGGATAACGTAAGAATGAACAATAAAGGCGTATACAGGCGCTAGAAGGGGTAAAAGTGGGATAAAATGATGACTTTGTCCACTTGATTAATCGTAGAATCTATAATTACGATTCGATTCGGCTGAAAATTGGTTTGGAAGTAGAAATTGATCCCCTTTATCGAAATCAGAGAGAGGATAACATAAGAATCAACAACAAAACCGTATACAGGCGCTTTAAGGGGTAAAAGTGGGTTGAAATGATGACTTTGTCAACTTGATTCGTCGTAGGATCTATAATTACAATTCAATTCGGCTAAAAATTGGTTTGGAAGTAGAAATTGATCCCTTCTATCGAAATCAGGCAGAGGATAACATAAGAATGAACAATAAAGGCGTATACAGGCGCTAGAAGGGGTAAAAGTGGGATAAAATAATGTATTTGTCCACTTGATTAATCGTAGAATCTATAATTACGATTCGATTCGGCTAAAAATTGGTTTGAAAGTAGAAATTGATCCCCTCTATCGAAATCAGGCAGAGGATAACGAACGAATTGAAAAAAAAACCGTATACAGGCGCTAAAAGGGGTAAAAGTAGGTTAAAATGATGCCTTTGTCCCCTTGATTCGTCGTAGAAACTATAATTATGATTTGATTCAGCTGAAAATAGGTTGGGAAGTAGAAATTGATCCCCTCTATTGAAATCAGGCAGAGGATAACGTAAGAATCAACAAGAAAGCCTTATACAGGCGCTAAAAGGGGTAAAAGTGGGATAAAATGATGACTTTGTCAACTTGATTTGACGTAGGATCTATAAGTATAATTCAATTCGGCTAAAAATTGGTGTGGAAGTAGAAATATATCCCCTTTATCAAAATCAGAAAGTGGATAACATCAGAATCAACAACAAAACGGTATACAGGCGCTTTAAGGGGTAAAAGTGGGATAAAATGATGATTCTGTCCACTTGATTCGTCGTAGAATCTATAATTACGATCCAATTCGGTTGAAAATTGGTTTGGAAGTAGAAATCGATTCCCTCTATCGAAATCAGGCGAAGGATAACATAAGAATTTACAACAAAGCCCTATACAGGCGCTAAAAGGGGTAAAAGTGGGATAAAATAATGTATTTGTCCACTTGATTAATCGTAGAATCTATAATTACGATTCGATTCGGTTGAAAATTGATTTGGAAGTAGAAATTGATCCCTTTTATCGAAATCAGAGAGAGGATAACATAAGAATCAACAACAAAACCGTATACAGGCGCTTTAAGGGGTAAAAGTGGGTTGAAATGATGACTTTGTCAACTTGATTCGTCGTAGGATCTATAATTACAATTTAATTCGGCTAAAAATTGGTTTGGAAGTAGAAATTGATCCCTTCTATCGAAATCAGGCAGAGGATAACATAAGAATAAACAGTAAAGGCGTATACAGGCGCTAGGAGGGGTAAAAGTGGGATAATATGATGATTTTGTCCACTTGATTCGTCGTAGAATCTATAATTACGATTCAATTCGGTTGAAAATTGGTTTGGAAGTAGAAATCGATTCCCTCTATCGAAATCAGGCGAAGGATAACGTAAAAATTATCAACAAAGCCGTAGACAGGCGCTTTAAGGGGTAAAAGTAGGTTAAAATGATGCCTTTGTCCACTTGATTCGTCGTAGAAACTATAATTACAATTCAATACGGCTAAAAATTGGTTTGGAAGTAGAAATTGATCCCTTCTATCGAAATCAGGCAGAGGATAACATAAGAATGAACAATAAAGGCGTATACAGGCGCTAGAAGGGGTAAAAGTGGGATAAAATGATGATTTTGTCCACTTGATTCGTCGTAGAATCTATAATTACGATTCGATTCGGTTGAAAATTGGTTTGGAAGTAGAAATCGATTCCCTCTATCGAAATCAGGCGAAGGATAACATAAGAATTTTCAACAAAGCCCTATACAGGCGCTAAAAGGGGTAAAAGTGGGATAAAATAATGTATTTGTCCACTTGATTAATCGTAGAATCTATAATTACGATTCGATTCGGTTGAAAATTGGTTTGGAAGTAGAAATTGATCCCCTTTATCGAAATCAGAGAGAGGATAACATAAGAATTGACAAGAACGCCGTATACAGGCGCTAAAAGGGGTAAAAGTGGGTTGAAATGATGATTTTGTCCACTTGATTCGTCGTAGAAACTATAATTATGATTCGATTCAGCTGAAAATTGGTTTGGAAGTAGAAATTGATTCCCTTTATCGAAATCAGGCAGAAGATAACGTACGAATTGACAACAAAACCGTATACAGGCGCTAAAAGGGGTAAAAGTAGGTTATAATGATGCCTTTGTCCACTTGATTCGTCGTAGAAACTATAATTATGATTCGATTCAGCTGAAAATTGGTTTGGAAGTAGAAATTGATCCCCTCTATCGTAATCAGGCAGAGGATAACATAAGAATTGACAAGAAAGCCGTATACAGGCGCTAAAAGGGGTAAAAGTGGGTTGAAATGATGATTTTGTCCACTTGATTCGTCGTAGAAACTATAATTATGATTCGATTCAGCTGAAAATTGGTTTGGAAGTAGAAATTGATTCCCTTTATCGAAATCAGGCAGAAGATAACGTACGAATTGACAACAAAACCGTATACAGGCGCTAAAAGGGGTAAAAGTAGGTTATAATGATGCCTTTGTCCACTTGATTCGTCGTAGAAACTATAATTATGATTCGATTCAGCTGAAAATTGGTTTGGAAGTAGAAATTGATCCCCTCTATCGTAATCAGGCAGAGGATAACATAAGAATTTACAAGAAAGCCGTATACAGGCGCTTTAAGGGGTAAAAGTGGGTTGAAATGATGACTTTGACAACTTGATTCGTCGTAGGATCTATAATTACAATTCAATTCGGCTAAAAATTGGTTTGGAAGTAGAAATTGATCCCTTCTATCGAAATCAGGCAGAGGATAACATAAGAATTGACAAGAAAGCCGTATACAGGCGCTAAAAGGGGTAAAAGTGGGTTGAAATGATGATTTTGTCCACTTGATTCGTCGTAGAAACTATAATTATGATTCGATTCAGCTGAAAATATGTTTGGAAGTAGAAATTGATTCCCTTTATCGAAATCAGGCAGAAGATAACGTACGAATAGACAACAAAACCGTATACAGGCGCTAAAAGGGGTAAAAGTAGGTTATAATGATGCCTTTGTCCACTTGATTCGTCGTAGAAACTATAATTATGATTCGATTCAGCTGAAAATTGGTTTGGAAGTAGAAATTGATCCCCTCTATCGTAATCAGGCAGAGGATGACATAAGAATTCACAACAAAGCCCTATACAGGCGCTAAAATGGGTAAAAATAGGTTAAAATGATGACTTTGTCGACTTGATTCGTCGTAGAAACTATAATTACAATTCAATTCGGCTAAAAATTGGTTTGGAAGTAGAAATTGATCCCTTCTATCGAAATCAGGCAGAGGATAACATAAGAATGAACAATAAAGGCGTATACAGGTGCTAGAAGGGGTAAAAGTGGGATAAAATGATGATTTTGTCCACTTGATTCGTCGTAGAATCTATAATTCCGATTCAATTCGGTTGAAAATTGGTTTGGAAGTAGAAATCGATTCCCTCTATCGAAATCAGGCGAAGGATAACATAAGAATTTACAACAAAGCCCTATACAGGCGCTGAAAGGGGTAAAAGTGGGATAAAATAATGTATTTGTCCGCTTGATTAATCGTAGAATCTATAATTACGATTCGATTCGGTTGAAAATTGGTTTGGAAGTAGAAATTGATCCCCTTTATCGAAATCAGAGAGAGGATAACATAAGAATCAACTACAAAACCGTATACAGGCGCTTTAAGGGGTAAAAGTGGGTTGAAATGATGACTTTGTCAACTGGATTCGTCGTAGGATCTATAATTACAATTCAATTCGGCTAAAAATTGGTTTGGAAGTAGAAATTGATCCATTCTATCGAAATCAGGCAGAGGATAACATAAGAATGAACAATAAAGGCGTATACAGGCGCTAGAAGGGGTAAAAGTGGGATAAAATGATGACTTTGTCAACTTGATCCGTCGTAGGATCTATAATTACAATTCAATTCGGCTAAAAATTGGTTTGGAAGTAGAAATTGATCCCCTCTATCGAAATCAGGCAGAGGATAACGAACGAATCAAAAACAAAACCGTATACAGGCGCTAAAAGGGGTAAAAGTAGGTTAAAATGATGCCTTTGTCCCCTTGATTCGTCGTAGAAACTATAATTATGATTTGATTCAGCTGAAAATAGGTTGAGAAGTAGAAATTGATCCCTTCTTTCGAAATCAGGCAGAGGATAACGTAAGAATCAACAAGAAAGCCTTATACAGGCGCTAAAAGGGGTAAAAGTGGGTTGAAATGATGATTTTCTCCACCTGATTCGTCGTAGAATCTATAATTATAATTTAATTCGGCTGAAAATTAGTTTGGGAGCAGACATTAATCCCCTCTATCGAAATCAGGTAGAGGATAACGTACGAATTAAAAACAAAACCGTATACAGGCGCTAAAAGGGGTAAAAGTAGGTTAAAATGATGACTTTGTCCACTTGATTAATCGTGGAATCTATAATTATTATTCGATTCGGCTGAAAATTGGTTTGGGAGCAGACATCAATCCCCTCTATCGAAGTCAGGCAGAGGGTAACATAAGAATTTACAACAAAGCCCTATACAGTCGCTAAAAGGGGTAAAAGTGGGATAAAATAATGTATTTGTCCACTTGATTAATCGTAGAATCTATAATTACGATTCGATTCGGTTGAAAATTGGTTTCGAAGTAGAAATTGATCCCCTTTATCGAAATCAGAGAGAGGATAACATAAGAATCAACAACAAAACCGTGTACAGGCGCTTTAAGGGGTAAAAGTGGGTTGAAATGATGACTTTGTCAACTTGATTCGTCGTAGGATCTATAATTACAATTCAATTCGGCTAAAATTTGGTTTCGAAGTAGAAATCGATTCCCTCTATCGAAATCAGGCAGAGGATAACGTAAGAATCAACAAGAAAGCCGTATACAGGCGCTATAAGGGGTAAAAGTGGGATAGAATGATGATTTTGTCCACTTGATTCGTCGTAGAATCTATAATTACGATTCAATTCGGTTGAAAATTGGTTTGGAAGTAGAAATCGATTCCCTCTATCGAAATCAGGCAGAGGATAACGTAAGAATCAACAAGAAAGCCGTATACAGGCGCTATAAGGGGTAAAAGTGGGTTGAAATGATCATTTTCACCACCTGATTCGTCGTAGAATCTATAATTATAATTTAATTCGGCTGAAAATTAGTTTATGAACAGACATTAATTCCCTCTATCGAAATCAGGCAGAGGATAACGTACGAATTAAAAACAGAACCGTATACAGGCGCTAAAAGGGGTAAAAGTAGGTTAAAATGATGACTTTGTCCACTTGATTAATCGTGGAATCTATAATTATTATTCGATTCGGCTGAAAATTGGTTTGGGAGCAGACATCAATCCCCTCTATCGAACTCAGGCAGAGGATAACATAAGAATTAACAACAAAGCCGTATACAAGCGCTAGAAGGGGTAAAAGTGGGTTGAAATGATGATTTTCTCCACCTGATTCGTCGTAGAATCTATAATTATAATTTAATTCGGTTGAAAATTGGTTTGGAAGTAGAAATTAATCCCCTCTATCTAAATCAGGCAGAGGATAACATAAGAATTGACAAGAAAGGCGTAAACAGGCGCTAAAAGGAGTAAAAGTGGGATAAAATGATGACTTTGTCCTCTTGATTCGTCGTAGAATCTATAATTATTATTCGATTCGGCTGGAAATTTATTTGGAAGTAGAAATTGGTCCTCTTTATCGAAATCAGAAAGAGGATAACATAAGAATCAACAACAAAACCGTATACAAGCGCTAGAAGGGGTAAAAGTGGGATAAAATAATGTATTTGTCCACTTGATTAATCGTAGAATCTATAATTACGATTCAATTCAGTTGAAAATTGGTATGGAAGTAGAAATCGATTCCCTCTATCGAAATCAGGCGATGGATAACGTAAAAATTATCAACAAAGCCGTAGACAGGCGCTTTAAGGGGTAAAAGTAGGTTGAAATGATTACTTTGTCAAATTAATTCGTCGTAGGATCTATAATTATAATTCAATTCGGCTGAAAATTGGTTTGGAAGTAGGAATTGATCCCCTCTATCGAAATCAGGCAGAGGATAACGTACGAACTAAAAACAAAACCGTATACAGGCGCTAAAAGGGGTAAAAGTAGGTTGAAATGATTACTTTGTCAAATTGATTCGTCGTAGGATCTATAATTATGATTCGATTCAGCTGAAAATAGGTTGGGAAGTAGAAATTGATCCCCTCTATCGAAATCAGGCAGAGAATAACGTAAGAATCAACAAGAAAGCCGTATACAAGCGCTAAAAGGGGTAAAAGTAGGTTGAAATGATGATTTTCTCCACCTGATTCGTCTTAGAATCCATAACTTAGATTCGGATCGGCTGGAAATTGGTTTGGAAGTAGACATTAATCCCCTCTATCGAAATCAGGCAAAGGATAACATAAGAATTAACAACAAAGCCGTATACGGGCGCTAAAAGGGGTAAAAATAGGTTAA
This sequence comes from Microplitis mediator, assembly GCF_029852145.1. Lineage (NCBI taxonomy): Eukaryota > Metazoa > Arthropoda > Insecta > Hymenoptera > Braconidae > Microplitis > Microplitis mediator. The sequence continues at coordinate 1,353,854 of NC_079977.1, forward strand.
AATGATGACTTCGTCCACTTGATTCGTCGTAGAAACTATAATTACGATTCGATTCGGCTGAAAGTTGGTTTGGAAGTAGAAATTGATTCCCTCTATCGAAATCAGGCAAAGGATAACATAAAAATTAACAACAAAGCCGTATACAGGCGCGAAAAGGAGTAAAAATAAGTTGAAATGATGACTTTGTCGACTTGATTCGTCGTAGAAACTATATTTACGATTTGATTCGGCTGAAAATTGGTTTGGAAGTAGAAATTGATTCCCTCTATCAAAATCAGGCAGAAGATAACATGAGAATTAACAACAAAGCCGTATACAGGCGCTAAAAGGGGTAAAAGTGGGATAAAATGATGACTTTGTCCACTTGGTTCGTCGTAGAATCTATAATTATTATTCGATTCGGCTGGAAATTGGTTTGGGAGCAGACATTAATCCCCTTTATCGAAATCAGGCAGAGGATAACATAAGATTAACAACAAAGCCGTATACAGGCGCTAAAAGGGTTAAAAGTGGGTTGAAATGATGATTTTCTCCACCTGATTCGTCGTAGAATCAATAATTATAATTTAATTCGGCTGAAAATTAGTTTAGAAGTAGAAATTGATCCCCTCTATTGAAATCAGGCAGAGGATAACATAAGAATTAACAATAAAGGCGTATACAGGCGCTAAAAGGGGTAAAACTAGGTTAGAATGATCACTTTGTCCACTTGATTCGTCGTAGAAACTATAATTACAATTCAATTCGGCTAAAAATTGGTTTGGAAGTAGAAATTGATCCCTTCTATCGAAATCAGGCAGAGGATAACATAAGAATGAACAATAAAGGCGTATACAGGCGCTAGAAGGGGTAAAAGTGGGATAAAATGATGATTTTGTCGATTTGATTCGTCGTAGAATCTATAATTACGATTCAATTCGGTTGAAAATTGGTTTGGAAGTAGAAATCGATTTCTTCTATCGAAATCAGGCGAAGAATAACATAAGAATTTACAACAAAGCCCTATACAGGCGCTAAAAGGGGTAAAAGTGGGATAAAATAATGTATTTGTCCACTTGATTAATCGTAGAATCTATAATTACGATTCGATTCGGTTGAAAATTGGTTTGGAAGTAGAAATTGATCCCTTCTATCGAAATCAGGCAGAGGATAACATAAGAATGAACAATAAAGGCGTATACAGGCGCTAGAAGGGGTAAAAGTGGGATAAAATGATGACTTTGTCAACTTGATCCGTCGTAGGATCTATAATTACAATTCAATTCGGCTAAAAATTGGTTTGGAAGTAGAAATTGATCCCCTCTATCGAAATCAGGCAGAGGATAACGAACGAATTAAAAACAAAACCGTATACAGGCGCTAAAAGGGGTAAAAGTGGGTTGAAATGATGATTTTCTCCACCTGATTCGTCGTAGAATCTATAATTATAATTTAATTCGGTTGAAAATTGGTTTGGAAGTAGAAATTAATCCCCTCTATCTAAATCAGGCAGAGGATAACATAAGAATTGACAATACAGGCGTATACAGGCGCTAAAAGGAGTAAAAGTGGGATAAAATGATGACTTTGTCTACTTGATTCGTCGTAGAATCTATAATTATTATTCGATTCGGCTGGAAATTGGTTTGGAAGTAGGAATTGGTCCCCTTTATCGAAATCAGAAAGAGGATAACATAAGAATCAACAACAAAACGGTATACAGGCGCTTTAAGGGGTAAAAGTGGGTTGAAATGATGACTTTGACAACTTGATTCGTCGTAGAATCTATAATTTAATTTAATTCGGTTGAAAATTGGTTTGGAAGTAGAAATTGATCCCCTCTATCGAAATCAGGCAGAGGATAACATAAGAATTAACAATAAAGGCGTATACAGGCGCTAAAAGGGGTAAAAGTGGGATAAAATGAGGACTTTGTCCACTTGATTCGTCGTAGAAACTATAATTACGATCCGATTCGGCTGAAAGTTGGTTTGGAAGTAGAAATTGATTCCCTCTATCGAAATCAGGCAAAGAATAACATAAGAATTAACAACAAAGCCGTATACAGGCGCGAAAATGGGTAAAAATAGGTTAAAATGATGATTTTGTCCATTTGATTCGTCGTAGAATCTATAATTACGATTCAATTCGGTTGAAAATTGGTTTGGAAGTAGAAATCGATTCCCTCTATCGAAATCAGGCGAAGGATAACATAAGAATTTACAGCAAAGCCCTATACAGGCGCTAGAAGGGGTAAAAGTGGGATAAAATGATGATTTTGTCCACTTGATTCGTCGTAGAATCTATAATTACGATTCAATTCGGTTGAAAATTGGTTTGGAAGTAGAAATCGATTCCCTCTATCGAAATCAGGCAGAGGATAACGTAAGAATCAACAAGAAAGCCGTATACAGGCGCTATAAGGGGTAAAAGTGGGTTGAAATGATGATTTTCTCCAACTGATTCGTCGTAGAATCTATAATTATAATTTAATTCGGCTGAAAATTAGTTTGGGAACAGACATTAATTCCCTCTATCAAAATCAGGCAGAGGATAACGTACGAATTAAAAACAGAACCGTATACAGGCGCTAAAAGGGGTAAAAGTAGGTTAAAATGATGACTTTGTCCACTTGATTAATCGTGGAATCTATAATTATTATTCGATTCGGCTGAAAATTGGTTTGGGAGCAGACATCAATCCCCTCTATCGAAATCAGGCAGAGAATAACATAAGAATTTACAACAAAGCCGTATACAGGCGCTAGAAGGGGTAAAAGTTGGTTGAAATGATGATTTTCTCCACCTGATTCGTCGTAGAATCTATAATTATAATTTAATTCGGTTGAAAATTGGTTTGGAAGTAGAAATTAATCCCCTCTATCGAAATCAGGCAGAGGATAACATAAGAATGAACAATAAAGGCGTATACAGGCGCTAGAAGGGGTAAAAGTGGGATAAAATGATGACTTTGTCAACTTGATCCGTCGTAGGATCTATAATTACAATTCAATTCGGCTAAAAATTGGTTTGGAAGTAGAAATTGATCCCCTCTATCGAAATCAGGCAGAGGATAACGAACGAATTAAAAACAAAACCGTATACAGGCGCTAAAAGGGGTGAAAGTAGGTTAAAATGATGACTTTGTCCACTTGATTAATCGTGGAATCTATAATTATTATTCGATTCGGCTGAAAATTGGTTTGGGAGCAGACATTAATCCCCTCTATCGAAATCAGGCAGAGGATAACATAAGAATTAACAACAAAGCCGTATACAGGCGCTAAAAGGGGTAAAAGTGGGTTGAAATGATGATTTTCTCCACCTGATTCGTCGTAGAATCTATAATTATAATTTAATTCGGTTGAAAATTGGTTTGGAAGTAGAAATTAATCCCCTCTATCTAAATCAGGCAGAGGATAACATAAGAATTGACAATAAAGGCGTATACAGGCGCTAAAAGGAGTAAAAGTGGGATAAAATGATGACTTTGTCCACTTGATTCGTCGTAGAATCTATAATTATTATTCGATTCGGCTGGAAATTGGTTTGGAAGTAGGAATTGGTCCCCTTTATCGAAATCAGAAAGAGGATAACATAAGAATCAACAACAAAACGGTATACAGGCGCTTTAAGGGGTAAAAGTGGGTTGAAATGATGACTTTGTCAACTTGATTCGTCGTAGAATCTATAATTATAATTTAATTCGGTTGGAAATTGGCTTGGAAGTAGAAATTGATCCCCTCTATCAAAATCAGGCAGAGGATAACATAAGAATTAACAATAAAGGCGTATACAGGCGCTAAAAGGGGTAAAAGTGGGATAAAATGAGGACTTTGTCCACTTGATTCGTCGTAGAAACTATAATTACGATTCGATTCGGCTGAAAGTTGGTTTGGAAGTAGAAATTGATTCCCTCTATCGAAATCAGGCAAAGAATAACATAAGAATTAACAACAAAGCCGTATACAGGCGCGAAAATGGGTAAAAATAGGTTAAAATGATGACTTTGTCGACTTGATTCGTCGTAGAAACTATAATTACAATTCAATTCGGCTAAAAATTGGTTTGGAAGTAGAAATTGATCCCTTCTATCGAAATCAGGCAGAGGATAACATAAGAATGAACAATAAAGGCGTATACAGGCGCTCGAAGGGGTAAAAGTGGGATTAAATGATGATTTTGTCCATTTGATTCGTCGTAGAATCTATAATTACGATTCAATTCGGTTGAAAATTGGTTTGGAAGTAGAAATCGATTCCCTCTATCGAAATCAGGCGAAGGATAACATAAGAATTTACAGCAAAGCCCTATACAGGCGCTAAAAGGGGTAAAAGTGGGATAAAATAATGTATTTGTCCACTTGATTAATCGTAGAATCTATAATTACGATACGATTCGGTTGAAAATTGGTTTGGAAGTAGAAATTGATCCCCTTTATCGAAATCAGAGAGAGGATAACATAAGAATCAACAACAAAACCGTATACAGGCGCTTTAAGGGGTAAAAGTGGGTTGAAATGATGACTTTGTCAACTTGATTCGTCGTAGGATCTATAATTACAATTCAATTCGGCTAAAAATTGGTTTGGAAGTAGAAATTGATCCCTTCTATCGAAATCAGGCAGAGGATAACATAAGAATAAACAATAAAGGCGTATACAGGCGCTAGAAGGGGTAAAAGTGGGATAAAATGATGATTTTGTCCACTTGATTCGTCGTAGAATCTATAGTTACGATTCAATTCGGCTGAAAATTGGTTTGGAAGTAGAAATTGATCCCCTCTATCGAAATCAGGCAGAGGATAACGTAAGAATTAACAAGAAATCCGTATACAGGCGCTAAAAGCGGTAAAAGTGGGTTGAAATGATGATTTTCTCCACCTGATTCGTCCTAGAATCTATAATTATTATTCGATTCGGCTGGAAATTGGTTTGGAAGTAGGAATTGGTCCCCTTTATCGAAATCAGAAAGAGGATAACATCAGAATCAACAACAAAACGGTATACAGGCGCTTTAAGGGGTAAAAGTGGGTTGAAATGATGACTTTGTCAACTTGATTCGTCGTAGAATCTATAATTATAATTTAATTCGGTTGGAAATTGGCTTGGAAGTAGAAATTGATCCCCTCTATCAAAATCAGGCAGAGGATAACATAAGAATTAACAATAAAGGCGTATACAGGCGCTAAAAGGGGTAAAAGTGGGATAAAATGAGGACTTTGTCCACTTGATTCGTCGTAGAAACTATAATTACGATTCGATTCGGCTGAAAGTTGGTTTGGAAGTAGAAATTGATTCCCTCTATCGAAATCAGGCAAAGAATAACATAAGAATTAACAACAAAGCCGTATACAGGCGCGAAAATGGGTAAAAATAGGTTAAAATGATGACTTTGTCGACTTGATTCGTCGTAGAAACTATAATTACAATTCAATTCGGCTAAAAATTGGTTTGGAAGTAGAAATTGATCCCTTCTATCGAAATCAGGCAGAGGATAACATAAGAATGAACAATAAAGGCGTATACAGGCGCTCGAAGGGGTAAAAGTGGGATTAAATGATGATTTTGTCCATTTGATTCGTCGTAGAATCTATAATTACGATTCAATTCGGTTGAAAATTGGTTTGGAAGTAGAAATCGATTCCCTCTATCGAAATCAGGCGAAGGATAACATAAGAATTTACAGCAAAGCCCTATACAGGCGCTAAAAGGGGTAAAAGTGGGATAAAATAATGTATTTGTCCACTTGATTAATCGTAGAATCTATAATTACGATACGATTCGGTTGAAAATTGGTTTGGAAGTAGAAATTGATCCCCTTTATCGAAATCAGAGAGAGGATAACATAAGAATCAACAACAAAACCGTATACAGGCGCTTTAAGGGGTAAAAGTGGGTTGAAATGATGACTTTGTCAACTTGATTCGTCGTAGGATCTATAATTACAATTCAATTCGGCTAAAAATTGGTTTGGAAGTAGAAATTGATCCCTTCTATCGAAATCAGGCAGAGGATAACATAAGAATAAACAATAAAGGCGTATACAGGCGCTAGAAGGGGTAAAAGTGGGATAAAATGATGATTTTGTCCACTTGATTCGTCGTAGAATCTATAGTTACGATTCAATTCGGCTGAAAATTGGTTTGGAAGTAGAAATTGATCCCCTCTATCGAAATCAGGCAGAGGATAACGTAAGAATTAACAAGAAATCCGTATACAGGCGCTAAAAGCGGTAAAAGTGGGTTGAAATGATGATTTTCTCCACCTGATTCGTCCTAGAATCTATAATTATTATTCGATTCGGCTGGAAATTGGTTTGGAAGTAGGAATTGGTCCCCTTTATCGAAATCAGAAAGAGGATAACATCAGAATCAACAACAAAACGGTATACAGGCGCTTTAAGGGGTAAAAGTGGGTTGAAATGATGACTTTGTCCACTTGATTCGTCGTAGAATCTATAATTATTATTCGATTCGGCTGGAAATTGGTTTGGAAGTAGGAATTGGTCCCCTTTATCGAAATCAGAAAGAGGATAACATCAGAATCAACAACAAAACCGTATACAGGCGCTTTAAGGGGTAAAAGTGGGTAGAAATGATGACTTTGTCAACTTGATTCGACGTAGGATCTATAATTATAATTTAATTCAGCTGAGAGTTGGTTTGGAAGTAGAAATTGATCCCCTCTATCGAAATCGGGCAGAGGATAACATAAGAATTCACAACAAAGCCCTATTCAGGCGCTAAAAGGGGTAAAAGTGGGATAAAATGATGTATTTGTCCACTTGATTGATGGTAGAATCTATAATTATAATTCGAATCGGCTAAAAATTGGTTTGGAAGTAGAAATTGATTCCCTCTATCGAAATCCGGCAGAGGATAACATACGAATAGACAACAAAACCGTATACAGGCGCTAAAACGGGTAAAAGTAGGTTTAAATGATGCCTTTGTCCACTTGATTCGTCGTAGAAACTATAATTATGATTCGATTCAGCTGAAAATTGGTTTGGAAGTAGAAATTGATCCCCTCTATCGAAATCAGGCAGAGGATAACATAAGAATTAACAATAAAGGCGTATACAGGCGCTAAAAGGGGTAAAAGTGGGATAAAATGATGACTTTGTCCACTTGATCCGTCGTAGAATCTATAATTACGATTCGATTTGGTTGAAAATTGGTTTGGAAGTAGAAATTGATCCTTTCTATCGAAATCAGGCAGAGAATAACATAAGAATTTACAACAAAGCCGTATACAGGCGCTAGAAGGGGTAAAAGTTGGTTGAAATGATGATTTTCTCCACCTGATTCGTCGTAGAATCTATAATTGTAATTTAATTCGGTTGAAAATTGGTTTGGAAGTAGAAATTAATCCCCTCTATCGAAATCAGGCAGAGGATAACATAAGAATGAACAATAAAGGCGTATACAGGCGCTAGAAGGGGTAAAAGTGGGATAAAATGATGACTTTGTCAACTTGATCCGTCGTAGGATCTATAATTACAATTCAATTCGGCTAAAAATTGGTTTGGAAGTAGAAATTGATCCCCTCTATCGAAATCAGGCAGAGGATAACGAACGAATTAAAAACAAAACCGTATACAGGCGCTAAAAGGGGTAAAAGTAGGTTAAAATGATGACTTTGTCCACTTGATTAATCGTGGAATCTATAATTATTATTCGATTCGGCTGAAAATTGGTTTGGGAGCAGACATTAATCCCCTCTATCGAAATCAGGCAGAGGATAACATAAGAATTAACAACAAAGCCGTATACAGGCGCTAAAAGGGGTAAAAGTGGGTTGAAATGATGATTTTCTCCACCTGATTCGTCGTAGAATCTATAATTATAATTTAATTCGGTTGAAAATTGGTTTGGAAGTAGAAATTAATCCCCTCTATCTAAATCAGGCAGAGGATAACATAAGAATTGACAATAAAGGCGTATACAGGCGCTAAAAGGAGTAAAAGTGGGATAAAATGATGACTTTGTCCACTTGATTCGTCGTAGAATCTATAATTATTATTCGATTCGGCTGGAAATTGGTTTGGAAGTAGGAATTGGTCCCCTTTATCGAAATCAGAAAGAGGATAACATAAGAATCAACAACAAAACGGTATACAGGCGCTTTAAGGGGTAAAAGTGGGTTGAAATGATGACTTTGTCAACTTGATTCGTCGTAGAATCTATAATTATAATTTAATTCGGTTGGAAATTGGCTTGGAAGTAGAAATTGATCCCCTCTATCAAAATCAGGCAGAGGATAACATAAGAATTAACAATAAAGGCGTATACAGGCGCTAAAAGGGGTAAAAGTGGGATAAAATGAGGACTTTGTCCACTTGATTCGTCGTAGAAACTATAATTACGATTCGATTCGGCTGAAAGTTGGTTTGGAAGTAGAAATTGATTCCCTCTATCGAAATCAGGCAAAGAATAACATAAGAATTAACAACAAAGCCGTATACAGGCGCGAAAATGGGTAAAAATAGGTTAAAATGATGACTTTGTCGACTTGATTCGTCGTAGAAACTATAATTACAATTCAATTCGGCTAAAAATTGGTTTGGAAGTAGAAATTGATCCCTTCTATCGAAATCAGGCAGAGGATAACATAAGAATGAACAATAAAGGCGTATACAGGCGCTCGAAGGGGTAAAAGTGGGATTAAATGATGATTTTGTCCATTTGATTCGTCGTAGAATCTATAATTACGATTCAATTCGGTTGAAAATTGGTTTGGAAGTAGAAATCGATTCCCTCTATCGAAATCAGGCGAAGGATAACATAAGAATTTACAGCAAAGCCCTATACAGGCGCTAAAAGGGGTAAAAGTGGGATAAAATAATGTATTTGTCCACTTGATTAATCGTAGAATCTATAATTACGATACGATTCGGTTGAAAATTGGTTTGGAAGTAGAAATTGATCCCCTTTATCGAAATCAGAGAGAGGATAACATAAGAATCAACAACAAAACCGTATACAGGCGCTTTAAGGGGTAAAAGTGGGTTGAAATGATGACTTTGTCAACTTGATTCGTCGTAGGATCTATAATTACAATTCAATTCGGCTAAAAATTGGTTTGGAAGTAGAAATTGATCCCTTCTATCGAAATCAGGCAGAGGATAACATAAGAATAAACAATAAAGGCGTATACAGGCGCTAGAAGGGGTAAAAGTGGGATAAAATGATGATTTTGTCCACTTGATTCGTCGTAGAATCTATAGTTACGATTCAATTCGGCTGAAAATTGGTTTGGAAGTAGAAATTGATCCCCTCTATCGAAATCAGGCAGAGGATAACGTAAGAATTAACAAGAAATCCGTATACAGGCGCTAAAAGCGGTAAAAGTGGGTTGAAATGATGATTTTCTCCACCTGATTCGTCCTAGAATCTATAATTATTATTCGATTCGGCTGGAAATTGGTTTGGAAGTAGGAATTGGTCCCCTTTATCGAAATCAGAAAGAGGATAACATCAGAATCAACAACAAAACGGTATACAGGCGCTTTAAGGGGTAAAAGTAGGTTGAAATGATGACTTTGTCCACTTGATTCGTCGTAGAATCTATAATTATTATTCGATTCGGCTGGAAATTGGTTTGGAAGTAGGAATTGGTCCCCTTTATCGAAATCAGAAAGAGGATAACATCAGAATCAACAACAAAACCGTATACAGGCGCTTTAAGGGGTAAAAGTGGGTAGAAATGATGACTTTGTCAACTTGATTCGACGTAGGATCTATAATTATAATTTAATTCAGCTGAGAGTTGGTTTGGAAGTAGAAATTGATCCCCTCTATCGAAATCGGGCAGAGGATAACATAAGAATTCACAACAAAGCCCTATTCAGGCGCTAAAAGGGGTAAAAGTGGGATAAAATGATGTATTTGTCCACTTGATTGATGGTAGAATCTATAATTATAATTCGAATCGGCTAAAAATTGGTTTGGAAGTAGAAATTGATTCCCTCTATCGAAATCCGGCAGAGGATAACATACGAATAGACAACAAAACCGTATACAGGCGCTAAAACGGGTAAAAGTAGGTTTAAATGATGCCTTTGTCCACTTGATTCGTCGTAGAAACTATAATTATGATTCGATTCAGCTGAAAATTGGTTTGGAAGTAGAAATTGATCCCCTCTATCGAAATCAGGCAGAGGATAACATAAGAATTAACAATAAAGGCGTATACAGGCGCTAAAAGGGGTAAAAGTGGGATAAAATGATGACTTTGTCCACTTGATCCGTCGTAGAATCTATAATTACGATTCGATTTGGTTGAAAATTGGTTTGGAAGTAGAAATTGATCCTTTCTATCGAAATCAGGCAGAGAATAACGTAAGAATTAACAACAAAGCCGTATACAGGCGCTAAAAGGGGTAAAAGTGGGTTGAAATGATGATTTTCTCCACCTGACTCGTCGGAGAATCTATAATTATAATTTAATTCGGCTGAAAATTAGTTTAGAAGTAGAAATTGATCCCCTCTATTGAAATCAGGCAGAGGATAACATAAGAATTAACAATAAAGGCGTATACAGGCGCTAAAAGGGGTAAAAATAGGTTAAAATGATGACTTTGTCCACTTGATTCGTCGTAGAATCTATAATTACCATTCGATTCGGTCAAAAATTGGTTTGGAAGTAGAAATTGATCCTTTCTATCAAAATCAGGCAGAGAATAACGTAAGAATTAACAACAAAGCCGTATACAGGCGCTAAAAGGGGTAAAAGTGGGTTGAAATGATGATTTTCTCCACCTGACTCGTCGGAGAATCTATAATTATAATTTAATTCGGCTGAAAATTAGTTTAGAAGTAGAAATTGATCCCCTCTATTGAAATCAGGCAGAGGATAACATAAGAATTGACAATAAAGGCGTATACAGGCGCTTGAAGGGGTAAAAGTGGGTTGAAATGATGACTTTGTCAACTTGATTCGACGTAGGATCTATAATTATAATTCAATTCGGCTAAAAATTGGTTTGGAAGTGGAAATTGATCCCCTCTATCGAAATCAGGCAAAGGATTACATAAGAGTTAACATCAAAGCCGTATACAGGCACTAAAAGGGATGAAAATAGGTTAAAATGATGACTTTAGCCACTTGATTCGTCGTAGAAACTATAATTACGATTCGATTCGTCTGAAAATTGGTTTGGAAGTAGAAATCGATTTCCTCTATCTAAATGAGGCAAAGGATAACATAAGAATTAACAACAAAGCCGTATATAGGTGCTTCAAGGGCCGAACGTGAGATAAAATGATGACAATTTCCACTTGATTAATCGTAGAATCTATAATTATAATCCGATTCGGCTCAAAATTGGTTTGAAAGTAGAAATTGATCCTTTCTATCGAAATCAGGCAGAGGATAACGTAAGAATTAACAACAAAGCCGTATACAGGCGCTTTAACGGGTAAAAGTGGGATAAAATGATGTATTCGTCCACTTGATTAATCGTAGAATCTATAATTATAGTTCTAATCGGCTAAAAATTGGTTTGGAAGTAGAAATTGATCCCCTCTGTCAAAATCAGGCTGAGGATAACGTACGAATTAACAACAAAACCGTATACAGGCGCTAAACGGGGTAAAAGTAGGATAAAATGATGACTTTGTCCACTTGATTCGTCGTAGAAACTATAATTATAATCCGATTCGGCTAAAAATTGGTTTGGAAGTAGAAATTGATCCCCTCTATCGAAATCAGAAAAAGGATAACATGAGAATTAACAACAAAGCCGTATACAGGCGCTAAAAGGGGTAAAAGTGGGATAAAATGATGACTTTGTCCACTTGATTCGTCGTAGAATCTATAATTACGATTCGATTCGGTTGAAAATTGGTTTGGAAGTTGGAATTAGTCCCCTCTATCGAAATCAGAGAGGGGATAACATAAGAATCAACAACAAAACCGTATACAGGCGCTTGAAGGGGTAAAAGTGGGTTGAAATGATGACTTTGTCAACTTGATTCGTCGTAGGATCTATAATTATAATCCGATTCCGCTGAAAATTGGTTTGGAAGTAGAAATCGATTCCCTCTATCGAAACCAGGCAGAGGATAACATAAGAATTGACAACAAAGCCGTATACAGGCGCGAAAAGGGGTAAAAGTAGGTTAAAATGATGACTTTGTCCACTTGATTCGTCGTAGAAACTATAATTATGATTCGATTCATCTGAAAATTGGTTGGGAAGTAGAAATTGATCCCCTCTATCGAAATCAGGCAGAGGATAACGGAAGAATTAGCAAGGAAGCCGTATACAGGCGCTAAAAGGGGTAGAAGTAGGTTAAAATGATGACTCTGTCTACTTGATTAATCGTGGAATCAATAATTATTATTCGATTCAGATGAAAATTGGTTTGGAAGCAGTTATTAATTCCTTCTATCGAAATCAGGCAGAGGATAACATAGGAATTAACAACAAAGCCGTATACAGGCGCTAAAAGGGGTAAAAGTAGGTTCAAATGATGCCTTTGTCCACTTGATTCGTCGTAGAAACTATAATTATGATTCGATTCAGCTGAAAATTGGTTTGGAAGTAGAAATTGATCCCCTCTATCGAAATCAGGCAGAGGATAACGTAAGAATCAACAAGAAAGCCGTATACAGGCGCTAAAAGGGGTAAAAGTGGGTTGAAATGATGATTTTCTCCACCTGATTCGTCGTAGAATCTATCATTATAATTTAATTCGGCTGAAAATTAGTTTGGAAGTAGAAATTGATCCTCTCTATCAAAATCAGGCAGAGGATAACGTACGAATTAACAACAAAACCGTATACAGGCGCTAAAAGGGGTAAAAGTAGGTTGAAATGATGATTTTCTCCACCTGATTCGTCGTAGAATCTATAATTATATTTTAATTCGGTTAAAAATTGGTTTGGAAGTAGGAAATGGTCCTCTTTATCGAAATCAGGCAGAGGATAACATAAGAATTAACAACAAAGCCGTATACAGGCACTAAAAGGGATGAAAATAGGTTAAAATGATGACTTTAGCCACTTGATTGGTCGTAGAAACTATAATTACGATTCGATTCGGCTGAAAATTGGTTTGGAAGTAGGAATTGCTTCCCTCTATCGAAATCAGGGAAAGAATTACATAAGAATTCACAACAAAGCCGTATATAGGCGCTTCAAGGGGTGAACGTGAGTTAAAATGATGTTAATGTCCACTTGATTAATCGTAGAATCTATAATTATAATCCGATTCGGCTCAAAATTGTTTTGGAAGTAGAAATTGATCCCTTCTATCGAAATCAGGCAGAGGATAACGTACGAATTAACAACAAAGCCGTATACAGGCGCTTTAAGGGGAAAAAGTGCGATAAAATGATGACTTTGTCCACTTGATTAATCGTAGAATCTATAATTATAATTCGATTCGGCTGAAAATTGGTTCTAAAGTCAACTTGATTGTCATCCAAGTCATCATTTCAACTTACTTTTACCCCTTTTAGCGCTTGTATATGGCTTTGTTGTGAATTCTTATAACATCCTCTGCCTGATTTCGATAGAGGGGATCAATTTCTACTTCCACACAAATTATCAGCCGAATCGAATTTTATTATCGTTTCTACGACGAATCAAGTGGGCAAAGTCATCATTTCAACCCACTTTTACCCCTTTTAGCGCCTGTATACGGCTTTGTTGTTAATTCTAATCTTATCCTCTGCCTGATTTTGATAGAGGGGATCAATTTCTGCTTCCAAACCAATTTTCAGCCGAATCGAATCATAATTATTAATTATACGACGAATCAATTGGACAAAGTCATCATTTTAACCTACTTTTACCCCTTTTAGCGCCTGCATATGGCTTTGTTGTGAATTCTTATAACATCCTCTGCGTGATTTCGATAGAGGGGATCAATTTCGACTTCCAAACAAATTTTCAGCCGAATCGAATTTTATTATTGATTATACGACGAATTAAGTGGACAAAGTCATCATTCTAACCTACTTTTACCCCTTTTAGCGCCTTCATATGGCTTCGTTGTGAATTCCTATAAGTATATAGATTATTGTATTAATTTGTTACATATAATTCTATATATGGAATCATGCATAACTCTTAATGTTCTCGGTCACATGTCTTTTGTTATCCTTTTTCGCTTTTCTATAAACATTCACACATTCACAGTAACTTATTCCGAATGCTCATTTAGTTCCTTATAATTCAAATTCTCGAAAAATTTTATGGGGACTGTTTGTATTTTCTCACAACTACTTTATTTTTTTACAATTATTTTATTGAGATTTTTCTTGAATATCTCTACTAGGAAAATCAATCCACGGGCAAAAGAGCTTTTTTTGTGGATATTCCTGGTCTACAAAAGGAAGAATGTAATCTCGGCTTTTCCGATCAACTACCGAAAAAGACCAAGTGGATTTCATCGATCACCATGTCTTTCATGAAGCATTTGAGAAAAGAACTACCGATCGACCCGAAACGGCATGAACTTGATGCAGTTTTGCCGAATGAAAAGGTGGAGTTCCTTGTGGCGTGTATCAGGCGCCGCTACAATAAACAAAATGTCTTCTCAACGATTGACTATCTCCATCAGTTCACCAGTTTGCGGTCGACCCCACATATACCAGGTAGCTCAAGAAAACTGATTTCTCCAGTTCCACCAAGAAGACATCAGCCAGCTCAATCCGCACCTTCAGCGAGCTTTCTTTAAGTTCCAGCTCCTAATGTTGATGCTGCTCCAGGACCGTCAAATGCAGTTTCAAATGATTCTTTAGCCGAGTTGAGAGACTTCATGGTCACTCAATTTGCCCAACTTAATGTTAAAATCGACCAAAACACTGCTGAGATACAAAAGTTAAGAATTTACTTAAAGCAGCATTGTAGGGAGCAGCGCCAACCGATGGCTCTTACGCCACCTAGGGCATTACCTCCACGTGAAGATTCACCAGCCCGTCCAGCTCCAGTCATACAGCCTGAAGACAATCGGCGATCAGAATCAGCTCGAGGCTCAGCTAGCACGGATCAGTCGTTCAATTCACCTCGAACTTCATCACAGGATGATGATGATATTCCTGATGTGACATTTTCTTCGTCTTCAGTCTCACCACAAATTGATAATCGTGATTCTGATGACTCGTCTAGTTCCGATCCAGCTGTACCAGTGCCAAGTGACTCGTCGGAATCCCCCGACAATCCTCAGCAACGTAAATACTGCCTCCGATCACGCGAAGACGTAAGGGATAGTATCATCTATCACTTTCCTAAATGCGCCAAATGGGGACGAAAACCCAATAAATTACCGTCAAGTGATGAAGACGACAACGTCGCAACAAGACCAAGACATATGCTCAGTGATTTGATGTTAGATGATCCCCAACGAGCAAGGATACGCATCAACTCAAATTTATCCTTTGCTGTCAGCGACCCAGTTATGTATGCGAATACTGATTTCTCGCAGTACATCAATTGGGTCGGCACTCCGAAAGTACCGTATGAGTGCCTACATTGCCATCATCAGTTCGCGAGAACGGCGATACCTGCTCATGTCTGGTCGACAGTATTAAATGGATTTTTTAAATGCGATGTAGAAGGGTGCAACACCGTGTGTAAAGGCGTCATTGCAATGAGAAAACACAAAAAAGAACATGATAGGTTAGTTACTACATGAATATAACACATTTAATATATAATTTTATTCTTTCATATGATATAAAAATTAATTACACTTTAAAAAAAAAAAAAAGAAAAAATATTTCCAAGATCGTACAATTCTCATATTTTTCTAACCGACTATATGAATATATTCATATTCACACAGAGAAAAAAATTTTCTCCTGACAACTGAATTAAACATTAATATCATAATGTAATACAGGATACCTCTACATTACTATCAAAAATATTCAGCGGATAACCCATCCCATGAATGCTTCAAGCTAGCGAATATAAAAACTCTGAAATAAGTATCTTACCAGGGACACCACAAATGGTGGGCGCGATCTAGTGGCGAGCACCGAACTACTCCCGCTACTGTTGCCTAACACCGTAACTTTAGAATCAATAATCATTAGGTTCAAATATATATTTATTAACCTCGAACAAATATATATATTTATTCTAAATGAATATATTTTTTTGTGTCTAAGTAATATTTATTAGAGTTAATATAATAATATTTTGCTTTAATATTTGGCTTTGTTGGCACTACAAAATAGTTTAGTTGTCCATTAAATAAATATTTTCTTAACTGTTTCAAACGATTTTATTATATCTTAGAAAGAGAAATATTAATGTCAACCAAATAGAGTCTATTAAATCATTTGTTAAAAATAACAAAATAGATTATAGTGACGTAATAAAATTTAGTTGTCCCAAATAAATTTTATTTTAACAGGATTTAACAAAACCAATTTAATTGTCCAAAGAGAAATTTTCTCTTAGTGCATGTACACTTATCCAAAAAATTAAAGGAACAAAAAAATTTTATAAATTTTTTAGTGATTTTTGGAAGGCTGTATTTTCGTGAAAAATAATCGTATCGAAAAAATTAAAAAAGCAAATTGAAGCTTGAAATCTCTAGTTCAAAGATCTTCCAGGAAAATATTTTTTTGAGACACGGTTTTTGCGGAATCATAAGAAAAAGGTTGAGACAAAATTTTTCTAAATTTTTTGGTTTTGTTTTTTAGGTCTACGGGGCCGGGAAAAATTTTTTCAAAAAAACGAATTTATGGCTCGTTTAGGAAATTTATTCAGCTACAATTTGCTTTTTTTGTTTCTCTGTACGACAATTTTCTGCTAAGAAAATTTTTTTCCGAAAAACGAAAAAAAAAACAATCCCCCGAATAAAGCGTAAAAAAATTCTTGTTTGGTCTCGTTTTTTGGAAAATTTTTTTTTTTCCTCTTTACCTTACATTTACTGGATAACTAACGCAAAAATGGAAGGAAATAAAAAAAAAATTAATTTTTTCATTTTGATAATGGTTACACAAATTAAGGAACAAAACTTGTTCCTTTAATTGTTTTGTAAAACTTTGAGCAATCGGCCCGAACAAACGATTCAATGGATCAATCTGAAAATTTCCAGGGTTTTTTGGGGTACATTAAGCTGTAAAATCGCCTGGCAACATTATTTTTTTTATCAATATTTGCAGAGTAGCGATGAGTTGACTAAAAAACCCGAAAATGGCCATTTTTTGTGGGTTTTTCAAAAATTTTTTTTTTTTGAAAAAATCGAAAATGGAGCTTGTAGTGAATTTATTCAAGTTTATTAAACTGCCCTTTAAATTACTGTGTGACCATTACTTGCTGAGATATCAATAATCAAAGACAAAAAGATTCTTTTTCATTTGAAGGCTGATATCTCAGCAGCAAATTGTCGTACGGAGAAACAAAAAAAAGTAAATTGTAGCTGAATAAATTTCCTAAACGAACCATGAATTTGTTTTTTTTGGAAAAATTTTTCCTGGCCCCGTAGACCTAACAAACAAAACCAAAAAATTTAGAAAAATTTTGTCTCGACCTTTTTCTTATGATTCCGCAAAAACCGTGCCTCAAAGAAATATTTTGCTGAAAGATCTTCAAACCAGAGATTTCAAGCTTCAATTTGCTTTTTTAATTTTTTTGATGCGATCATTTTTCACAAAAATACAGCCTTCCAAAAATCACAAAAAAATTTATAAAATTTTCTTGTTCCTTTAATTTCTTTGATAAGTGTATTAAAGAAACTTTTAAGATACGTTTAATCGAAGTAAAAAAATAAAAATTTATTTTGACACAGTCTAATATATATATATATATATATATATATATATATATATATATATATACATATTATAATTTTCATTCATAGAAGAAAACGAGTACGAACGAAAATCTAGTCGTCATCGATATGCCGGGTCTCGAAAGACCAGAAGTGGAGACGTCCCGACCAAGTGGCTCTCCATCGGCTGCTGCGAATAAATAAGACAGTATCGGGATTTGAACAGTTAGTAAATCGACCGTGGCGACTGACGCCATTAAACCCACTGTGGAGAGTGATCGGTGAAGCGCGACCGAAAAATTCAATCAATTTTTTGCTAGCGCGCGTAAACCTTACGAAGACGGTAACATCAGGTCAACATTCGACTTCCTCTGGGGTTTCTCAGAGAGAAGAGTAAGCCACAGTGGAGTTGGGTCACCAAGGACTACATCGCCCGAAGGCTCAAGAACGTCAAACACCGCATCGGGTAACTGTTTAACAGTGCCTGGTGTGGCTGTAAGTCCAGCTGTTGAAGATGAATCAGCACAAGTAAACAGACTCCGAGAAGAGTTAAATGAGGCTCGCAGGGAAAACTACCGTTTAAGAAGACGGGAAGTTACCCTTAAAAACTACATCGCTGAAGTAGAAAAAGAAAGGGATGCTCTACGTGATTGGAAAAACAATCACCGCACTGAATATACTTGCTGGGCTCATCAGTAAAGTTGATGCAAGTATATTCTACTTTAGGCCGTATAAATGATTTTAAATTTGAAAAATAAAATTGAAAATTAAAAAAAAAAAGGAAAAATTTGGAAAAAAAAGGAATGAAATTGAAAAAAAATTATGATGAATTTTTCATATGATGATGTTCGAGCAAAGATTCCAATTTTGCTATCACATTTTAGAAAAATTTTACATGATTTATAGCCTTATGAATTGTATATAATTGAATAATATTTATTATAATTGTACATATATTGTTTATATTATATTATATTTTTAATTTTTTTTTTTATGATTACACTGAGAAACAAATTTCCTCCTGACAACTAAATTTTAGTTATATACATCATTATCAAAAATATTCAGAGGATAACCCATCTCATGAATGCTTCAAGCTGGCGAATATAACAACTCTGAAATAAGTATCTAACCAGGGACACCCCAAATGGTGGGCGCGATCTAGTGGCGAGCACCGAACTACTCTCGCTACTGCTGCCTAACACTATAACTTTTAAATCAATCATCATTAGGTTCAAATATATATTTATCAACCTCGAACAAATATATATATTTATTCTAAATGAATATATTTTTTTGTGCCCAAGTAATATTTATTAGAGTTAATATAATAATATTTTGCTTTAAATATTTGGATTTGTTGGCACTACAGAATAGTTTAGTTGTCCATAAAATAAATATTTTCTTAACTGTATCAAACGACTTTATTATATCTTAGAGAGAGAAATATTAATGTCAACCAAATAGAGTCTATTAAATAATTTGTTAAAAATGACAATATAGATTATATCGACGTAATAAAATTTAGTTGTCCCAAATACATTTTAGTTTAACAGGATTTAACAAAACCAATTTAATTGTCCAAAGAGAAATTTTTTCTCAGTGTATAAATGATGTTGAATTTGAAAAATAAAATTGAATATTAAAAAAACAAGGAAAAAATTTGGAAAAAAATGGAATGAAATTGAAAAAAAATTATGATGAATTTTTCATATGATGATATGTTCGAGCGAAGATTCCAAATTTGCTATCATATTTTAGAAAAATTCTACATGATTTATAGCCTCATATTATTTTATTTCATGTGATTTTCCTGAAACGACCAGTGTTTTTATTTTTTGTTAAAGGAATCAAGGCTTTCCTGGTCTTGGTTATTGACTTTATAGATTTATTCATCGTATTAATAAATACATGTGGACTAATATTGTCATATAATCTATGATATAAAAACTTTTTAAAAAAATTACTGTATACGTTACGTAAAAAAAAAAAAAATAAAAAAAGTTATCACGTTTATTGGCATACTGGTAAAGTACTCGGCATTATTCATAACTTGCACTTACATTTTTATATGACACTAAAATTAGCTGACGTCTAATAAATTTTGGATTTTTTTAAAAACGATAAATTATGAAAAAAAATTTCCATGTTCATATCTTTAATTATTTTATTTTGCAGTTGATGTTGTAAAAAAAAAACCGAAAATTATTAATTGTCTACTAACTTCAGTCATATTTTTATCGCAATCATCAGTGAAAGACATCATTTTTTTTTAAATTAATTTATGTTAAAAATTTTGGATAAATTTTTCATAAAATTTTTTTTTTATTCTGAAACAAAAGTTAAAATTAAAATATTTAATAATCAAATTTATGTCATATTTTTAACAATAATAATAATAAATAAAAAAAAATTAAACAGAGGAAAATAAAATAATTAATAATAATGAGGTAATTAAAAATTATCAATAGAACAAATTACACAGTGATAAATTTTTATTAAACTTGTAAAAGATACAAATAATTGATCATTACACATCATTACTATTATTTATAATAATAAGCTAGATGAAAAATACCTGACACATATTTTTAAAAATTAACTACACATTAATTCTAAACATTTTGATATAAATTTCCATATAACTTATAATTCATATCATTTATTTGAACTTTCAAAAAGATATCTGTGCAAGTATAAATAATTATTTTTATCTTATTATCTATGATATAAAAACTTTTTAAAAAATTACTGTATACTTTACGTTAAAAAAAAAAAAAAAAATAAAAAAAGTTATCACGTTTATTGGCATACTGGTAAAGTACTCGGCATTATTCATAACTTGCACATACATTTTTATATGACACTAAAGTTAGCTGACGTCTAATAAATTTTGGATTTTTTTAATAACGATAAATTATGAAAAAAAATTTCCACGTTCATATTTTTAATTATTTTTTTTTGCAGTTGATTTGTTGAAAAAAAATCCGAAAATTGTTAATTGTCTACTAACTTCAGTCATATTTTTATCACATCTGTGAAAGACATCATTTTTTTTAAGGCTTTAAACATTTCGCTTCTCCCTCATTTGAGCAAAAAAAAAAAATAATAATTAATTAATAAACCAATAAAAAAAATTAATTCTTAAATTAATTAAAGTAAAAAAGTACAAAAATTTTAAATTGCATTAAAAAAAAATAATAAAGTTCGTATTTTGATCATTAATTAGCTTCTATTAATTATCGAAGCCTCAAATTATAAATTTCCATTGAAAAATTATAAATTTAATTATAAAAATTAAAGTAATTGCGTTAATGTCAACTTACAATTTATGACATTCTTATCTATTACGTACTAAAGACAATTAATTAATATTATAATTATTAATATTAATTAATCATAGACTAGGACTAAATTATTACTGATCACGATAACTAATAACTGAGCAAGCTGATGAAATTAAAAAAAAAAACTAGATGTCAATTAAATATTTGAATTTAAATTTGAATTTCCAGGTCCTAGTTATGATTAATTAATTAATGAGTAATCACTTAAATAAATGCAGTATTAAATGCAGCAGTTTCGTATATTAGGCACCGGTTGTTCGTATTAATTGTCATTGTCATAATTATTTTAATTAAACGGACTGAGATTATGAGCTACCAGTGGGATTTGAATCTGCGTTTTTCGCGGGAGTAAATTTTAGGAGACGCGTCAACATTGAAGTGATGCAAGGAATTTGTTTTTGCTGATGCATTGTCATGTTGTCTGGAGTGTTTGACTCAAAGTCCAGGGCAACGCGCTGAGATACGAAAGTCAGCAGAGTTAGAATGTCATATCGGGTTCCATTTTCGCGCAATTCGATACAGAGAGCTTGCATGAACCACGAGCCGCGTGTTGTGTTGCGCTATGAATAGAAACCTGGAAAAGAACATGAGTATCAAGTAACTGATATTGATAAATAGGGACGTGATTTTTGCCTTAATTTTTAAATGAATTATTCAAATGTTTGATATTGCCGCGAAAATATTTGTGTTACCATAAAAGTTTTCAAACAAAAGTTGTAGGAAATTGAATTTTCTAAGATAAATCTCTCGTATGCTTTTTTTAAACGACCAATATTTTCACCGTAATTTCAAAATTAAGTTTTATAATGAGAGATTTAAATTTTTGATTATTACGAAAATCTTAATTTTGAAATTACGGCTTTTTTTTTAGTCCTCAGAAAAAATTAGAAGAGAAATTTTTTTTATAAAATTAAATTTCCTACAACTTTTGTTCGAAAAATTTTTTTATACGACCAATATTTTCACCGTAATTCCAAAATTAAGTTTTATAATGAGTAATTAAAATTTTTGATAATTGGGAAAATCTTAATTTTGAAATTACGGCTTTTTTATCAGTCCTAAGAAAAAATTATAAGAGAAATTTTTTTTTATAAAATTAAATTTCCTACAACTTTTGTTCGAAAAATTTTTTTATACGACCAATATTTTCACCGTAATTTCAAAATTAAGTTTTATAATGAGTGATTCAAATTTTAGATAATTACGAAAATCTTTATTTTGAAATTACGGCTTTTTTATCAGTCCTAAGAAAAAATTATAAGAGAAATTTTTTTTTATAAAATTAAATTTCCTACAACTTTTGTTCGAAAAATTTTTTTATACGACCAATATTTTCACCGTAATTTCAAAATTAAGTTTTATAATGAGTGATTCAAATTTTAGATAATTACGAAAATCTTTATTTTGAAATTACGGCTTTTTTATCAGTCCTGAGAAAAAATTATAAGAGAAATTTTTCTTATAAAATTTAATTTCCTACAACTTTTATTCAAAAAATTTTTTTAAACGACCAATATTTTCACCGTAATTTCAAAATTAAGTTTTATAATAAGTGATTAAAATTTTTGATAATTACGAAAATCTTTATTTCGAAATTACGGCTTTTTTATTAGTCCTAAGAAAAAATAATAGGAAACTTTTTTTTTATAAAATTAAATTTCCTACAACTTTTGTTCAAAAAATTTTTTTATACGACCAATATTTTCACCGTAATTCCAAAATTAAGTTTTATAATGAGTGATTCAAATTTTTGATAATTACGAAAATCTTAATTTTGAAATTACGGCTTTTTTCTTAGTCCTAAGAAAAAATTATAAGAGACATTTTTTTTATAAAATTAAATTTCCTACAACTTTTGTTGAAAAAATTTTTTTATACGACCAATATTTTTGCGATAATATCAAAAATTTCACACCATTAATTATTGATTATTATTTTTAAAATAAATTAAAGCAAAAATCCTGGCCCTAGTGATAAATTATAAATAAATATAGAGAATTACCTGGTATAGTTGAGTAAGCGATCAGGAAATCAGCATGAGTGGGAATACGAAAAGTAGCAGTGGGCTGACCGTCAGTTTCAGTTCTCTCTTTAACAGCAACTCCGCCGTCGAGTTTGTCACCCTGGCAGGCTTGGATGAAAAATAGTTTTGGTTTCCCTGACAAAGTTGGACACTTGTCGGATGTGAAGTACGACTCTTTCGATTGCCGCTTTAACCACCCAAATCGATTCATTAGTAAAAAAGTTATAGACCGGTCACACACACACACACCCACACACACACACACACACACACACACACACACACACATATACATACATACATACATACATACATACATACATACATACATACATACATACATACATACATACATACATACATACATACATACATACATACATACATACATACATATATACATACATACATACATACATACATACATACATACATACATATATACATACATACATACATACATACATACATACATACATACATACATACATACATACATACATACATACATACATACATACATACATACATACATACATATATACATACATACATACATACATACATACATACATACATACATACATACATACATACATACATACATACATACATACATACATACATACATACATACATACATACATACATACATACATACATACATACATACATACATATATACATATATACATACATACATACATACATACATACATACATACATACATACATACATACATACATACATACATACATACATACACGGAAAGAATTTTCGTATGAATATTGCCATGTTATTTATTCTAAAAATTACTCTAAATCGAGTAATCTTGGGCCATTACGACTTTTTACTTTCGAATTACGAAATTTTACTCTTTCAGTGAGTAAAAATCAATCAGATTAATTTTTACTCACAATTGCGAGTAAAAATTACCCCTAGCGGATGTCTAAATAAATTCTCTATAATTCAATTTTTACTAGTAGGTTATGATAAAAAGTTGATTATTCAATTTATAAAATTTATATTGAATTACAATAAAAATTACAATTAATAGGCTGAAATTTCTATAAAAAATCTAAAAACCATCTAATTGCCTTAGAATATGACTTAAAATAAATATTTTGAAAAAGAATAAAAAAAAAATATTACTCTTATTGTGTTGAAAAAGAAAAAATACAAATTTTTTTTTTTTTTTAAATAAATATTAAGTTATAGAGAGATACAGAGATCGTCTTTTTTCCAGCCCTACGTTTGTGTGCGTATGTAAGTTGTCGCGAGCAAAATAAAAGACATTTAATTGAAGCCGATATTAACCGAAGATTAACGGAGACTACTGAAATATTACTCTGCAGTTTAGAGTAAAAATTACTCCCATAGATAAGAAAATTTATTCGAGTTATAAGCAGTTTTTTATCAAACAGTTAATGGGTTGAAAGAATGGAACATTGGGGAGTAAAAATTAATCGCATGGAGTAAAAATTAATAGATTAAGATGAGATATTCACAATAATCGATTACATATAAGACTTTTAAAAAATTATTCAGTAATAGAGTAAAACATAGTCTAGCAACGTTAATATTTAAACAAAAAATATTAAATTTAAAACAAAAAATACCAATTTTTTGCAACGGCCCAGGATTACTCGAAATTACAGAGTAATTTTTATCGAAAAATTCTTTCCGTGTACATACATACATACATACATACATACATACATACATACATACATACATACATATATACATACATACATACATACATACATACATACATACATACATACATACATACATATATACATACATACATACATACATACATACATACATACATATATACATACATACATATATACATACATACATACATACATACATACATACATACATACATACATACATACATACATATATACATACATACATACATACATACATACATACATACATACATACATACATACATACATACATACATACATACATACATACAGACAATCGGACATCATTCTGAAAATATTCAGAATATAGCTTTCTAGGACCTCAAAACGTCGACATCTAGTGAAATTTCGATTTTCGCAAATTGGGGTGAAAACAATAACTTCCCAATGTTTCGAAAATCGTCGATTTTCTTAGCGGGAAGTTAAAAATAATTAAAAATAAGAACATGTGGAAATTTTTTTTCATAATTTATCGTTTCTAAAAAAATCCAAAAATTATTAGACGTCAGCTAACTTTAGTGTCATATAAAAATGTATGTGCGAGTTATGAATATTTCCGAGTACTTTACCAGTATGCCAATAAACGTGATAACTTTTTTTATGTTTTTTTTTTTTTTTTTACGTAAAGTATACAGTAATTTTTTAAAAAGTTTTTATATCATAGATAATAAGATAAAAATAATTATTTATACTTGCACAGATATCTTTTTAAAAGTTCAAATAAATGATATGAATTATAAGTTATATGGAAATTTATATCAAAATGTTTGAAAGTAATGTGTAGTTAATTTTTAAAAATATGTGTCAGGTATTTTTCATCTAGCTTATTATTATAAATAATTATAATGATATGTAATGATCCATTATTTGTATCTTTTACAAGTTTAATAAAAATTTATAACTGTGTAATTGACTCTATTAATGATTTTTATTTTTTTTATTATTATTTCACTCTAATACCAACTGTGTTACAAGTGTATTATTTTAACACATATTAAATGTGTTCTATGTTTAAGGCCATAAGTGAAACTATATTTTTTTGTAGTCATTTAAAACACGTTTCACGGTGTATTAAATATCTATATATTGCTTATGGCGTTTCAATGTTATTTGGGAAGTGTGTTAATTTTGACTACACACTTGGTTTTAGAGTGTTATTATTGTATTTTACTCTGTTTAATTTTTTTTTATTTATTATTATTATTATTAAAAATATAACATAAATTGAATTATTAAATATTTTAATTTTAATTTTTGTTTAAAAATAGAAAAAAAATTTTCGAAAAAAATCGCAAAAATGATATTGCAGATGAATTATTCTCTCGTAGATTCGTTAATTCATTACTCGAGGCAACATCTTTCGAGGTAATTTTATTTAAATTAAATAATTACTACAATTAATCAATTAATTGTTTTATTACTTTCAGAAAAATTTCAATTTGTTGACATCAAGTCTAACAGTCGAATTAACGACGACAGATTTAATAAAATTAAAAAATTTTGCCATCGGGAAATCTACCATACGTGAAATAGATTCAATTATTGGTCATTTTTATATAAAACTAGAAAAAATTTATGCACAAGATACTTATTTATTGATTAAAGAATTTACATATTTTTCGATAATACACGTAAGTATTTTATATGATCCTGAAGTAAAACAGTAAAGTCATGATTCTGAAATTAGCATGAGTGTGAATGTAGCAGACATCAGACAAATTAAAAATAATAAATGAATAGAGTAATGAATTAATGAAATTGAATTTTTAAAAAATGCGCACTTAAAAAATTTTGAAGTTGATAAGTGCATTTTTTATAAATATTATTATTTTTATTATGAACTCTATTTATTGATAATTTCAAATTTGTCTGATGTATGCTACATTCACAAAAGATCCTGAAGTTAGCAGTTAAGTTGATAAACCGATATCAGAATCTGGTGATAATTAAAATTAATTTTAAAGTTTTAATTAAGTTGTAAAAATTTTAGACTTAAATAGATAAGGACTGATGATTGTTAATAATTTTATATTAAAATTAATACTACTGTTATCATTGCTAATAAATTAATTTTTTGTTAATTTAATTAAAAATTAGTGACCATTTATTATTTCCGAAAAGCGTATGTATTATTAATTATAATTAATAACCGGCACACCGGCACACAAAAAAAAAAAAGTTCTCTGTACTTTTGACGAGACCAATATATTCCCATGTATTTTGACCCACTGAATCCGAATCCGAGGTCCGTTTAACCCCTACACCCTCAGATTTTTAGAAAACTTTAAAAAACCTCAAAAATACACAAAAATCGACCGTTATTTAAATTTATAAATTTTTTTAACCCTAACTAAGCATCGTTTTTAAGTATTTCGGTCCTCCACATACTAACCTGAAGTTTATTTAAAACATTAGCCATTTAAAGTCTGAGTAAATTCCAAAAAACCCCAAAAAATTGCAAAAAAGCAAAGAAATTCTTAGTATTGTGATGAAAAAAATTTGATAGGGCTAAATAAATAATTATTTTCATGTATGTTTATCTGTCACATATAATTCTCGAACATCCATGGCTCAGACATCTCTAAAATTTTAAATAAATGGCAAAAATTCCCAAAAAATCGAAAAAAATAAAATTTGGTATAACAAAAATCAATTTTTAAATCGAAATAAATAAAAGAAATCATATTGTTCGATCTGTGATATATATATAAAAAATATTTTGGCCTAAAATATAAAAAAATTTTAATATGCTTCAAAAAATCTTTATCTAAACGTTATTTCAATATTAATTCGTTCTCCTCTTACATCTAACCCTTTTGCCCTTAAATGTCCTACATAAAGGGTTTCTCTTTCGTTTCCTCATTTCTTCAGGTAGATCTCTCTGTAGTGTCCAACAGTGATCTGCCATCATATTGACATCCCACGTACCTTGATAACGTTTTTCTATTACACTGATGTCCTGATGGAATCTTTCACCTTGCTCTTCACTATAGTCACCAAGATTTTCAGGAAAGTGTGAAAGGTGAGAATGTAAATAGTGCAATTTGGAATTCATTAAGCAACCCAAAGTATCATAGTTGTATATCAACTCTTCAACTAAAGGTAAGTGGGATGTCAATATGATGGCAGATCACTGTTGGACACTACAGAGAGATCTACCTGAAGAAATGAGGAAACGGAAGAGAAACCCTTTATGTAGGACATTTGAGGACAAAAGGGTTAGATATAAGCGGAGAACGAATTAATATTGAAATAACGTTTAGATAAAGATTTTTTGAAGCATATTAAAATTTTTTTATATTTTAGGCCAAAATATTTTTTATATATATATCACAGATCGAACAATATGATTTCTTTTATTTATTTCGATTTAAAAATTGATTTTTGTTATACCAAATTTTATTTTTTTCGATTTTTTGGGAATTTTTGCCATTTATTTAAAATTTTAGAGATGTCTGAGCCATGGATGTTCGAGAATTATATGTGACAGATAAACATACATGAAAATAATTATTTATTTACGCCTATCAAATTTTTTTCATCACAATACTAAGAATTTCTTTGCTTTTTTGCAATTTTTTGGGGTTTTTTGGAATTTACTCAGACTTTAAATGGCTAATGTTTTAAATAAACTTCAGGTTAGTATGTAGAGGACCGAAATACATAAAAACGATGCTTAGTTAGGGTTAAAAAAATTTATAAATTTAAAAAACGGTCGATTTTTGTGTATTTTTGAGGTTTTTTAAAGTTTTCTAAAAATCTGAGGGTGTAGGGGTTAAACGGACTTCGGATTCGGATTCAGCGTGTCAAAATACATGGGAATATATCGGTCCCGTCAAAAGTACAGAGAACTTTTTTTTTTTTGTGTGCCGGTAGTAATTACTAACAATAATTTAAGAGATTATCGAAATTATTAACAGTTTACAATTTTATTACTCAACAGGGAATTAGTGTAAATTGAAATAAGATTACATTTTTTTGTTTGATTACAACAAATTTTCTCGGAGTAAGTACTATTTTTTAAACGCAAAAATTTTTGCATGCTCCAACCAAGAAAAAAAAGCGTAAACTAAGAGAAAAATAACTTTTGAGTAAAGATATATATGTGTATATGTAGGAAAGGGAAGTCACCGGTGCTATAAACAGCAGTGGAAGGAGTTCGATGCTCGCCACTAGATCGCGCCCACCATTTGTGGTGTCCCTGGTGAGATACTTATTTCAGAGTTGTTATATTCCGGTTTGAAAACGTATTTAATCATAGTACGAAATATAATACGTCTGAAGGAAATAAATTATTCTTCTAAATATGCATTTACTTAACTCTTAAATAAATATTCTATACCTCAATAATACGGGATATTTTTTGTATTCTCATGATCTTGAAATTTTTAAATATTATATGTTCACGCCCGTAATTTACGCATTCGGTCGTACTAGTTCTGTAACTTCGTACTTTTTTCCTTTGAGATATCATTCCTATTTTTTAATTATCTTTTCTGGATGATATTTTAAAAGTAATAAATCTTCTGGTGATATGTGTAATAACACACGATATCGTACACCGATTTCCTCTTCTCTTTCAGTAATTAATGAATAGTGAATGTCACTTTCTTCTTTTTTCAACGTATCTTTAAGTTTTTCTATGTCTCCTTGATCTAGAGTACAAATTCTTTAGAATATTCCAATGCAATAGCATTACTTGCACCGAGTATCTTAGAATTGCCTTGTAATATAAAAGGTAGGTAATGCTGACGATACTGAAGTTCACGTTTCGGTGGTACTGATTTATTTATGTCTTTAGACAGCAGCTTCATGTTTTTTCTTGTTTTCTGGATCCATATTTTCAGACCAAAATTCAGCTTCTTTCAACAGTTTATCAATACTGAGTGTATCTGCAAGGTAGAAATTTACAGTCAAATTTACTATGGGCGCATATTATCTGTGAACTATAATAATATTTTGTAGAAGTTTACGGTGAAAATACACTTAAATCGTATTGTACTAGTGAGTATTTGTAATGACACATTTTCCCACACATTTTCCCCACACATTCAGCTACAGATTCATGCGTATACGGAGAGAAAAATATTGCCAGAATGACTATCTAATGTATCCTCAAATGACGTATCGTCAGAATAACGATTCGTATACCTAATTTAAGAATACTCTCATATTAATTTAATAATCTATAGTATCGTTAAAATAAAGATACGTATTTGGGCTAGGTTAAGTATTCGTTTTTTTAATGATATCGCTTAACGTAGCCCCTTGATTTGCCCCAAGTTCGTCTGAACTCAAAAATTGGTGAATGTTCGTAATTTCATGCAGTCAACCATTTCCAATAATTTTTTTTTCAAATGGGGCATAGAAAGTGATGGTTTCGTATGGGTTTTAGGGTGCGTACTATTGCGTGTAAGCATGATATCGCTTAGCGAGGCTTCTGATTTGCCCCAAGTTCGTCTAAACTCAGGAATCGGTTATTTTTCGTGATTTCATGCAGTTAAAAAACTATTAGTGCAATTTCTTAAAATAATTTTTTTTTTTTATTTATCGGTTTAAAAAAAATCTATAAATCATTAGACGCCTGCTAACTTCAGTATCATGAATTTTATTATAATTAATTACTGCAATCAAATTATTAATCATTACAATTTATATATCTGTTTTTTAACAGAAAGAAAGAACGTTAATAACAATAGTTGTCCTGTGGATTGCATGGATAATATTGACAACAAAATGGAATATGTTAAAAATAACTCTTATTATCTTATTGACAGTATTCGCAGCGAGTTTTAGGGCTTTGGGGCTTTGGGCTTTTTTCTGTTTTTCCATTACGCGGACGTACAGAGTCACGTAATGGTAATTTACCGAGTACGGAAAGACAAGCTATTCAACCCATATATAATTTCAACGTACTTACATTAATTATCAATTATTTTACTCATGCAATTCAAAATAAATAATCGTAATTAACAGCTGATTGATTAATTGATTAATTATTTTCAGTTACACGGAGTGGGTCAAATCCATCAAGTCGCCATTAAAAATACAATCGAGGACAACTTGACATCAGTTGATTCCAAAGCTGATAAATCTGATTCGCTTGAAAGAAGTATACAGGCGTTAAAAAATAATGGGCATGATGTTGAAATTAATTTAATAAAACCGAGTACTTTAGATAATGCAAAAATTATTAGACGTCAGCTAACTTTAGTGTCATATAAAATATGTGCGAGTTATGAATAATGCTGAGTATTTTACCAGTATGCCAATAAACGTTATAACTTTTTTTTTTTTTTTTAACGTAAAGTATACAGTAATTTTTTAAAACATTTTTATATCATAATATCATAAATAATAAGATAAAAATAATTATTTATATTTGCACAGATATCTTTTTGAAAGTTCAAATAATATATGAATAATATAATTTCCATAGGGGAAGGTGGCCTAAAGCGGGTATGTTAACGTTAAGAGCCGAAAAAATCTAGTATTTGTATGATAACAATAATGATTTATTTTTTTTTTTGATAGAGGACTTATCGAACTTTAAAATCTATAAGCAATATTGTATAAATTTGAATTAATTTATGATGTATTATTAAAATTAAAAAACACTCCCAAAAACCGCTTTGCCCTAGGAGGGGGCCTAAAGCGGGTAATCCGTTCGGGCAAAGCGGGTTGGCACTACAATTAAGGGAAATATGTTTATTTTAGATATTTAAATAATAATTTTAGTTTCATTTACTCAGTCTTTAACAACTTAAACGACTAACTTATTAAATATAGCAATACTTCAATATAAATGACTATTCAATCGGTAACTTGTAATTAAATTTTTTTTGTTAATTATAAAAATAATAATATTCGACTAATTATTCAGTCTTTTTGCAGATATTGGTGTATTACTGTACAGTACGCACCAGGTATCGGTAAAAAATAATTTTAGACCTTTATAATTAGTCTTTAGCAGTTTTTGCCCTACCCGCTTTGCCCGAGAACACGTTTTTTATCCAAGTGATGCTAAACTCAAATAATTCAAAACAAAACGCTAACATTTTTCCCTCAATTTTAACTTAAATAGGCTCAAAATAATAGAAAATTATCAACGATATAATAAGTGTATTCGTTTTTGAATAATCAGAAAATATATACCTTTAATTTTTTTAAGAAATAATTAATTTTTTTTTAATTGCGTGTAATTAAGCCATACCGCTTCATTAATGCTCTTTTGGGACTGAGCGAAACTCGGCAGTACTCGGGTAACCTCGACATATGCATACCTTGTCCCTTGCGTTTCATGCGTAGGCGTACAAGCGCCTACCCGCTTTGGGCCACCTTCCCCTATAAGTTATATGGAAATTTATATCAAAATGTTTAGAAATAATGTGTAGTTAATTTTTAAAAATATGTGTCAGGTATTTTTCATCTAGCTTATTATTATAAATAATTATAATGATGTGTAATGATCAATTATTTGTATCTTTTACAAGTTTAATAAAAATTTATTACTGTGTAATTTACCCTATTAATAATTTTTAATTATTTCATTATTATTTATTATTTTATTTGAATCTAATTAAATATTTTTTTATTTATTATTATTATTATTAAAAATATAACATAAATTTAATTATTAAATGTTTTAATTTTAATTTTTGTTTAAAAATAGAAAACAAATTTTTTATAGAAAATTTGATATCAATTTTTTTTAAGTTCCGATTGTTTAGAACTAGAAGTATATACATATATGTTATTTATCAACCCAAGTAGCACAGAGACAACTTTAAGATGTCTTTTAAAAGGACAAGACAAATTTTTTTTTGTTCTAAAGTCATCTTTTTTGGTATAAATCCGACATTCAAATGTTGGTTCCGAAGACAGAGAAAAATTGTGTTGTTTTTCCTGTCTCATTTTAATTAAAAAATCGTTTAGATGACTTATTTTACCACTATTTGTAATTTACTTTTTATCGTCACTTGTGTTAAGTTCTTTAAGACCATACTAAGACAATGCCTCCCATTTTTAAAAAATTTTCAATGACTTTCAATTGTCATAAGCAAGGCCAAGAATTTTTTATTTTTAAAAGGGAGGGATAAAAGATGGGAGGAGTTGAATTGCTGATTGGTTGAATTTTTATAGATTTGTTTTTGCTTATTTGAATGGAGTGAAAAGAGCGATGAAACAAAAATAAGTTTAATCAATGCAAAACAAATATACTAGTCACAGAACCATGTATATTTGTAATCTTGATGTGGAACTTCATTGGTTGAAACTCTAAAATACGCACCCAACTATATTTTGAATGAATTTAAACTAAGGGTATTATTTTGCAAATATTTTAGATGATATTACTTTAGCCGACGGATTAAAAAATTTTTCTTTAATTGGAACATGATTTGCATGCTGGACGGCTTCTATTCATTCAAAATGTAGTTGACTGCATATTTTAGAGTTTCAACCAACGAAGTTCCACCTCAAGATTACAAATATACATGGTTATGTGACTAGTATATTTGTTTTGCATTGATTAAACTTATTTTTGTTTCATCGTTCTTTTCACTCCATTCAAATAAACAAATACAAATCTATAAAAATTCAACCAATCAGAAATTCAGCTCCTCCCATCTTTTATCTCTCCCTTTTAAAAAAACTAAATTCTTGGCCTTAGTCATAAGTGTATCAAAATTTAATTAATTAATTAAAAAAAATTTGAAACTTTAATTGAAAAAAGGGCAACGTAGAAGTAATTTTCGACGAGATATAAAATTAAAAAAAAACTAATTACAGTTGATATCAATTGTAAGTTAAACGTAATTTGTTGAATAAATTTTAGCCTAAAAAATTCAAAAATTCGAATTATAAAATTGAAATGAAGATTTTACTGAAACTTATTTAACAAATTTTGATTAACTTCCAGTTGATGTCAACTGTAAATAATTTTTTTTAAATTCTATACCTAGATGAAATTACTTCCACGTTGTCCTTTTTTCAATTAAAGTTTTAATTTTTTTTTAATTAATTAATTAAATTTTAATACGGTTATGACAGTTGAAAGTCATTACATATTTGTAAAAAGTTGGGGTTATTGTCTGATGAGAATACCCTTAAGGGGATACGCTACCGGACCTCTTTCTCACACTCAGAAAAATAAACGGGACTATCTTTGTTGCACTCGTTAAGTAAATGAGAATTTTAAAACAATTTTTCTCGGAGACAAATTATAATTTTTGAAAATTCGAAATTTCTAGCCCTCTGTTAAGGATTTAAAAAACGCTAAAGACTCTCTATTTTAGGGTTCTAGTGTTTGTCCGTAAACTAAATTGAATTGAAAATCGGTTACCGTTACCCCTTAAGCAGACATTTTTTCGGTGACATAAATTTTTGATCGTATTGTCAACATATTGCTGCCTTTTCGATATGTCAAAAAGTTTCCTAAAAACTGACATCTTATAGATGTCACAAAGGCAAGTGTGCTCCTTGGGAAATAATAAAAGTCATATAACTTTAAATACTAGAATTTTAAATTTCAGAATAATTAAATAATTGTATGGAAAATTTTTTACACATATATTCGACAGACATACACAGAAAATAAAGTTATCTTGAGTCAAGAAAATATTTTGGAAAACGAACGTTTTCGGGAACCAAGTCAAGATTTTCTTGAGCCAAGATAATTTGTCTTGGTCGGAGATTTCTACTTTATCTGAGAAAATTTAAGTTTCCAAAAAAGTTTTCTTGAATCAAGAATATTTACCTTCAGTCGAGAACTTTTATTTTCTGTGTACGCTCAGTACAGTGACATTTGAAAAACATAAAAGCGCGGGAAATTTTTTAAATTCATTTGAATTTAAAAATTTAAAAAATGTATTTTTCTAAGGAACAAACCCGGGTCAAAAATAAAACTTGATTCAGGCTCGCTTCGCCTTATTTTCTTTTGAAGTGATCGATTTGCCGACGATTTTTCGATAAGATCTCGACTTTTTCGACTTAAATTTAATTTATTTCAACTTTTTGAACTTTTTTCATCTTAGTTTCAACTTATTTCAACTTATTCATGTTTTTTAATCTTAGTTTGAACTTATTCGCCTTTGCTTCGAGCACGATAACCATTCACCTTACTTTTGACTTGCTAAACCAAGTCGAAAAAAAGTTATTTATTCGCCTTACTTCCGCCTTTATATATACAAATTATTTCACCTTAGTTTTGACCATTTCGACTTATAATTCAAGTCGAATAAGTCTACATTAAGTCAGTTTCGACTTGATTTAGACTTTATCGCCTTATATTTTAAGTCGAATAAGTCTAAACCAAGTCAATTTCGACTTGATCTTGACTTTTTCGTCTTAAATTTTAAGTCGAATAAGTCTAAACCAAGTCAATTTCGACTTGATTTAAACTTTTTCGTCTTAAATCGTGACTAAGT
Source organism: Microplitis mediator (assembly GCF_029852145.1). Taxonomy (NCBI): domain Eukaryota; kingdom Metazoa; phylum Arthropoda; class Insecta; order Hymenoptera; family Braconidae; genus Microplitis; species Microplitis mediator. Next base: position 1,389,095 of record NC_079977.1, read on the forward strand.
AAGCCAGTTAAGTCTAAACCAAGGCGAAAAGTTAATATATTTCATACCTCCGTAAAAAAAGTCGAGTTTGTCTTGTGAAAAACGGCTCCAAATTTCGACTTGGTAAACCAAGTCTAAATCAAGTTTTATTTTTGACCCGGGAATTTATGTTCTTATTTAAGTTGTAAACATTTTAGACTTAAATAGATAAGGACTGATGATTGTTAATGATTTTATACCTAAATTAATACTACTGTAATTATTGCTAATAAATAAATTTTTTGTTTATTTAATTAAAAATTAGTGACCATTTATTTATTCCCGGAAAGCGTATATATTGAAGTATTAAACGTACGAAAATGGAGCAGTGGCTAGAAATGGTACTTCTACCCCAAATCAAGTAAATTTATTTAATAAAATACTCACAAATAAGATTACACTAGTGGCTTATACATTTATACAAAACTTTAATCAAATCCATTCTTTAAATTTAGTAGATGGAGTAGAAAATATTTATTTAGAGTAGGTAGTTATTCTTATTTGAAATCAAATGTTAACATGAAAGTCACTCAGGACTCAAGTTCATATGAAGGATGGAACCGCACTTCTGCTACTGAAAAGTGTGATTTAAAGATTGACGGAAATCGATTACGACATTCCAACCTAGATATCACGGTGGATGCCTATGTTGAAGATTTTTCTTCCACCTTAGCATTCATCTTAAACACCATTAGAGATGAAAATGTCAAGGGTCCGCTAGAGTTAACACCAGTTATTTATGCGTTCGACAGAACTGGATCTGGTAAATTCTTGGCTGGCGAAAGTTGTTTTTCTGTCGTTAATTCTACAGAGAACAAGAATGGTCATTTCGATTATCTACACAAAACCGTTTCCGGGATATTGGGAGCTTCCCAGACACCTTCGTTATGGGTGAATTCGTTCATTCCGTGACAGGAATTGACGTGAAAGAACTTCAGCAATCTCAAGGAGACAATGAATAAGCGACTCATCGAGCCGAATGCAGTCAACGACAATTCATTATGAATGTACTCCAATCCCATCAAGTTTTTTTTCTTGATATTCCTGGTCTAAAAGGGAAAGAATGTAATAGCGGACCTTCCAATCAACTACCTGGAAAGACCAAGTGGATTTCATCGATCACCATGTCTTTCATGAAGTACACTCATCCAAAAAATTAAAGGAACAAAAAAATTTTATAAATTTTTTAGTGATTTTTGGAAGGCTATATTTTCGTGAAAAATAATCGTATTGAAAAAACAAAAAAAGCAAATTAAAGCTAGAAATCTCTAGTTTAAAGATCTTCCAGCAAAATATTTTTTTGAGACACGGTTTTTGCGGAATCATAAGAAAAAGGTTGAAACAAAATTTTCTAAATTTTTTGGTTTTGTTTTTTAGGTCTACGGGGCCGGAAAAAATTTTTTCAAAAAAACGAATTCATGGCGTGCTTAGGAAATTTATTCAGCTACAATTTGCTTTTTTTTGTTTTTCTGTAAGTCAATTTGCTGCTGAGATATCGGCCTTCAAAAGAAAAAGGATCCTTTTGTCTTTGATTATTGATATCTCAGCAAATAATGACCGCACAGTAATTCAAAGGGCAGCTTAAGAAACTTGAATAAATTCCCTACAAGCTTTATTTTCGATTTTTTTGAAAAAAAAATTTTTTTCATTCTTGTTAACCATTTGGAAAACCCTTAAAAAATGGCCATTTTCTGGTTTTTTAGTCGACTCATCGCTACTCTGCAAATATTGATAAAAAAATTAATGTTGCCAGGTAATTTTACAGCTTAATGTACCCTCAAAAACCCTGGAAATTTTCAAATTGATCCATTGAACCGTTTGTCCGGGCTGATTGCTCAAAGTTTTACAAAACAATTAAAGGAACAAGTTTTGTTCCTTAATTTGTGTAATCATTACCAAAATGAAAAAATCAATTTTTTTCGGATTTTCTTTCATTTTTGCGTTAGTTATTCAGTAAATATGAGGTAAAGAGAAAAAAAATAAATTCCGAAAAACGAAAAAAAAAAAAACTGAATAAAACGTAAAAAAAAAAAGTAAAAAAATTCTTGTTTTATCTCGTTTTTCGGAAAAATTTTTTTTATATTCTCTTTACCTCACTTATTTACTGAATAACTGACGCAAAAATGAAAGAAAATCCGAAGAAAATTGATTTTTTCATTTCGGTAATGATTACGCAAATTAAGGAACAAAACTTGTTCTTTTAATTGTTTTGTAAAACTTTGAGCAATTGACCCGAACATACGGTTCAATGGATCAATCTGGAAATTTTCAGGGTTTTTGGGGGTACATTAAGCTGTACAATTATCTGGCAACATTATTTTTTTTATTAATATTTGCAGAGTAGCGATGAGTCGACTAAAAAAACAGAAAATGGCCATTTTTTAAGGGTTTTTCAAATGGTTAACAAGGATGAAAAAAAATTTTTTTTTGAAAAAATCGAAAATAAAGCTTGTAGGGAATTTATTCAAGTTTCTTAAGCTGCCCTTTGAATTACTGTGCGGCCATTATTTGCTGAGATATCAATAATCAAAGACAAAAGGATTCTTTTTCTTTTGAAGGCCGATATCTTAGCAGCAAATTGACGTACAGAGAAACAAAAAAAAGCAAATTGTAGCTGAATAAATTTCCTAAGCACGCCATGAATTCGTTTTTCGAAAAAATTTTTTCCGGCCCCGTAGACCTTAAAAACAAAACCAAAAAATTTAAAAAAATTTTGTCTCGACATTTTTCTTATGATTCCGCAAAAACCGTGGCTTGAAAAAATATCTTGCTGGAATATCTTTAAACTATAGATTTCAAGCTTTAATTTGCTTTTTTTGTTTTTCCAATACGATTATTTTTCACGAAAATATAGCCTTCCAAAAATCACCAAAGAATGTATAAAATTTTTTTGTTCCTTTAATTTTTTGGATAAGTGTATTTAAGAAAAGAACCACCGATCGATTCAAAATGGCATGAACTTGATGCAGTTTTGCCAAATGAAAAGGTTGAATTCCTTTTGGTATGTTTCAAGCGCCCTTATAATAGACAAAATGGCTATCAAGAAATTTTACTTGGAAATATACACTTTTTTCTCTCAGTGCAGGGACACCACAAATGGTGGACACGATCTAGTGGCGAGCACCGAATTATACTCCCGCTACTGCTGCCTAGCACCATAACTTTTAATTCAATAATCATTGGGTTCAAATATATATTAATTAACATCGAACAAATATATATATTTATTCTAAATGAATATATTTTTTTGTGTTCAAGTTATATTTATTAAAGTTCATATAATAATATTTTGCTTTAATATTTGGATTTGTTGGCACTACAAAATAGTTTAGTTGTCCTTTAAATAAATATTTTCTTAACTTTACTAAATGATTTTATTATCTTAGAGAGAGAAATATTAATGTCAACCAAATCGAATCTATTGAATCATTTGTTAAAAATGACAAAATAGATTATATTGACGTAATAAAATTTAGTTGTCCCAAATAAATTTTAGTTTAACAGAATTTAACAGAACCAATTTAATTGTCCAAAGAGAAATTTTTTCTCAGTGTATGGCAAAATTTTTTTATTTTATTAAATCTGTCGTCGTTAATTCGACTGTTAGACTTGATGTCAACAAATTGCCATTTTTCTGAAAATAATTAAACAATTAATTGATTAATTGTAGTAATTATTTAATTTAAATAAAATTACTTCGAAAGAAGTTGCCTTGAGTAACAAATTAATGAATCTACGAGAGAATAATTCATCTGGAAACTCATTTTTGCGATTTATGTTGACATTACACGCATTGAATGACTGCTCTGTTGCTCTGAAATATATAAAATATGTGAAAATAAATCGAACAACTGTTTTATTCTACATTACATCAGTTGGTTGTTTTAAATGACTGCTTACATATCAATAAGACAATAAATATTTTTAAATTGTTATTAATTTCAAACATTTTTTTTAATTTTTTGACAGATAAAAATATAAGCACGTGCTTATACTTGTTTTTATACGTCATGTATTTTTATGTTATGAGTGATTATTATTTGATACATATGTTTTTCTTGAATATCTCTACCAGGAAAATCAATCCACGGGCAAAAAAGCTTTACTTGTGGATATTCCTGGTCTACAAAGGGAAGAATGTAATCTCGGACCTTCCGATCAACTACCGGAAAAAACCAAATGGATTTCATCAATCACCATGTCATTCATGAAGTATTTGAGGAAAGAACCACCAATCGACCCAAAATGGCATGAACTTGATGCAGTTTTGCCAAATGAAAAGGTAGAATTCCTTCTGGCATGTATCAAGCGCCCCTATAATAGACCAAATGTCTTCTCAACGATTGACTATCTCCATCAGTTCACCAGTTTGCGGTCAACCCCACATATACTAGGTAGCTCAAGAAAACCGATTTCTCCAGTTCCACCAAGAAGACATCAGCCAGCTCAATCCGCACCTTCAGCGAGCTTTCTTTAAGTTCCAGCTCCTAATGTTGATGCTGCTCCAGGACCGTCATCTGCAGTTTCAAATGATTCTTTAGCCGAGTTGAGAGACTTCATGGTCACTCAATTTGCCCAACTTAATGTTAAAATCGACCAAAACACTGCTGAGATACAAAAGTTAAGGATTTACTTAAAGCAGCATTGTAGGGAGCAGCGCCAACCGATGGCTCTTACGCCACCTAGGGCATTACCTCCACGTGAAGATTCACCAGCCCGTCGAGCTCCAGTCATACAGCCTGAAGACAATCGGCGATCAGAATCAGCTCGAGGCTCAGCTAGCACGGATCAGTCATTCAATTCACCTCGAACTTCATCACAGGATGATGATGATCGCCCTGATGTGGCATTTTCTTCGTCTTCAGTCTCACCACAAATTGATAATCGTGATTCCGATGACTCGTCTAGTTCCGATCCAGCTGTACCAGTGCTGAGTGACTCGTCGGAATCCCCAGACAATCCTCAGCGTCGTAAATACTGCCTCCGATCACGCGAAAACGTACGGGATAGTATCATCAATCACTTTCCTAAATGCGCCAAATGGGGACGAAAACCCAATAAATTACCTTCAAGTGATGAAGACGGCAACGTCACAGCAAGAACAAGACAGGTGCTCAGTGATTTGATGTTAGATGATCCCCAACGAGCAAGGATATGCATCAATTCAAATTTATCCTTTGCTGTCAGCAACTCAGTTTTGTATGCGAACACCGATTTCTCGCAGTACATCAATTGGGTCGGCACTCCGAAAGTACCGTATGAGTGCCTACATTGCCATAATCAGTTCGCAAGAACGGCAATACCTGCTTATGTCTGGTCGACAGTATTAAATGGATTTTTTAAATGCGAAGTAGAAGGGTGCAATGCCGTGTGTAAAGGCGTCATTGCAATGAGAAAACACCAAAAAGAACATGATAGGTTAGTTACTACATGAATATAACACATTTAATATATAATTTTATTCTTTTATATGACATAAAAATTAATAACACTTTTAAAACAAAAAAAAGAAAAAATTTTTCCAAGATCGTACAGTTCTCATATTTTTCTAACCGACTATATGAATATATTCATATTCACACTGAGAAAAAAATTTTCTCCTGAGAACTAAATTAAACATTAATGTCATAATGTAATACAGGATACCTCTACATTACTATCAAAAATATTCAGCGGATAATCCGTCCCATGAATGCTTCAAGCTGGCGAATATAAAAACTCTGAAATAAGTATCTTACCAGAGACACCACAAATGGTGGGCGCGATCTAGTGGCGAGCACCGAACTACTCCCGCTACTGCTGCCTAACACTGTAACTTTTAAATCAATAATTATTAGGTTCAAATATGTATTTATTAACCTCGAACAAATATATAAATTTATTCTAAATGAATATATTTTTTTGTGTCTAAGTAATATTTATTAGAGTTAATATAATAATATTTTGCTTTAATATTTGGCTTTGTTGGCACTACAAAATAGTTTAGTTGTCCATTAAATAAATATTTTCTTAACTGTTTCAAACGATTTTATTATATCTTAGAAAGAGAAATATTAATGTCAACCAAATAGAGTCTATTAAATCATTTGTTAAAAATAACAAAATAGATTACAGTGACGTAATAAAATTTAGTTGTCCCAAATAAATTTTATTTTAACAGGATTTAACAAAACCAATTTAATTGTCCAAAGAGAAATTTTCTCTCAGTGCATGTACATTTATCCAAAAAATTAAAGGAACAAGAAAATTTTATAAATTTTTTAGTGATTTTTGGAAGGCTGTATTTTCGTGAAAAATAATCGTATCGAAAAAATTAAAAAAGCAAATTGAAGCTTGAAATCTCTAGTTCAAAGATCTTCCAGCAAAATATTCTTTTGAGACACGGTTTTTGCGGAATCATAAGAAAAAGGTCGAGACAAAATTTTTCTAAATTTTTTGGTTTTGTTTTTTAGGTCTACGGGGCCGGGAAAAATTTTTTCAAAAAAACGAATTTATGGCTTGTTTAGGAAATTTATTCAGCTACAATTTGCTTTTTTTTGTTTCTCTGTACGACAATTTTCTGCTAAGAAAATTTTTTTCCGAAAAACGAAAAAAAAAAATAACCCCCCGAATAAAGCGTAAAAAAAAAAAATGTAAAAAAATTCTTGTTTGTTCTCGTTTTTTGGAAAATTTTTTTTTTTTCCTCTTTACCTTACATTTACTGGATAACTAACGCAAAAATGGAAGAAAATAAAAAAAAAAATTAATTTTTTCATTTTGATAATGATTACACAAATTAAGGAACAAAACTTGTTCATTTAATTGTTTTATAAAACTTTGAGCAATCGGCTCGGACAAACGGTTCAATGGATCAATCTGAAAAACTCCAGGGTTTTTTGGGGTACATTAAGCTGTAAAATCGCCTGGCAACATTATTTTTTTTATCAATATTTGCAGAGTAGCGATGAGTTGACTAAAAAACCAGAAAATGGCCATTTTTTGTGGGTTTTTCAAAAATTTTTTTTTTTTGAAAAAATCGAAAATGGAGCTTGTAGTGAATTTATTCAAGTTTATTAAACTGCCCTTTAAATTACTGTGTGACCATTACTTGCTGAGATATCAATAATCAAAGACAAAAAGATTCTTTTTCATTTGAAGGCTGATATCTCAGCAGCAAATTGTCGTACGGAGAAACAAAAAAAAGTAAATTGTAGCTGAATAAATTTCCTAAACGAACCATGAATTTGTTTTTTTTGGAAAAATTTTTCCTGGCCCCGTAGACCTAACAAACAAAACCAAAAAATTTAGAAAAATTTTGTCTCGACCTTTTTCTTATGATTCCGCAAAAACCGTGCCTCAAAGAAATATTTTGCTGAAAGATCTTCAAACCAGAGATTTCAAGCTTCAATTTGCTTTTTTAATTTTTTTGATGCGATCATTTTTCACAAAAATACAGCCTTCCAAAAATCACAAAAAAATTTATAAAATTTTCTTGTTCCTTTAATTTTTTTGATAAGTGTATTAAAGAAACTTTTAAGATACGTTTAATCGAAGTAAAAAAATAAAAACTTATTTTGACACAGTCTAATATATATATATATATATATATATATATATATATACATATTATAATTTTCATTCATAGACGAAAACGAGTACGAACGAAAATCTAGTCGTCATCGATATGCCGGGTCTCGAAAGACCAGAAGTGGAGACGTCCCGACCAAGTGGCTCTCCATCGGATGCTGCGAATAAATAAGACAGTATCGGGATTTGAACAGTTAGTAAATCGACCGTGGCGACTGACGCTATTAAACCCACTGTGGAGAGTGATCGGTGAAGCGCGACCGAAAAATTCAATCAATTTTTTGGTAGCGCGCGTAAACCTTACGAAGACGGTAACATCAGGTCAACATTCGACTTTCTCTGGGGTTTCTCAGAGAGGAGAGTAAGCCACAGTGGAGTTGGGTCACCAAGGACTACATCGCCCGAAGGCTCAAGAACGTCAAACACCGCATCGGGTAACTGTTTAACAGTGCCTGGTGTGGCTGTAAGTCCAGCTGTTGAAGATGAATCAACACAAGTAAACAGACTCCGAGAAGAGTTAAATGAGGCTCGCAGGGAAAACTACCGTTTAAGAAGACGGGAAGTTGCCCTTAAAAACTACATCGCTGAAGTAGAAAAAGAAAGGGATGCTCTACGTGATTGGAAAAACAATCACCAGCGCGTCCAATCACCAGGGCGTCTCGACGATCGGAGCCCACCACCAAATCCGCCGGCGAGTCCACCAACGACGCCTCTACCGCAGCCAGGTCCCAGTGCAGCAGTGGTTAGGCCGCAGCCAGGCCCCAACTCGACGCAACCAGGTCGGAGTTCACCGCAGCCAGGTCCGAGTTCGGCGCAGCCAGGTCCCAGTGCAGCAGCGGTTAGTGTTCAGTCATACTCAGCGAGTTCTGAGTCTGAGCACGAGCCTTCGCCACGTGTTACAAGATCAAAGAGGCCCAGGGTTTCAGACCACCCTCTCTGTCACCTTGATGAGTTCGAAAAGAAACGATAAAAAAAACAGCTATTCGAAGAAGACGCCAGTGAAGAGGAGCAAATCCAAGCCATGCTCCACCATCTTGGCTTGGATGACATCGGTGATGCTCCTCGAATAGGACGAACTTCTCTGGAGCTCTATCCAGTTAACGACATTCCGATGTTTAAAGCTGTTAACTGGGTAGACTATATACGGCCCAGAAAAAATTCGATTGCATTTTTCGAATGCGTAGTGTGCGGAGGAAAGCTTCGTCGAAACTCCGCCGTCTACCACGCATGGGTAGTTGAGATGGAGCAATATATCCAGTGCGACTTTCCGGGCTGCAATCAGCTCTTCAAGCAAATTGTGCGACTTAAAAAGCACAACGAAGAAGAGCACGGAGTGCTGATAGAAGGAAAAAATAGTAAAAAAAAGAGGAAAAGACGTTAGTGAAAAAGAACCCCTAGCGCGAAAGCGATTATGAATTGTATATAATTTGATGATAATTTATTATAATTGTACAGATGTTGTTTATATTATATTATATTTTTAATTTTTTTTTATGATTACACTGAGAAACATATTTCCTCCTGACAACTAAATTTTAGTTATATACAATATTATCAAAAATATTCACAGGATAACCCATCTCATGAATGCTTCAAGCTGGCGAATATAAGAACTCTGAAATAAGTATCTAACCAGGGACACCACAAATGGTGGGCGCGATCTAGTGGCGAGCACCGAACTACTCTCGCTACTGCTGCCTAACACTATAACTTTTAAATCAATCATCATTAGGTTCAAATATATATTTATCAACCTCGAACAAATATATATATTTATTCTGAATGAATATATTTTTTTGTGCCCAAGTAATATTTATTAGAGTTAATATAATAATATTTTGCTTCAAATATTTGGATTTGTTGGCATTACAGAATAGTTTAGTTGTCCATAAAATAAATATTTTCTTAACTTTACTAAATAATTTTATTATCTTAGAGAGAAAAATATTAATGTCAACCAAATAGAGTCTATTAAATAATTTGTTAAAAATGACAATATAGATTATATTGACGTAATAAAATTTAGTTGTCCCAAATTCATTTTAGTTTAACAGGATTTAACAAAACCAATTTAATTGTCCAAAGAGAAATTTTTTCTCAGTGTATAAATGATGTTAAATTTAAAAAATAAAATTGAAAATTAAAAAAAAAAATGAAAAATTTGGAAAAAAATGGAATGAAGTTGAAAAAAACTATGATGAATTTTTCATATGATGATGTTCGAGCAAAGATTCCAATTTTGCTATCATATTTTAGAAAAATTCTACATGATTTATAGCCTAATATTATTTTATTTCATGTGATTTTACTGAAACGACCAGTGTTTTTATTTTTTGTTACAGGAATCAAGGCTTTCCTGGTCTTGGTTATTGACTTTATAGATTTATTCATCGTATTAATAAATACATGTGGACTAATATTGTTAGTACGCACTGTAATCTTTGCTCGAACATCATCATATGAAAAATTCATCATAATTTTTTTTCAGTTTCATTCCATTTTTTTCCAAATTTTTCCTTTTTTTTTTAATTTTCAACTTTCTTTTTCAAATTTAACATCATTTATATGAAGGTGAAAACATCACGAGATTGGGATTATTAGATCTTATTATCTATGATATAAAAACTTTTTAAAAAATTACTGTATACTTTACGTAAAAAAAAAAAAAAAATCTGGGCGTCGGTTGGCCCTGCGGGCCAGCCCCAAAACTTCCCGCTGTTCTCAAGCTCAAGGAGCTTGAAAACATCACTGTGAATATATTTTCGAGCTCTTCGAGCTCGAAAATGCTGTTACATGCAATATTTTATTATAAGCCTTTTAAGCTCTAATAAGTTACGTTTTATGCTAGAGTTTGAAATGTTAAGAATCGAAAATCATTAATGAAGAAGCGGCTTTTAAATTTTTATTATCGATTATGTTCTCTGAAATAAATGTATTGAGGCAGAAATCAATGTCAGTGATCAAAATCGTGATTTGAATAAGTTTTGACTTAGGTCAGAGCACTAATAGATAGAATATCCGAGAAAAACATTAACGACTGGTTTTTTTCAATTTTTTGCTGACGATATCTTTAAAACTAAGGAACAAGTTATATGACATTATCTGATAATCGAAAGAGACTATAAAGAGAAAGAGTTGGTATGATTTCAGACACATTTTAGCACATTATATTTTGATTTATCCGGAAAAAATAACATCTTATATTATTTTTGTAACTTTTCAGCGCCGATATCTTTTGAACTAATCAACCGATTTTGACATTTGAGGTGGCAATCGGCGCGTTTTCTTGAACTCTACAGCCGATTAGATTTTGAAATTGATCGGATGAGTCACTTCAAAGATAATCGAAAAAAAATGTTTTTTACCATTTCTTTCGCCATCGATATCTCTCGAACAAATTTACCGATTGAGATGGTTAAGGTGGCATTCGACGCGGCTTATAAAGTTCTAGAGCTGATTAGATTTTGAAATCAATCGTTCAAGTCGTTTCTTAGAAATCACTAAAAAACTAAAAAAAAAAATTTTTTTTTTTCATTAATTCGCCAATATCTTCGAGTCTACTTAATCAAATGATCTGAAATTTTCAGGAAAGTTGCGGGCCAACAAGCTCTTTCGATTGCCACCTCAACCATCCAAATCGAATCATTAGTTAAAAAGTTACAAAGAGTTTACACACACACACACACACACACACACACACACATACATACATACACTCGGGCATCATTCTGAAAATAGTCAGAATAGCTTCCTAGGACCTCAAAACGTCGACATCTGATGAAAACTCGACTTTCGAAAATCGGGGTGAAAACAATAACTTCCCAATTTTTCGAAAATCGTCGATTTTCTTAGCGGGAAGTTAAAAAAAAATAAAAAAAGTTATCACGTTTATTGGCATACTGGTAAAGTACTCGGAATTATTCATAACTTGCACATACATTTTTATATGACACTAAAGTTAGCTGAAGCTTAATAATTTTTGGATTTTTTTAAAAACGATAAATTATGAAAAAAAATTTCCATGTTCATATTTTTAATTATTTTATTTTGCAGTTGATGTTAAAAAAAAAAAGCCGAAAATTATTAATTGTCTACTAACTTCAGTCATATTTTTATCGCAATCATCAGTGAAAGACATCATTTTTTTTTAAATTAATTTATGTTAAAAATTTTGGATAAATTTTTCATAAAATTTTTTTTTTATTCTGAAAAAAAAGTTAAAATTAAAATATTTAATAATTAAATTTATGTCATATTTTTAACAATAATAATAATAAATAAAAAAAATTAAACAGAGGAAAATAAAATAATTAATAATAATGAAATAATTAAAAATTATCAATAGAACAAATTACACAGTGATAAATTTTTATTAAACTTGTAAAAGATACAAATAATTGATCATTACACATCATTACTATTATTTATAATAATAAGCTAGATGAAAAATACCTGACACATTTTTAAAAATTAACTACACATTAATTCTAAACATTTTGATATAAATTTCCATATAACTTATAATTCATATTATTTATTTGAACTTTCAAAAAGATATCTGTGCAAGTATAAATAATTATTTTTATCTTATTATCTATGATATAAAAACTTTTTAAAAAATTACTGTATACTTTACGTAAAAAAAAAAAAAAAAATAAAAAAAGTTATCACGTTTATTGGCATACTGGTAAAGTACTCGGCATTATTCATAACTTGCACATACATTTTTATATGACACTAAAGTTAGCTGACGTCTAATAAATTTTGGATTTTTTTAAAAACGATAAATTATGAAAAAAAATTTCCACGTTCATATTTTTAATTATTTTTTTTTGCAGTTGATTTGTTGAAAAAAAAAATCCGAAAATTGTTAATTGTCTACTAACTTCAGTCATATTTTTATCACATCTGTGAAAGACATCATTTTTTTTAAGGCTTTAAACATTTCACTTCTCCTTCATTTGAGCAAAAAAAAAAAGTAATAATTAATTAATAAACCAATAAAAAAAATGAATTCTTAAATTAATTAAAGTAAAAAAGTACAAAAATTTTAAATTGCATTAAAAAAAAAATAATAAAGTTCGTATTTTGATCATTAATTAGCTTCTATTAATTATCGAAGCCTCAAATTATAAATTTCCATTGAAAAATTTTAAATTTAATTATAAAAATTAAAGTAATTGCGTTAATGTCAACTTACAATTCATGACATTCTTATCTATTACGTACTAAAGACAATTAATTAATATTATAATTATTAATATTAATTAATCATAGACTAGGACTTAATTATTACTGATAACGATAACTAATAACTGAGCAAACTGATGAAATTTAAAAAAAAAAACTAGATGTCAATGAAATATTTGAATTTAAATTTGAATTTCCAGGTCCTAGTTATGATTAATTAATTAATGAGTAATCACTTAAATAAATGCAGTATTAAATGCAGCAGTTTCGTATATTAGGCACCGGTTGTTCGTATTAATTGTCATTGTCATTATTATTTTAATTAAACGGACTGAGATTATGAGCTACCAGTGGGATTTGAATCCGCGTTTTTAGCGGGAGTAAATTTTAGGAGACGCGTCAACATTGAAGTGATGCAAGGAATTTGTTTTTGCTGATGCATTGTCATGTTGTCTGGAGTGTTTGACTCAAAGTCCAGGGCAACGCGCTGAGATACGAAAGTCAGCAGAGTTAGAATGTCATATCGGGTTCCATTTTCGCGCAATTCGATACAGAGAGCTTGCATGAACCACGAGCCGCGTGTTGTGTTGCGCCATGAATAGAAACCTGGAAAAAAAAATGAGTATCAAGTAACTGATGGTGATAAATATGGACAAGATTTTTGCTTTAATTTTTCAATGAATTATTCAAATGTTTGATATTGCCGCGAAAATATTTGTTTTACCATAAAAGTTTTTTAACAAAAGTTGTAGGAAATTTAATTTTCTAAGATAAATCTCTCGTATGATTTTTTTAAACGACCAATATTTTCAGCGTAATTCCAAAATTAAGTTTTATAATGAGTGATTTAAATTTTTGATAATTACGAAAATCTTAATTTTGAAATTACGGCTTTTTTATTAGTCCTAAGAAAAAATTATAAGAGACATTTTTTTTATAACATTAAATTTCCTACAACTTTTGTTCAAAAAATTTTTTTATACGACCAATACTTTCACTGTAATTTCAAAATTAAGTTTTATAATGAGTAATTCAAATTTTGGATAATTACGAAAATCTTAATTTTGAATTTACGGTTTTTTTATTAGTCCTAAGAAAAAATTATAAGAGACATTTTTTCTATAAAATTAAATTTCCTACAACTTTTGTTCAAAAAATTTTTTTATACGACCAATATTTTCACTGTAATTTCAAAATTAAGTTTTATAATGAGTAATTCAAATTTTTGATAATTACGAAAAATTTAATTTTGAAATTACGGCTTTTTCTTTAGTCCTAAGAAAAAATTATAAGAGACATTTTTTTTATAAAATTAAATTTCCTACAACTTTTGTTCAAAAAATTTTTTTATACGACCAATATTTTCACCGTAATTCTAAAATTAAGTTTTAAAATGAGTGATTCAAATTTTTGATAAATACGAAAATCTTAATTTTGAAATTACGGCTTTTTTATCAGTCCTAAGAAAAAATTATAAGAGACATTTTTTTTATAAAATTAAATTTCCTACAACTTTTGTTCAAAAAATTTTTTTATACGACCAATAATTTCACCGTAATTTCAAAATTAAGTTTTATAATGAGTGATTGAAATTTTTGATAATTACGAAAATCTTAATTTTGAAATTACGGCTTTTTTTTTAGTCCTAAGAAAAAATTATAAGAGATATTTTTTTTACAAAATTAAATTTCCTACAACTTTCATTCAAAAAATTTTTTTATACGACCAATATTTTTACCGAAATATCAAAAATTTCACACCATTAATTATTGATTATTATTTTTAAATCAAAGCAAAAATCCTGGTCCTAGTGATAAATTATAAATAAATATAGAGAATTACCTGGTATAGTTGAGTAAGCGATCAGGAAATCAGCATGAGTGGGAATGCGAAAAGTAGCAGTGGGCTGACCGTCAGTTTCAGTTCTCTCTTTAACAGCAACTCCGCCGTCGAGTTTGTCACCCTGGCAGGCTTGGATGAAAAATAGCTTCGGTTTCCCTGACAAAGTTGGACACTTGTCGGATGTGAAGTACGACCAGATTGTCTCGGCTTTGTACGCTGTGTCGTGAGCGTAGAGCACACCCAGTTCTCCGTGGCTCAGGACGGCGACCAGCAGACAGTCATGTTGAGTGTGATCCGTGTTGGCGACTGAAATAATTTTTTTGTTATAATTTTAGCTGGGAAATGATGATTGGGACAGTGAGCTGCTATACCGGTTTCCAGCTGCTTGAGGATGTCGCGGTGGTTAAGATTGTGGTAGTGGAACACGTCAAATTGTAGAAGTTTTAAAGTTGATACCAAATTTTCACAATCGACATTGGTGCCGGTTCGTGCTTTCAAGTGACTTACGTTGAAAGTTTCATGGTTGAATATTATCGCAAAGCCACGTTTTGCATGGGACATGTTGTAGTGGCTTGCATATTTTTCAGTTGGTGCTGTTTGCAATGATGTTGGGTATGGGCTCACCGAATTTCTTAAATTTAAAAAAAAAACATTATTATTATTATTATTAATTTTATGATTGAATTCAAATGTTGTAATGGAAAGGAATTTATTTAAAAAAAAAATTATTATTATCGGGATGGCCACAAACTGGGAATGTCGGGAATCATCAAAGAATTTTACGCAGTTGGAAAATATCATAAAAATGTCACGATCCTGGAATTAGCAGACAATTAATAATTTCCCACAGATCAATTACAAAAAACTAAAAAACTTAAAATATGCACTCGTAGAAAATTGAACAAACTACAAGTGGATTTTTTTTTTAGTAATTTATCGTTTTGAGAAGAACCAAAAAATTATTAGACGTCGGCTAACTTCAGGATCATGAAAATGTCAAGGAATTTCGAAAAGTATCCGGAAATTTAATTGTGACACCAAAATTTTGGATAATAATAATACGAATAAAATTTTTGAATCAGGAAAAAATGGGAAAAATTTTACTGGAGAACCGGGAAGATGAGGGAATTTTGAATTCATTTTTTTGTGGCCACCCTGATTATTATTATTTGAGAATAATTAAAGGCACATCCGATCGCAATCGATAAAAAATTTATTTATTGGTAATAATTTTCGGATTTCATGCACCAGCATCCAGACCAAATCTACAATATTTAGAGTAATTAATATAAGAGATTGAGAAATCTAATTTCGAACGACTTGAGATGACGTAACTCTTAATTATTTTGAATCATTCAAAATTATCTGGATTATTTTGTTTTTCATAATTATCTGGATTATTTTGTTTTTCATAATTAATGTTTCTACTGTAATTATAAAGAACATAAATTTTTATTTGTAAATATTCTTACAATTTTTATATTGCAAAAAAAAAGATGCTGCTGCATGAAACCGATTTGAATCGGATGTGCCTTTAAGTATTTTTAAATTATTAGTACCGATCAAAATAAATATAATTGTTTTAACAGACATACATTTTGATGTGAATGTAACTGATAAGTAGGAAGTTTTTTAATTTTATGATAAATAAATGAACAAAAAAAAGGCGTATTGAGATCAATAAAAAATCAGTAAGCGCATTTTTTAAATTTTATTATTTAAATTCATTTAAAATTTATAAAATGTCCCATATCTGGTACATTCACTCATATTTTTAAACTGTCAGCAAAAAAAAAAAATTATTATCATTAATTATTAATTATAGATAATAATTATAGAAAAAAATTTTAATTATTGATTAATAAAAGACTTTTTTGAATAAAAATAAAATAAAAACTTACTTTCCATAACCAAATGCATCACCGACATCATTATTTTCATCATTAATTTTATCCTTGATGTTATTAAATTTATTGCTATCAATAATATCTCCACTGTCCATTTCAATTCCGTTCATTATAATTTTTTAATTGACAACTGAAATAATTAAACAATAAAATTTATAAAATTAAATTAAAGTAACAGATATACTGAAT
This sequence comes from Microplitis mediator, assembly GCF_029852145.1. Lineage (NCBI taxonomy): Eukaryota > Metazoa > Arthropoda > Insecta > Hymenoptera > Braconidae > Microplitis > Microplitis mediator. The sequence continues at coordinate 1,405,807 of NC_079977.1, forward strand.
AATAAATTTAAAAGTATGTCGCATACGAGATAAGATTATTGACCACACAACAAAAAGACCAAATAAATGGATTCAATCGGAGTAAAAATCTATTTATGTTGATTGCGTGAATACCTCAGGTTTAGTCTCCGGATCTCTTGATCTTTTTTTTTTTATTTAAGCGAGATAAATATTTCCTTTTCGTTGTCTACTTTATTTTTTACTCTCAAGTACTTAGTATTTGTATATATACATATATATTGTGATTGTGATACTTGTTACAAACAATGAAAAAAAGCGTCTTGACTGACGTTTGCTGCAATGATTCATGTGTTTTTTTTTTATTTATTTTTACTTTCAGTCTGACATGAAGTTTGTCCATTTACGCAGTTGGTAATTCAGTCACAACATATCTTGTATTTTAAAATCAATATATATACTAAGTATACTTACATATATTTATTTAAAAATTTATGTATTTTAATTACTACGTAATTTTTTTCCTCCGTAATTCAAATATTTAATTTTTTAGTTTTAATTTATCATTAAAAATAAATTTTATTATTCAAATAAAAACCCGCGAAAACAGAAGTGCTGCCTCTGGCGGCATTGATTCAAATTGTTAGATATTATCTTTACAATTAATTACTAATTACTCATTACTAATTACTCAATTAATTACTCATAGAAATTTCATATTTTTAAAAATAAATAAACGTCAGTTCATTAATTAAATTTTTAAATTTTTTAATTAAAATTATTTTTATTATCGTAATTATCATAATTGCGCACTAATTACATTCTATAAAAATAAAAATAATTAATTTTTAATAAAAAAATAAATTAATTCCTCAAAAAAATTGATTTTTTAAATTTAAAAATTCAAATCGTGAAAAAATTCCCGCGCTTTTTTGTTAGATGTTATCTTTATAATTAATTACTAATTAATTATTACTAATTACTCGATTAATTACTTATAGAAATTTTATATTTTTAAAAACAAATAAACGTCAGTTCATTAATGAAATTTTTAAATTTTTTAATTAAAATTATTTTTATTATCGTAATTATCATAATTGCGCACTAATTACATTCTATAAAAATAAAAATAATTAATTTTTAATAAAAAAATAAATTAATTCCTCAAAAAAATTGATTTTTTAAATTTAAAAATTCAAATCGTGAAAAAATTCCCGCGCTTTTTTGTTAGATGTTATCTTTATAATTAATTACTAATTAATTATTACTAATTACTCGATTAATTACTTATAGAAATTTTATATTTTTAAAAACAAATAAACGTCAGTTCATTAATGAAATTTTTAAATTTTTTAATTAAAATTATTTTTACTATCGTAATTATCATAATCACGCACTAATTACATTCTATAAATTAAAAATAATTAATTTTCAATAAAAAAATAAATTCATTCCTCAAAAAAATGGATTTTTTAAATTTAAAAATTCAAATCGTAAAAAAATTCCCGCGCTTTTTTATTTTTTAAATGTCACTGTACTGAGCGTATATCTCTCAAATATACGGATGTTTACACATGTGTGATGTAAAAAAAAATGCTTACGTTGACATTTGACACTGTTTTTGTTTTATCAACACGTAATGAAAATATCAATTGGATAAATTGATAACAAGTATCCAGATATTATGTAAATAAATGAAATAACAAAATTTTATTTTACTTTATCTAAAATAAGGTTATAATTAAGTGATTTAACACAGTAATAATAAACAATGTCACGTAATGACAATAAAAAATCAAATGTATTATTGCCGGTAATTGTTACTGCATTTGCGATACCTCTGTCAATGTTATTATGGATAATAAACGTCATATATTCAATTATTTCACCCTCCGAGCATCAGACTGAAGGTAAAAAAATTTTTCAAAATTTTAAATTTAATACTTTTATGTAAAAATTATCTGCTGTCAGTTTTAAATTTAAAAATAATTTTTTATTTGACAGATCACGCGGCGAGTTCGCCCTGGAGATGGTTGTCAGCGATAGTGATTCCTATATTATTTTCCCTATGGGGTCTGAAGAGACGAAGTCTAGATCTAAGTGGAGCAGTACTGGGTCTGTTCGTTGGTTTTGTCCTGACGATAACGAACTACGCGCACTTGGCGGATCTCATGTGTTTTTTTGTCACCTCGTCTCTGGCGACAAAGTTCCGGATGGATAAGAAACGAAAACTTGAAGTTGATTTCAAAGAAGGAGGACAGAGAAACTGGATCCAGGTCCTGTGCAATGGTGGCATGGCATTGCAGCTCGCGTTGCTGTATTTGCTGGATGTCGGTTGCGGGGAGAGACCCATTGATTTTGATAAAGACTATCGTAGCTCCTGGTTATCGATTGGTATTTTAGGTATGAATTGTATATTTATTTTAATTTAGTGATGATATTTATTTATTAATTTATTTGTTTGTTTAGGAGCATTTTCATGTTGTAATGGCGATACTTGGGCTTCGGAATTTGGTACAGCGATTGGTAATTCGGATCCATTTTTAATAACGACCAGAAAAAAAGTTCCACGTGGTAATTTTATTAATTGATTAATTTTAGATGACACTGAAGCTAGCAGACGTCTAATAATTTTTTGATTTTTTTTTTTAGACAATAAACCATAAAAAAAAAATATTTGAAAAAATTACACCTGTAGTTTTTTAAATTTTCTACATGTGCATTTTTTTATTTTTTTTTTTTTTTGTAATTGATTTTTGAAAAAGAAAATTTCAAAAATTTTTAAATGTCTGCTAACTTCAGGATCATTAATTTTAATTGTAATTTTTGATTAATTGCTCAGTAATTATTTTCAAAATTTCATTTTATGGTAAAAAATTCGCAGACTAGATTTTTAATTTCCCGCTGAAAATTTTAAATTTTCAAAAAAGGGAAAATTACTAGTTTTGGTCTGGATTTTGAAAATTGAGTTTTTGAACTTTTCTAGACAGGCATCTGTGTGTGTGCATGTGCGTGTGCGTATGTGTGTGTGTTGCTTCATTCGTAAATCACTTGACCGATTTATTTCGAAATTTAATTAAATCTAAGCCTGAAAAAATTCTTTCGATCGCAGCAAAGTCGTCGATTTTTTTCCAAAGCGAAATGTAAATTTTTTTTAAGTTCTCTGAGTTCAAAAGCATGATCTTGAAATTAACCGACAATTAACAAATTTCGGATTTTTTTTTCACACATCAATTAAAAAAAAAAAAACTAAAATTATACACATGTAAAAAATTAAAAAAACTATAAGTGCAATTTTTTATAATATTTTTTTTTATAGTTCATCGTTCTAAAAAAAAATCCAAAAATTGCTAGACGTCGGCTAACTTCAGGATCATCAAAGTTTGACATTTAAATTTTATAGAAAATCTTGAAAACTATTGACCCTATGGGTCAAATCCAAAACTTCCCTGTTTTTGAACATGATACTGAAGTTAGCAGACGTCTGACAGTTTTTGAATTTTTTTAAAAACGATTAACTATAAAAAAAAATATTTTGAAAAATTGCAGCTGTAGTCTATAAAATTTTCTACATGTGTATATTTTTAGTTTTTTTTTTTGTAATTTATTTGTTGAAAAAAAAAATCCGAAAATTTGTAACTGTCTGCTAACTTTAGGATCGTCATAAACTTTGACTTTGGCAATGAGGATTATTAATAATAATTAATTTAAATAATTTAAGGAACTAATGGAGGAGTATCACTGATTGGTCTCTTAATGTCATTACTTGGAGGATTATTAGTCGGTTTGTTTCATTATTTAGCTGTACTGTATACAGTTGATTCAGCAGTGCTAGAAAATTCAGCGGCACAATGGCCGATTATTTTGATCGCCGGTCTCGGAGGTTTACTTGGCAGCATTCTCGATTCTATTTTGGGTGCGACGTTACAATACTCAGGTAAGAAGGGTTCTGTAACAATTAAACCGAAGACAGTTCAACCGAACGACAGTTCAACCTAGCGACATTTCAACTGAAAATAACCTGGACCCTCTTATTTAGGTGCCTTCTTATCACACGGAAAAAAATAAATAGTAAATGAACATGATGAAATCATGTTGCATCTACATGATTTTTCATGTTTCGGCTACATGACAATCATGTTACGGTGGCATGAGAAAAATAATGTGGCAGCAACATGATTTGTCATGTAGCCTTAATAGCATAAAATTAAGCTGCAACAACTAAATAAATATTTATCCTTCAGAAAAATTATTTATTATCAAGCAACTAGATTTTTATGATTTATAATATTGCAGATGAAAATTAGAGTAAATTATCAAATTAAATCATTTGTAAATGATATTTTTGCTTAAGGGGTTAGGAGTAGTCAGGATTTTTAAAAAATCGATGTTTTGCTTGATTGTTGCTTGATAATAAATAATTTTTCTGAAGCATAAATATTTAGTTGTTGCAGCTTAATTTTATGCTATTAAAGGCTACATGAAAATCATGTTGCTGCAACATGATCTCATCATGTTTACACAGAAAAAAAGAATTTCTTGGCGCAAGAAATATTTTGTATGATGAATTGAAGACAAAAATTTTTCTTGACTCAAGAATTTTTTTCTCGCCTGAAAAATTTTTTTCTTGTTCCGAGAAAATTTTTTCTTACCGCAAAAAAAGTTTTGTTTTCACTTTATGATACAAAAAATTTCTTGGGTCAAGTAAAAATTTTCTTAGAACAAGAAAAAATTTTTTGCGCCAAGAAATCATTTTTTTCTGTGTATTTACCAAGACTGCATCATGTTACATTTACTATTTATTTTTTTCCGTGCAGGGATTTTTTTTCGGTTGAAATTTCGTTCGTTTGAAGTGTCGTCGGTTGAACTGTCTTCCGTTTAATAGTCGCGGTACTAGTAAAAAGATTATACATTTAATAAATTATTGCTGTCATGTATTATTATTATTATTGTTATTTTATTTGTTTAGGAGTAAATGAGTCGGGTAAAATTGTTGAGCGACCTGGTAAAGGAGTAAAACACATTTGCGGTCGGCAGATACTTGATAATCACAGCGTCAATCTTTTATCTAGTATTGGAATCGCACTCACACTTCCGAGGATCGCTAATTTTATTTGGCCGTTTATTAATTAGTACTGAAAAATTACAGTCAAGGCCGTGAAGTTTGATTCCGTTGTCTCGGCATTCGATAAGTCGGAATTTCAAGAAAATTTCTGAGAACTAACTCCCGGTTAATGGAATTAGAGTGTAATTAATAATTATTGTTAATTACTAATTGATATTACAACAATTTAATACTCGGAAATAATTAACTCAGTTGAAAATAATATTTTTTGTACGTCAGTAAAATACTTTAGCTGTATATATTTTTCAAATGCAATAAAAAATAATTTTTCTGAATGATATATATTTATATGTTTGTAATTAATTGTTAATTAGTTGTTTATATTTATTTTTTTATTTTAATTACAATATATTATATATTTTACAGTAACATTTATATATATATTTATATATACATACAGAGATATGTATTTAAAATATTATTATTTAGTTTAAGTACATAAGTTTATAAAGGAAATAATTTTATAACTAATGGCTCGTTGTTTATTATAAAATTCAAATTAATAATAAATTTTTAAATCATTAATGAGTTAAGGAAACAATTAAAAAATTTTAAATTTTGGTGTCTTGTAATTGAGCTAATTTATAAAAATTATAATTATAATTGTAATTAAGAAAATTAATATTAATAATTTAAGCGATTGAAAAATTACTATTTTATTTTATATATGATCAGATATGGTCTTATACGATCATATATGAGGTCTTGTGACCAGTCATGATTGCAGATGATTTGTATTTATGATTATCTGATCATATCTGATCATAGTTATGACTATCTGATCGTATATGATCATATATATTAATATCTGATTTTAAAAAGTTGACCGTTTCAGGAAAAAATACTCAGATATGGACACGTGTCATATATAATCATATATACCAATATCTGATTATACATGATCATATATGTCAATATCTGATCATGCATGATCATAAAAGTCTGACTAATTCGGACAAAATATTCACATATGATCTTATATGTCCACAAGTCATATATGATCATATATATTTATATCTGATCATAAAAGTCTGGCTACTTTGGAAAATATACTCAGATATGGTCATATATTACCACATATAATCATATATATCAATATTTGATCATATTTATTAATATCTAAACATATATGATCATAAAAGTCTGGCTAATTTAGAAAAAATACTCAGATATGGTCATATATTATCACATATAATCATATATATCAATATCTGATCATAGATATATCAATATCTGATTATATATGATCATAAAAGTCTGGCTTAAAATTTTCAGATAAGGTTTTATATGGTCACATGCCATTTATGATATTTATCAATATCTGATCATACATGATCATATACATCAATATCTGATCACATATGATCATGTATATCAATATCTGATCACATATGATCATATATATCAATATCTGATCACATATGATCATATATATCAATATCTGATCACATATGATCATATACATCAATATCTGATGACATATGATCATATATATCAATATCTAATGACATATGATCATGTATATCAATATCTGATCACATATGATCATATATATCAATATCTGATCACATATGATCATGTATATCAATATCTGATGACATATGATCATGTATATCAATATCTGATCACATATGTCAATATCTGATAAAATTCTGGTCAATTTGGAAAGAAATACTCAGGTATGGTCATGTAAGTCCATTTTTCATATATGATCATATACTAAAATTTTTTCCTGGTCTACAAGATTTTCATTGTTTCCCAAATTTACTCTCCATTCAAAATGAAAAAAACTTGTTATAATTTTCGACCAATAAAATTAGTGATAAATTTTTAATTAGGCCATAAAAATATGAAAATTAAAAAAATAATTATCATCTAATTAAATATCCTATAGATCGTTGTTTAACATTTAGCAATAAAGCGTATATATATTTCAGCAATTTATACAAAATTTACAATTAAAAAAATAAAATACGCATATTATAATAATTATTATTAAATATAACAATTAAAACTTCAATAATTAACTAATAATAATAATAATAATAATAATAGTAGTCCTTCAGGAAGACATTAAGTAATAATTAATAATAACCAACATACTTATGATACATAAAATTACAAATACAAAAACAATCATCGATTACTTATTAACACTTAATATAAATATGATTAAATTATAATCCAATCAACATTGAGTTTGATATTGTTTGAGGTCATAAGTTGAATCGTTGTGTTTGATAATAATCTCTTGTTCATCGACATCATTATCACGAGGATCCTTGTTGTCATGAAGATGATGTTGCTGATGATTGTGATTATTGATAACGAGCTTCTCAAGCTTTTCCTCCATAGGTAATTCTGTCTGGTAGTCACACCTTCTCCTCTCCCGCCACCGGACCTGCGGTCGAGCGGACAAACTGAAACAATCAACATCCCACAATGGACTCGACTCGATTGTTGCCATTGGCATGATACGGACACTTTTATTTAACCTACTGCTCATTTTATTAAACGTCAATATTTACTTCATAATCAATCGATACATTGCAATTGTAGTTTCGCGACTCATTATTTATACATTTTCTCCCGGCCCACAGGCCTGAGGTATTTCTTCTTTACTTCAATGCTTGTTAGTTCTATTCCGCATCACGCCATTGGCCAATTATTTATTATAACGTTTTTTTCAAGCTTGTAACTGTGAAACGTAATCGGAATTTACTTTCGCTTCAAACTCTGCTGAAGACTTGGATTTTTATATTTTGGGAAAAGTTACAGTCGAATTTTAGTATCGATTTTTATTAATTGAGCTTTGATACGCCTCTAGGAAGGATTCTATGGAAGATAATTTAAAAAATCTTGAGTTTTAGAAAAATATTTTGAAAAAATTTTTTTTTGGGTACTGTCTAATTTAACCCATTTTTTTTTTACAAGTAGAGTTTATTATAAATAAACGATTTTTCGTCACCCTAGTAGATCCGAATTACGGTAAATTATCTATTTTACTGCAACATACCGAAATTTACTGCAAATTTGCCGTATTTTACGGTAATTTACAGTAAATTGAGCCAGCTCACGGTAAGTTACCGCAATTTGCGGGAAAATTCGGCAATTTACGGTAGAAGACAGAAAATTATAGTAATTTCCCTAACGAACCTAAATTATGGTAACTTACGGTAAACCCACCGTAAAATACCGACTTACCGTAAATTGCAGTGGATTTACCGTAAAATACGGAAATACGGTAATCCACCGTGATTTACGGTAATTCGGTAATCCACCCGAATTTTTTACGGTAGATTTATCGTATTTGACGGTAAATTTACGGTATACCCGCCGTAAAATACGGTAATCCACCGTAAAGTACCGATTTACCGTAAATTACGGTGAACCCACCGTAATTTACGGTAAATCTACTCGAATTTTACGGTTTTCTACGGTAAAATTACCATAAATTTACGGTAAATCAGGTCTGCTAGGGATACTGCAATTTGTTGCATTTTAACCGTAAAACAGTGAAACATTTTACGGTAAAATACCGCAATTTACGGTCTAATATAACAAATTACGGTAATTTACAGCAGTTCGTGGAATTTTTACTGTCACACAGTGAAATAATTGACTTGACGGTAAAATGCGGTACCTTTACAGTGATTCTGCACATTAAAGTTGAAATATTGCAACGTAACCACGAATTTGCGGTTAAATATCGCACTCTTACCGTAAAATATTGCAGTACTGCCTCAAATTTGCGGTGATTTACCGCAATTATACCGTAAATTTGATGTAAAATACAGTATTTTATCGCAAGATCCCGTAGTTTGAGGTAAAATACCGAAAATTACAATTACTTGCCGTAATTTACCGTAATTCATATTCATTAAGGTATTGATTAAATGGAGATAAGAAAGTTCTCGCAATTCCATGGAAAAATAAATTTACCGAAGTTTTAAATTAAAAATTATTAAAAAAAAATCTGTAGCTTTTTCTCCCGCTTCAAACTCCGCTGAATTAATTTTAATTTTTTGAACGCGTACGTGGCGCGAGATACTACCGCGCCTGCGGATATAATTACATAATATTCTATAGAAAAAATTCTATAGCATATAAAAAGTAGACAAATAATAAATAACAAAATTGCTTACGTTTCACAATTAATCTAACAAAGAAGCTAAAAGTTAGTTTATAATGCACGTACGTGCATTGTTGCGCAACATAATAATAATAATAAATGCAAGCTCTACATGACAAGGCATAAACCATACAATCTACTCTATTCCTTTCAGTTTTTTTTTAAATATACGTATATGTATATTTTCGATATATATTATTTACTACGGTTTTAGTTTACTCACAGATACTGTTGTTGCAGTGCATGAGTTGGCACGTTTTCTGATAAGTACTGAACCTTCCCATTTTCGTTTAAACTGCGCTATGACCTAAAATATACAATATTTGTACAGAGAACTCATCAATCAAAATTTATTAACAATATCACAACATTAATCTGCACAAAAACTTGCTCTAGATCATTATTGCTTTCATTGTAATTCAAAATTTCTATAAACTCTGATACGAATAATAAAAAATCCAAACTTTTTTAGGATATTTGTTACGTCGCTAATTAACCTAAGATATTCTTACCTCGCCATTGCAGAAGCAGAACAAAATAGCGACACAAAGACCCTGCAATTTAAATAAAAATCAATAAATTTTGCTCTAATTTTCTAACAGTTAAAATTTTGAAATAAAATTCAAAAGTTTTTGTGATAAAACTAAAATTCCGTCTAAAGTATCACTGATATGAAAAAAATGTATACGAGCAATTTTGTAGCTTATAAAATTGTCTACAAAAAAGGTCTCATTGAATTTTTACGTACATCGAATTATTCCGATGCAATAGTAACCCAATGTCCAAAAGTAAATTTCTACGTTATTTTTCTCAATTGATCTCTTGTTTATTTTCTCTGTAACTCAGAAACTATCAGGGATACGTTAATAAGCTTTCATACCTTTTTTGTAGCAAATTAAATTTCCTACAACTTTTATTCGAAACTTTTTTTCATACAACTTATAATTCCGGTGGAAAATTAATTTGTTCATAAAAACTCGAGTTTTTTGTTTTCATAAAATTGAATTAAATACACTGAGAATAACATTTTTCTCTGACAACTAAATTTTAGTTATGACAAGAAAATTATTTGATTGCCCATTGCCAATTATGTATTTGGTTGTTTCCATTAAATATTTTATAATTCACCAACCAAACGAGTTGTTAGAAACAATAAAATATTTAGTCAAGATAATTACGCATTTAGTAGCAGGCATAAAATCAAATTGATTACTTGTAGAGCGTATAAAGTAGTCATAATGAAATATATGAGTGTTCATTATAGAGAACGAGCTATTAATAATAATTAAATATTATTTTAAAATGACAGAATATTTATTTAAGTCAAATAAATACATGTTTAGGAAAATAATTTATTTCCTTCGCACGTACTTTTTTTTATACTATGAAAAAAATTTTCAGCGAGTAACGCGTCCCATAAATGCTTCAAGATCGGAATATAAAAACTCTGAATGAGTTTCTTACCAGGGACACTACAAAGCTGTGGGCGCGATCTAGTGGCGAGCACGGAACTACTCGCGTTGCTGCTGCTTAGCACCATAACTTTTAAATCAATGGTCATTAGGTTCAAATATATATTTATTAACCTCGAACAAATATATATATTATTTAATATTCGGATTTATTGGCACTATAAAATAGTTTAGTTGTCTATCAAATAAGTATTTTCTTAACTTTACGAACTGATTTCATTATCTTACCCGGAAAAAAAATATTAGTAAATATTACTGAGATTCTCGTCAACAGCGCGCCTAGACCGGATCTCAGAAAATATTATGGAGTAGAACGTAAGAAATTAATAACAGATGTATTTTTTTGACAAGTGTCTTGTAGTTTTTTAAGGTTTAATTAGTAATTTTAAATAGTCAAGCAGTATATTTCAACGATTAACTGTTTTAAATATTATATATTGATAGGAATGCGACACGCGTAGTCGTGCAAGGATGGCAGTCCAATCCTTCCACAAATGATCTGTCCAATATCATCGTGGACGGTAATCGACTGATCCTCGAGAACTTGGATGTGACAGTCGATGCATTTGTAAAAGGCGCTGATGAGACTGCTGCATTTATATTGGCTGCCATCAATGCGGCGAATGCGGGTAGGGAGGCCCCGTTCACTCTGGTGATTTATGCCTTCGGCAGGACCGGTTCGGGGAAGTCGTCTACATTATTCGGCGATGATGCCCGTAACATTCCCAGTCTTGCGAGCACATTATTTCCGGATGAAACACCTCAGAATCTTTAGTTTCAGTAAGTCGCACATGGTTGCTTATAATGTCAGCAAACTTATATACCTAGTAAAAACGCGGTATGTTTAAATCAGACCGTTCATTTGCAAAGAGATCGCTCTGCTATCTTTGCCCTATTATGAGCATCGTCTTACTATCAACATGCAACATCCAAAAACTACACGCTAAAAGAAATATATGAGTGATCATTATAGAGAATGAGCTATCAAAAATAATTAAATATTATTTTAAAATGAAAGAATCTTTATTTAAAAGTTAAATAAATGTATATTTAGAAGAATAATTTATTTCCTTCACACGTAATTTTTTTCGTACCATGACAAAGATTGTTCAGGTAAACATCAATATTAAACACTAATGTCATAGTGTAATACAGTATACTCCTATATGACTATTGAAAGGGAATATACAAACTCTGAAATAAGTATCTTACCCGGGACACCACAAATGGTGGGCGCGATCTAGCGGCGAGCTCGGAACTACTCGCGTTGCTGCTGCTTAGCACCATAACTTTTAAATCAATAATCATTAGGTAAAAATATATATTTATTAACCTCGAACAAATATATATATATATTATTTAATACTCGGATTTATTCCAATAAATTTTAGTTTAACAGAATTTATACAACAAAACCAATTTAATTGTCCGAAGATAAATTTTTTCTCAGTGTAGTCAATTGAACTCTGGTATTTGTTCAGTAATAAATCTTATTACTTATGGTTATTATTATTATTATAAAGTAGATAAAAGCAATTTTATAAGTCAACTCGTATATTATTTTGTTTAAAATAACGATAAGTAACTTTACATTTAAGTACAAGCACTCAAGGTGTTCTCATCTAATTTAGTACATGCTTCAACAAATAGCAAAGCACATTTATGTCGCTTCAATACTATCTTGTATAAGTGTTTTAAAGTCTGTCATTATTTATCAGTACCTCCATTTAAAAAAAAAACCTTACAGTTGTTATAAATTCGAAAGTTAAACAAACTATCGATTTAATTTTGAACAAAAAAAAAATTAATTGTTTAAAAAATACCTGAAATGAAGCAGTTACAGCTGACACAATATCGTGAGTCTTTTCCCAAGAATGGCCTTTAGGAGGACGGAAAGGCACCACGAGATAATGGAGACCCAGAAGCGGAACTAACAGCAAAGTCGCTCTGAAAAAATATTTTTGTTTATCTGTTAGATAAATTTTAATAAAAAAAAAACTTTGAATTGGGGATAATAATTCTCTGCTAAAGCCCATTTAATGCGACGACGATAATGATCTTTTGTGTTGAAGTTTAACTTTAAGTTTAGCAGTGAAATGGGCAAAGTTTTTTAAAAAAACAGAAATAGGTAAAAAGTAACATTACTCAGGTTAATATATCAGGGAAAAAGTTTTCGCGGATATGGAGTCCGTACCTGAAAGCTTGGAGTATAGACCGTGATGGCCGGGTCCCGATAGCCGGTCCGGCTCTCAGTTTTGTCAGAAGAACGCGGACGATGTTGAAGAGAAAGAGAAGATTGAGAAAAGTTGACACGCACACGGGATAAACCAGGACGTTTGTGAAGTTTCCTTCGTCAATCCAGCATCTAGATTTCAATTTAAAACAAATTAATTTTTTTAATCCCTAGAATTTTTATTTATTACAATTTTTCAAATTTCCTCAATTATTACCCCCATGAAAAAAATTTATTAAAAAAACGAATGTTAAAATATAAAAAAAATATATTTTTCATGTAAAAAAAATATATTAAAAATACATAAAAAATATATAAATATATAAAAAATATATTTTAAATAGCTAACTTTTGGCCGATTTTCGTATATATTTTATATATTTTAAATATGTTAAAAATATATAAAAAATACATGTATAAAAATATACGAAAAATATATTTTTCTTATATTTAAAAATATTAAAAAAATATATTAGTAATATATTTTAAATCTATAAAAAATATAAAAAAATTATATAAAAAATATATTATTAAGTTAATTAACAACATAGAAAAAGAAATATATAAAGTTTATATAAAAAATATATTTTTTATATAATTTTAGTATATTTTTAAATATACAAAAAAAATATATTTTTTGTATATTTTTATCCATGTATTTTTTATATATTCTAAGATATATTTTTAATATATTTAAAATATATAAAATATATATGAAAATCGGCCAAAAGTTAGCTATTTAAAATATATTTTTTATACATATTATATATATATTTATATATTTTTTATGTGTTTTTAATATATTTTTTTTATATGAAAAATATATTTTTTTTATATTTTACATATATTTTTTTTATAAACTTTTTTCATGGGGGTATTTTAGTTTGTAAAAAATTTTATCTCCCAGCTTTTGTCAGATTTCTTCTAATGAGTCAACTTTCAATTTGTCATTAATTTTGTTGATAAAAAAAAATTTATGAGTTTTAAAAAAAATTTTCAACAAAACACAAAAAATTGAGCTCTTACTCGGTTTAAAAATTAAAAATCTGAATACTAAGTGAATTGCAAGGCCTTGAGTTCGAATCCCAGCTTAGGTAAATTTAAAAAAAAAAGATTAATCTGAAAAAATCTCATTAATTTATAAAACATTCGTGATTAACGTTAATTAAAATGCATGGAGAAAACTAGGTCGAATTAAAATCTATACCATCAATTATTCAGCATATGATTTATATAGATATATATATACTCTCATACAATCCAACATTGGAAGCAATAATTATTAGCAGCTAATACACTTAAAATAAAACCGCACAGACACATTTGAATTTGAGTGTCACCCTGATCCGAGCTTCGACTCATGTTAATGTAACCCGTGGATAAACTCAACATCTAAATCTATGCGACTATCCCCGGAATCTGAGTCTCGTTATACGTTCAATATTATATGGAGACCAGAACGTTAATCCAATGGACAAACCGCAATATCCAACGAGCCATAGGGTATGCGATACTCTACTCTCTGTTCTACTCCTCTCTATAACAGACCGTTGGTTACTACGTCAATCGATCTTCCAACTTGTCTACTATCAGCATAAATCAATTTGCTATCCGTCATATGTTTAGCATAACGCAGGTGCATTATACGGTATAACCCAGCCCATATTAAATATTTTACTGTAATATTGTAATATTTAACTCACCCGCAATTACACGATTCAAAACGCGGTGAAAAATTTAATGAAGAAGTAAAATAAAATTTCCATTGCAATAGTGTGTTAAGAGTGCACACATTTTAACCCTAATCTATTGAACAAGGGTCGTTTGTGTCCATGCATTTTAAAATATTCTACTGTAAGCAGCCTACATGCCTTCGAATTTTTGAAAATTTTTATTTAAAACACGATTTTCGGGGCTAGAAACAACTCTACTCTCTAAATATGAATTAGTGATTTTTCACTAATTTCAAGTGAATATTCACTAATTGTCAATGCTACAATCGTACCATGCAGAATTAGTGAATATTCACTAAATGAATATGTGAATATTGGAATTCACTGATTTGATAAGTGAATATGAGAATCCACTAAATTGAAAAGTGAATATGGAAATCCACTGATTTCATCGGTGAAAAAAAATATTATATTGCGAAAAAAAATATAAGACGCTTGTAATTAGATCCGAAATGTGTTTAATGTATTAGAATCTTTACTTAGAGGAAGTATACATGATTTTGATTGATGAAAAAATCCCGGTGACTGCTGGGCTCGAACCTGCATCCTTCCGATTCAAAGTCTTTGATGCTATCCACTGCGCTGACCTACGCATGTGATCGCGTGAGTGTAAATAGTATATTCGTTATGATACCAAACAATAACTGATGAAGAAATCAAAAATCCGTGATGTTATGATTGACGTACTCTTCATATAAATATATTATTGTTCTGTACTTCTATTTTTTTTTATTTTGAAAGTTTTTTATTAAAATTTTTAAAAATAGCAGCATAATTATTAATTATATTTATATCTAGTAAAATATTTAATTATTTGCTAGTTAAAGTTACTAGTGAAATTGTGAAATTCATAAATTAAGAAGTGAATAACAGTTTCACTTGTAGAAATTATGAAAATATCACTAGTTCAGTAGTAAAAATCACTAATTTGCTAGTGAAAATTATAGTACTAAATTTATTAGTGAGAATTCACTAATTTTTTATTTAAATACACTGATTATGAAGTAAATACTGCTTCACTGACGTAATTAATGAAATTTCCCAAGTCGCCAAAAACGGCATTTCTACCCTATATTGCCTTCTTTTGTATTTATCCAGACCAAATACAGTCTAATTTGACTAAAATCAATTCAAATTTTTCCCGGAAATTTTAATGATATCCAAAATTTGTAGTTCACTCAAAGAAGTACTCGATTTTCTTTTTTGTAGTCATTATTTTACAAAAATTTATTTGAACTTCTGTTTGTTTTATTAATCAAAAAATCATCTTCCAAAAGTAGAAGATATCTCAGTGCTTCGCGATTGAGTTGTGCAATAATAATAATAATAATAATAATAATAATAATAATAATAATAATAATAATAATAATAATAATAATAATAATAATAATAATAATAATAATAATAATAATAATAATAATAATAATAATAATAATAATAATAATAATAATAATGATAATAATAATAATAATAATAATAATAATAATAATAATAATAATAATAATAATAATAATAATAATAATAATAATAATAATAATAATAATAATAATAATAATAATAATAATAATAATAATAATAATAATAATAATAATAATAATAATAATAATAATAATAATAATAATAATAATAATAATAAATAGAAAACGTGACTATTTGGTTGTCTTGCGTATTTGCATATTTTTAGGCCGCCAGTAATGAAATGGAAGATCGTAATTTAAAAAAATTTATTTTCTCTATACTATTAGTAAGATTTCTTTTGAAATTTTTTCTAAAAAGATTGTGATTTTCATAGTGATTGATTCAAATCCATTAAGATCTGTCATCTTGGCTGCGTCGTATTTTGTGTAAATAAAAGTGTATTCAGAGTGGCATTTCATGCGATATGAACGGAAGTCCTGAGGGATCGTCCTATTTGCGAGCTTTTACCGCAAGCTCTCTCTAACTACTGCACTCCTACTGAGTAAAACTACTTTGTATTGGTGTATGTTGTATGATATCGCGTAACTACCCTTTAACATTCTCTACTCTCGTTCTCTTGTTTGTGTTTCGCCACTTCCGACCTCGTGGCACTTGCTTTGTATTTGTATATTTATGTATATTAAATTGCGTTGATGGGAATATTCACGGGATGGTTCATTTTTATTGATTAATTAATAATTCATTTATTATTTTATTGGATAGTTATTGTTACCTTTTCGCAATGTCATATTTAATACGAGTAATTGAGTTTATTTTTTATAAGACAATGGCGGAAATCATTTTATTTTTAATTTCTTTTTTCTATTTACGATCCCCTGAACGAATTAAGACCGTCTTTAGTAGGAAAAAGTACGAGGACTCTGGTAAGAATTGAATTTTTTTGGAATTGACGTCGGGGAGATGACACCGTCGATATATTTTTATGGAAAGTGGTCGGTAGATTTTCTCCTATGGGAGATAACTCTATACAATATTAACGTTTTTTGTTCATTATGATGTCCTCTAGTAGAAAAAACCCAAAAAAGTCCTAAGAAAAATTTTTTTTTCGACTTATGATGCCGTGTTTGGCCAGAGAGGATGCAGTCCATGGGTTTTTATAAAAAGTAGCCCGTAATTTTTTCCCTGTTGGGAATAACTCAGCACAATATAAACGTTTTTTGTTCCTTATGGTGTCCTCTAGTAGAAAAAACCCAAAAAAGTCCTAAGAAAATTTTTTTTTTTGACTTATGATGCCGTGTTTGGCCAGAGAGGATGCAGTCCATGGGTTTTTATAAAAAGTAGCCCGTAATTTTTTCCCTGTTGGGAATAACTCAGCACAATATAAACGTTTTTTGTTCCTTATGGTGTCCTCTAGTAGAAAAAACCCAAAAAAGTCCTAAGAAAATTTTTTTTTTTGACTTATGATGCCGTGTTTGGCCAGAGAGGATGCAGTCCATGGGTTTTTATAAAAAGTAGCCCGTAATTTTTTCCCTGTTGGGAATAACTCAGCACAATATAAACGTTTTTTGTTCCTTATGGTGTCCTCTAGTAGAAAAAACCCAAAAAAGTCCTAAGAAAATTTTTTTTTTTGACTTATGATGCCGTGTTTGGCCAGAGAGGATGCAGTCCATGGGTTTTTATAAAAAGTAGCCCGTAATTTTTTCCCTGTTGGGAATAACTCAGCACAATATAAACGTTTTTTGTTCCTTATGGTGTCCTCTAGTAGAAAAAACCCAAAAAAGTCCTAAGAAAATTTTTTTTTTTGACTTATGATGCCGTGTTTGGCCAGAGAGGATGCAGTCCATGGGTTTTTATAAAAAGTAGCCCGTAATTTTTTCCCTGCTGGGAATAACTCAGCACAATATAAACGTTTTTTGTTCCTTATGGTGTCCTCTAGTAGAAAAAACCCAAAAAAGTCCTAAGAAAATTTTTTTTTTTGACTTATGATGCCGTGTTTGGCCAGAGAGGATGCAGTCCATGGGTTTTTATAAAAAGTAGCCCGTAATTTTTTCCCTGCTGGGAATAACTCAGCACAATATAAACGTTTTTTGTTCCTTATGGTGTCCTCTAGTAGGAGGAACCATAAAAAGTCCTCAGAAAAAATTCATTTTTTGAATTCGGACCCATATCAGGATAAATTAAGATAAATGAGGATGAGACTATTCATGATTTCCTATGAAGAGTGGCCCGTAACTTTGCTCCTGTTAGGAATAACTCAGCACAATATAAACGTTTTTTGTTCCTTATGGTGTCCTCTAGTAGAAAAAACCCAAAAAAGTCCTAAGAAAAATTTTTTTTTTGACTTATGATGCCGTGACTGGCCAGGGAGGACACAGTCCATGTGTTTGCTAGCATTCTTCCAGAAGACGCCTCAATTTTGGTCAGGATCCTCGTCTAAGAAATTCGAAAGAAGTTCTATAGAAAATCTAGGCTCAGGGTTCGCTATATCAGGCCAAGGATGCCTCTGTCTATGTATTTTTGTGAAAATTAACCCGTTGTTCCTTTTCCTATGGGGCTTAACTCAACCCCTTTGACGAATTACGACTGATTCAAGCTCAATTGAAGTGATTTAATGCTTCTAAAAATTTCTTTACAAAATCTGGTACTGACTATAATAAAATTAATTTCTATAAAAGAAAAATTTAATTTCCTGTCTAACGAAATGAATAAAGAAAATAAATAAATGAATAATCATAAATAAAAATAAAATAAAATTTTTAATTAAACGTAATCAAGAGTTGATTGATGCTCAGTTTAATTTAACCATATTAAATTTTTCTCATGAACAAACTTCAATTATCCTTAACAAGGGCACCACATATATATTCACCCAAACATTAACACACACTTTCAATTTATACTCAATTTCAAATGCTTGTATCATTTCCTTACGCCTCACTTAGTATCTCCCATTTTAGTAATGAAACTTCAGTAAGATAAGACGATTACTTCCATTCTCTTTTTCCTTCATTTAGATTCCACGTGAAAGAAATAAAAAAAATTCTACACGGTAGATAAAAAATAGAGAAACGTCAAAGGATTTTTTTTTCATTCGTTAAAAAAAAAAAAAATGCTATTGAATTTTATGAAACGAGAAATAGATGAAAAGATTTTTTATTTTGAGAATTTCTGTATCGTCTGTTCGTACTACCGGTTAATTGTAAATTATATTAATGAAAACTTACTTCAAATTATCAATAGGATCGTCGGATGTGAATCGCAGTGATGCATAAATTAAGACAACGAGTGCTGGAGCCGGCCATCCAATAGCCATTAGCCATTTCACTAAATTATGCTCACTTGTAAATGCATTGACGAGAATTGTGTGCAAGTAAAAACCTTCGCACAACATCCACGCGTAATTGGTCAACAGAAAATAGTGGAGGATTATGTGTAATAAGCGACAGGATATCTGTTACAGAAAATTAATTTCTTATAATTAATTTATTGATATACTTTTTGAAATTTTTCGATTTATTTCATCTGGACGATCGGTTGAAGCGATAGTCGGTGATATTTTTTGAAGAGTATTTGTATGTAAATGAAAAATACTTACACCATTTTCCATAAGTAGATCAGTATTTGTTACTATAAAAGCGTACCATATTAACCAAAGGGCATTATTTACGGCAAATGATGCAAAGAGATTCATATGAAGAGTTATTCTTGCACATCTTAGTGTTCTAAAATAGTTATTTAAAATTAATTTCAAATTAAAGGGATTTAGATTTAAATTACGTATTGGTAGGATTTGCCTTCGGCTCGCGAAACATATGTATATGAATTTTTTTAAAAAGAGTTTAAAAGACTAGCATGTTGGTGGCATTTGCCTATGGCTAATGAAACATATTTATGAATCATTTAATTATACACATAAGGAATTTAGATATTGAATATTGGTAGCATTTGCCTTTGGCTCGTGAAACATACCGATATAAATTTTTATTAAAAATGAATTTAAATGATCACACATTGGTAGCAATTGCCTTTGGCTCGTGAAACATATCTATATAAATTTTTTTAAAAAGGGATAAATGAACTGGTATATTGGTAGCCTTTGCCTATGGCTAATAAAACATACCCATGGATTAATTAATTATACAAAAAGGGAATTTAAATATTGATTATTTGTAGCATTTGCCTTTGGCTCGTGAAACATACCGATATAAATTTTTGTTAAAAATGGATTTAAATGATCGCACATTGGTAGCAATTGCCTTTGGCTCATGAAACGTACCGTTATGAGTTTTTATTAAAAAAAATTCTAATGATCGCGTATTGATAGCATTGACCTTTGGTTCGTGAAACATACTTCTCCATTTTATAGAAAAGGAATAAGAGAATTGGCATATTGGTAGCATTTGCCTTCGGATTGTGAAACATATTTTTATAAATTTCTATCAAAAAAAATTCTAATGATCGCGTATTGGTAGCATTGGCCTTTGGCTCGTGAATCAAACTTTTATAAATTTTTTTGAAAAGGGATAAAAAACTGGCGTATTTGTAGCATTTGCCTAAGGCTTGTAAAGTATATAAAGGTAAATAAATAAATAACAAATAAACTTACCTAAAATATGACAAAATACCCAAAGATACAATGAGTGCAATTAATGATATCGTATATCCAATTTCGTAGATAATATTTAACTGCTGTGCCCACTGGAACAAAATTAAAGGGAGTTTAAATTATTAACACAGATATCTCATTACACTCTAGGTATATATATATATATATATGTATATATATCTTGATCTGAATTTCTCTACTCTGCTCTACTCTATTTGTCTCCTCCATATAATATTATCAGTATATTCTCATTTGAGATAATGACACTCCTTAACGAGCTCCGCCGTCAAAGTTATACGATCTGCTCTCAGTCGCATAAAAAGGGGATAAAAAAATTAATATATAAAAAATCTTAAATAAAGTGATATTATAATAAACTACTGTTTCCTTGTACTGTTTTGTCCCGGCATCCTTGTGCTCTTGTGTGTAATATGAACACACATTTTATGGTGTTAAATCATTCATGAGACTCCATAAAAGCCCGGGGAATAGACCGATGTGATACCCCCGTCAAAGATTCTTTGTCTCTTCTAATAATAATAATAATTATCCTGTTTAATAAACTACCCTCTGGTGAGTTGATTTTATAGCCACCATACATAATTTTTATGTATTATGGATTATAATTCATGTAATGGAATGTTTTATTTATTTTCCATGGTAATTTATCCCCGTGAAAAATTGTACTGCTTCTAGTCGTAAGTTTTGTCCATAGGAAATTTTTAATTAAATGAAAAAGTTTTTGTGTCAATGCATCAAAGCTGTACTGTGTAAAAATTTTTTCGTCATTTAGTTTAAATAAATTTGGTATTTACTGTCGGACATAAAAGTGTAGTGAGAAGTTAAATAGAAATGGAACTGGGGTTTAATATAAGAGTTAGTCGCCGGAAACGAGCTTGATGAATTTTCTAGTTGGAAAGTGGATTTCCTGTTCTCATTCACTGTCTTACTATATACTGACAACTACAACCGAAGTTCATTTTTCTTTTTTTCCGTGTCCTTGTTTTATTTTGTGTATTTACTTTTTTTTTACTACTGGCATCTGTGGCTCAGATTCAACACTTTCCATTACCCGGACACTCGAACAGTAAATATAGATATATATAAGGATTTATTTTGTAGCTGAAAGGTAAACATTGGCAATTGCAAATTGAATAGTAACTTGAAGTTTACTTTAAGACAATGTATGTTTACATGTTTAATCGTATTAAATCTTCGTCTTGACATTCTTATTGAATTGTCGTAATGCAATTACTCTTAGAATTAAATCAACACTTTATCCAATTATATTTTAATTGTTATTTAGAATTTTATTGAGGCAATTTATTTTGTAAACTAATTAACTGATGGTTGGCTGAGTAATTTTATGGAAAATTAAAAATGAGTAAATTTTTTGAAAAGTAAATTAAACGCCCTTTCAAATGAGTACCAACAAGCCATACTTATTTTTAGGTTGAAAAATTCATATGTTTATTGGTATTTATAAATATGACTTTAGTTATGAAAAATAAGTATGGCTTGTTGGTACTCGTTTGAAAGGGCATCTGATTCTCTGTCGAATTGTGGGGGGCAAAATTTTTTTTTGAGAATATAGAAAAAATTACAACTCATTTTTTTCTCCTTTAGATTTACGTAAAGTGAAATTTCTTTTTTTCTATAAAAAAAATTGGTATCATTACGTTTGAAGTATAACTTTTATTGAAACTTTTTCTCATAAAATAAAACCCGTCACAATATTTACAATCGCTCAAGTGGAAACAAAAAATGACAGGTTCGTAAAGAAAGTAATAACCCAGTGAATGAAAAAAATATAACGCATACTAAATATCAAAATTACCATTAATTGCGCATATTATGGATTATAATCACAGCTATTAATCGTAATACGACAGGACAAATTACTACAATCATGTATAATTATTTCAGTTTAATGCTAATTAGTCAATAAACACGAAATTAATAATACTCATACTAAAAGTCAAATACCTCATACCGCATAAATTCTCCAATATATTATTCCATAAATATATTTATAATATCATTAGACAATTCAAACAACCGCCAATTGAATGCTTAATCACCCGAATTTTATTTCCGCTCCATTTTTTTTTTTCATAAAAATTTTTTATGGAATTTAATCGTATTCAATGGGTAAAAAACAGACTCAATTTTTTATTTTACATCGGATTTTATGAGATATAAAATATCTATAGTCTAAATATATGACAATTGTAACAAGTTTTCAAATTGTTATACTTTATGTGAATTGACACATGACGAAATGTTATCTTTTCAAGAACAATTCACCCTTTATATGACACAATCATATATATACATATATATCCTTCGTACATAAATATGACACACTCATTTCATATATTTATATATGCACGTGTGTGATATTTGTATGGGTATGAAAATGTAGATAGGAAATTCTCTTTTTAGTTTTTCTCTAGCATTAAAAGATATATATATATATATATATATATATATATATATATATATATATGACTCGAATCGTATGCTCTGGTAAATATTATACTCTGTTGCATAATATGAGATAGATCACATACATTTTATATATATATTTCCTTTATGAATATATATGCATACATATACATATATATATATGTATATATGAATGAAAATCGTATTTCTGCATTGAACCGATATTTCGACGCTTTTATGAGAATTAAATTTTATCGTCAAAGGAAAAAAATTTCAAATAATTAATGGCGCGAAAATATTCAAATTAAATAATTTTGAATTTGAAATAATTAATGAATTACTTACATGCAAGTCATCAGTATTTACACAAGTTGTATAATTACTCCATACACTATTTGTTTCTGGATGTCTAAACCAACTCCCATTTGGTTCACAAATTTTGTGGGCAATTACTGTAACATAAATTTGAAAAAACATAAATTATTATGCAAATTAAGATCTCAGGACTTGATACTTTTTGAAAAGAAAAATTAAAGGTCTAAGCAAATAAATAAATTACTTAGTGGTACTAGGGTTAATTTAAATTAATTATCTTGTGTTACTTTGACGCATTACATAAAATTAAAACACAAAGAGAAAATTGTAACACATGAGTAAACGAATTTAGACAGCAGGTTACTTTGAAAGTATAATATTTTACAAGCTTGCGGTATCATCAAACAGCTTTCCGAATATTATATTGAAAAGTTTGTGCTGAGGTATACAAAATATAACTTCTGCTTTATATATTTAAAGTTAACGGTAATTAGGAATTAATTAATTAATTACTAGTTACTAGTTATTAATTAACTGCTTAGAAAAAAAATATTTCTGTCCACAAGAAAAATTTTTCATTTGAAAATAAAGAAAAAAATTTTCTTCGGGGGAGTAAAATTTTTTTTTGTGGATTTTCATTTAAATCCTTCGTTTAATAATTTGTTGAGTGAAAAGTAATTGTTTTTATTTTCTGAAGGATATATTTTTATGATTTATGTTGGGGAGAACTGAAGCTCGAGTAATTTGAGGTATTTTAAAAAATAAAAAAAATTAAAATGGAAGGTAAAGAAGATTGAACGCATTGGACAAAGACGTTTCTGTTAAAGTCTAAGGGGATTTTCTTGTCTTCGGTTTGTTTCCAAGGAATTCTTCAGCCATTTACTAGGATGATAGAAAAGCTTTTGTTTAAAGTTTAATATGATGGAAAATTGACAATAAAAAATTCAAGACAACGTTGAATCTTAAAAGTTATTACATTTTTTTTAATAACTTTGTGGTCTTGATTAAATTATTCGCGACGGGAAATTAAAACTTGAATGGGAATTTCCGGCGTAAATATTGAATTTGGGTCAAAAGTCAATGACGTCTTTTTTGTAGAGAATTTAATTCCCTACAAAATTTGTAAAGACGATTTTTGACGTATCTCTGACGGTTTAGCCAGAATTTAAATTCAAAGTTTGAAACGAAAACTTATTCGTCAAGTATTGGGAAAATATTTAGTTATTTTCTTTCTTTTAAAATTCCTTCTAAACTATCGATTGTACATAAAAGTTTGCTGATATCTTTTTTGTAGAGAATTTAATTATCTACAAAATCGTAACAGTCAATTTTTTTCGTATCTCCAGTGGTTCAGCCAGAATTTTAATTCAAAGTTTGAACGAATAAAAATTTTTCAACTATTGGAAAATTTCAACTTTTCTTTCTCTTGAAATTCCTTTCAAACTATCGATTCTACGCAAAAGTTAGCGGATATCTTTTTTGTAGGAAATTTAATTATCTACAAAATTGTCACAGTCAATTTTTGTCGTATCTCCAGTAGTGCAGCCAGAATTTTAATTTAAAGTTTGCAATACGAAATCTCATATGATCCGACTCCCGCATTCTGGAGCAAAAACTAAAAAAAGTCACGATCGCGAGATAAATAGACTTAAATTTTTATTAAACGCAGTAAGAAATGTCTTCAAAAAGTAATTTTTTAATAAATCAATAAATGATTTATATAAAAAATTAGATTTACGATCACGAGTTACAAACTCAATACATTAAGTATCCAAACACGTGCTCGGCATAATGAATGAAACAGTTTGTCGCGGTCTAATTTTGGCTCCAGTCCAGAGGGACAAGAACGAAAATAAGATTAAGATCAATAAGTGCTTGTTCAACCCCTTTTTTTACCATCTCGAAATAATTTTTTCTCAGTATTTTAATATATCCAATGTATCCAATATTTTATCTCAACTTGTCGTCGTTATTTTCCTAGTGATTTGAAATTTAATCTTACAAAATACGAAGTAATCTCTGTAAAATTTTTTTACTAATTAATTGATAAATAATAAATTTGTTGGTACAGGAGAAAAGTAATTTAAGACGTTGGAAATACAAGTCATCTGTACGTCACTCACTTCGTACATATCGTCAATCACGTACATGTGAGTATAAAATGTCTACTGTATTGTATTGATTCACGATATTGCTGTTGAACTTTAATATATATATAAAGCTATAAATTATTACTAGCAAAGTTGATGTATTTCGTCTCTTCAGAAAGTGGAATGCAGTGAGAATGAGTTATTAATAATAATTAAATATTATTTTAGAATGGCAGAATATTTATTTATCAATTAAATATGAATTAAAACATTAATATTAAGCATTAATGTCATAATAAAATATTTCTCTGCTAATTGACGGCAAGAGCCTCGTCCTCTGAAGCTCGGAATATAATAACTCTGAAATAAGTTTCTTACCACGGACACTGCAAGTGGTGGGCGCGATCTAGCGGCAAGCACCGAACTACACCCGTTTCTGTTGGCTATCATAGTGACAACTGCCTTTTCTGATGGCAAATATTTATTAGGATCAAATATATATTTATTAACTTCGAACAAATATATTTTTTTGTGTCTAAGTAATATTTATTAGAGTTAATGTAATCAAACTTTGCTTTAATATTTGGATTTATTGGGACTATTAAATAATTTAGTTGTCCCAAATAAATTTTAGTTTAACAAAATTTAAAAAAACCGATTTAATTGTCCGAAGAGAAATTTTTTCTGTGAAAAATGAAATTGAAGTTCATTTTTTCGACCCGGGTAATTTAAAAATATCAAGTTCCATTAATGATAAAAATTTTTAATAATAATAATAAGCCATCAATTGATTTCCCAGCAACTATTACACTATCTCTTATCAGACATTCCGTCTAAGATATGTATATAGAACGAGAAAGAATAGATAGAAGTGAAAACAGATGAGAAAAGAGAAGTGAGAGATAGAATAAGAGAAATGAAACTTGTAACAATCCGCCGAACAAGCGAAACCACACTTGCATCATCAATAACTTGAGACAAATGCAGTCACTCTAACAATGT
Organism: Microplitis mediator; assembly: GCF_029852145.1. Lineage (NCBI taxonomy): Eukaryota > Metazoa > Arthropoda > Insecta > Hymenoptera > Braconidae > Microplitis > Microplitis mediator. Next base: position 1,432,340 of record NC_079977.1, read on the forward strand.
GTAGCTGCTGGAATTGATTCCACGTCTAGGTTCTATTCCACAGACACTATTCTTTAAAAGCTATTTACTAAAAAAACCTCAAAATTCATTTAATTTTTTTTTCCCGCTAAAAAAATACCGGGAATAATTAAATTCCCAGGTCTTCAGAAGCTTTCATCTGAAGTTGTGCAAATAATTTTTTACTATTCTATGAATGTCACGAAAAACTTATTCACCCCGCGGGTTTTTAAATTTACAAACCAGCCCAATAAAAATCCATCATACATTTTGTTGAGCGTTTATATTTCATTGTTTTGCGGAGAGATGAAAGTTTAAAGCGTGACGTAGATTCATTTTACTCGCGATCGATGATACGTTTGTCCTAAAATTTGGTCCTTTCTTTCTTTTTTTATAAATAACACGTTTGACATTTATATTAAATTCGTCGGCGTTTTATTTCCAGAATAATGCATGAATGAACTATAAATAAATGTTGCTATTGCCCGGTTAAATCAATATACCTGAGAGATTTATTTGTTTGTAAAATAAAGGGATTTATTAAAAAAAAAAAATTATTATTCAAATTTTATTTGTTTTGCCATTTAAGTAAATGGACATTTTTATTTATTTTTACTCACATACGTGACATGCATATGATTTTTAAATGTCTACTTATTACTCGGTCCCTCTTTTAAAATATTTGTCTATCGTTTTTTAATTTCACTATCGATTACTGACAATTTTCCAATAAAAAAAATGACAATTAAATATGAATGATCCTGAAGTTAGCAGATGATTAAAAAATTTTGGATTTTTTTTTCAATAAATCAATCAGAAAAAAAAACAAAAATAAAAATATGCACATGTAGAGAATTTAAAGAACTACAGGTGCAATTTTTTCAAACTTTTTTTTTCTTATAATTTACTGTCTAAAATAAAATCCAAAAATTATTAGACGTCTGCTAACTTCAGTATCATTAAATATGATCCTGAAGTTAGCAGACAATTAAAAATTTTTTGAGTTTTTTTTCAACCATTTAATTTATAAAAAAATAAAAAATAAAAATATGCACGTGTAGAAAATTTTAAAAACAACAGGTGCAATTTTCTAAAATATTTTTTTTTTAATAATTTATTGTTTAAAAAAGAATCCAAAAATTATTGGACGTCGGCTAACTTCAGTATCATCAATTAAATTCGGTGGTAGAGAACGAAATTTGAAAAAAATTATTGCGATCCATTTTCCCGCGATTTTTTAAACTGAGATTTTGATATAAAATTAAATAAGATTTTTATTTTAAAAGTAATTTTTATTTTTCTTGAAATTACTAAAACTATTTTTTAATTACATTAAATTAATTAAAAAATTTAATACTTTGACTTGTAATTTATTAACTTTTGTGTCAATGAAAATAAAGTAGAGAAGATTTGAAAGAATATTAAATATAAAAAAAATCTCGTGTAATTATCTTAATTATAAAAATGCAGAGCTCTATTACTTCAGTAGTTGTAATTAAGTTAATTTTAATCAATTAATTAGTCTAATGAATTTATTCAACGTTGATTATAATTTAATAATATTATTGTTAATTGCGTAATTAGGATTGTGGAATTATTTTTTGTCGATAGTGGGTAGTAAATTCTTTATTTCAATGCACTGAGAAAAAAATTTTCTCCTGACAACTAAATTTTAGTTATGACAAGAAAATGATTTGATTGCCATTGCCAATCATACATTTGGTTGTTTACACTAAATATTGTATAATTCACCAACAAAACAAATTATTAGAAACTATAAAATATTTAGTAAAGATAATTACGCGTCTAATAGCAAGCATAAAATCAAATTGATTACCTGTAGAGTTTATAAAGTAGTCATAATGAAATATATGAGTGATCATTATAGAGAATGATCTATTATTAATAATTGAATATCATTTTAAAATGACAGAATATTTATTTAAGAGTCAAATAAATACATGTTTAGGAAAATAATTTATGTCTACAAAAAAAGTCTCATTGAATTTTTACGTACATCGAATTATTTCGATGCAATAGTAACCCAATGTCCAAAAGTAAATTTTTACGTTATTTTCCTCAATTGATCTCTTGTTTATTTTCTCTGTAACTCAGAAACTATCAGAGATACGTTAATAAGCTATCAAACTTTTTTTGTAGCAAATTAAATTTCCTACAACTTTTATTCGAAACTTTTTTTCATACAACTTATAATTCCGCTGAAAAATTAATTTGTTCATAAAAACTCGAGTTTTTTGTTTTCATAAAATTGAATTAAATACACTGAGAATAACATTTTTTTCTGACAACTAAATTTTAGATATGACAAGAAAATGATTTGATTGCCCATTGCCAATCATATATTTGGTTGTTTTCACTAAATATTTTATAATTCACCAACAAAACGAGTAAAGATAATTACGCGTTTAGTAGCAAGCATAAAATCAAATTGATTACTTGTAGAGTTTATAAAGTAGTCATAATTAAATATATGAGTGTTCATTATAGAGAACGAGCTATTAATAATAATTAAATATTATTTTAAAATGACAGAATATTTATTTAAGAGTTAAATAAATGCATATTTAGAAAAATAATTTCGTTCCTTGACACGTACTTTTTTTCGTACTATGACATAAATTGTTCAGGAAAAACATTAGCATTAAACATTAATGTCATAGTGTAATACAGGATACCCCTATATTAGTATAAAAAATTTTCAGCGAGTAACGCGTCCCATAAATGCTTTGAGATCGGAATATAAAAACTCTGAATGAGTTTCTTACCAGGGACACTACAAAGCTGTGGGCGCGATCTAGTGGCGAGCACCGAACTACTCGCGCTGCTGCTGTCTAACACCATAACTTTTAAATCAATAATCATTAGGTTCAAATATATATTTATTAACCTTGAACAAATATATATATTTATTTTAAATGAATATATTTTTTTGTGTCTAAGTAATATTTATTAGAGTTAATATAATAATATTTTGCTCTAATATTTTTGGATTTGTTGGCACTATAAAATAGTTTAGTTGTCCATTAAATAAATATTTTCTTAACTTTACTAAATAATTTTATTATCTTAGAGAGAAAAATATTAATGTCAACCAAATAGAGTCTATTAAATCATTTGTTAAAAATGATAAAATAGATTATATTGACGTAATAAAATTTAGTTGTCCTAAATAAATTTTAGTTTAACAGAATTGAACAAAACCAATTTAATTGTCCAAAGAGAAATTTTTTCTCAGTGTGCAAAAAAAATTTTTACCCTGGTAAAAATTTCGAAAAATGGGCGGGAAGGTTAAATTTTGACGAAATTACACCGAAACCATAGAATTTTATTAAAAGGGACCAAAATTTCACCGAAATCTCGCGGAAACCGTAGAATTTTATTGCAGATATCGGAAGTTGGCCGACAATACATCGAAATTTAAATATTTTCGGTCAAATTTCCCTCATTTTTCGGCCGAGAAAAAAATTTATTATTTTTTCGGTTTAAAACTTTTTACCCGAATAATCATAAATGTATCCGATATATTTTATTGTGATAAATTAAACCGGAAATTACATGGGCATTAATTCTGTTGCAATTATTTGTTATTCAATATATCAAGTGTCAGTGTCATGTACCAGCTGTCAGATATTTAGCTACCTCTGATCTTCTTTAATCGTATTATACATCTATTTATAAATAAATATCCATATATGTACATATATATGTATATATATTATTCAAATTCAAAATTTCATACGGAAATTATTGATTTGAGAAATTTGGAGACCAATAAATTAATGAGACGCATTATTTCGGTAGGGCTGCTACTTTCTGTGTATGCGGAAATTTTACTATTTGCATAATTATATTGATGGAACGTATAATATATGCATGGAATAAACTTCAATTTGATGACCACTTAGTTAATGTATACATGAATATTTGAAAACATAATAAAAATAAATGTCAGCGGTATATTTTATAATGCGATTTAAAAAAAAGCAAACTGTTGATCCGATGGGTTTGAATGTTTAGTAAGATCTCAATCCTGGCGAGCCCTGATTGCCGGATAAGGAGCAATAAAGTCAGTCGGTTTGTTCAGATATCGTTTGATGGAATCTGATGAAAAAAAGTAATTTTTGCTGTACGGTATCTCTGGGTCGAATCAATTGGTTTGAATCTTTATACTAACGGAAGTGGATCTTTGAGGGCTTGTAGATTCGCTTCTTAGAGACTCATCTCCAGGGGGTTCGGACGACTTTTTTAAAGTAAAATCATTGATTAGTAAATTTTATATTTTTTTCTCGTAAAGGACACAATAGGGAACGAAAAATGTTTATGTTGTATGGAGTCATTTCTATCGGGAGAAAATCTAAGGGCTACTCTTCATATAAATATAAAGACAATCATCTTTCTCAATCATAAGTCAAAAAAAGAATTTTTCTCAGGACTTTTTGGGTTTTTTTCTACTAGAGGACATCATAATGAACAAAAAATGTTGATATTGTGCTGAGTTGTTTCCAACAGGAGCAAAGTTACGGGCTATTTTTCATAAAAAGGCATGGACTGCATCCTCTCTGGCCAAACGCGGCATCATAAGTCAGAAAAATAAATTTTTCACGGGACTTTTTATGGTTCCTCCTACTAGAGGATACCATAAGGAACAAAAAACGTTTATATTGTGCTGAGTTATTCCCAACAGGAGCAAAGTTACAGGCCACTATTCATAGGAAATCATGAACAGCCTCATCCTCATTTCTCTTCATTTATCCTGATATGGGTCTGAATTCAAAAAATAAATTTTTCTGAGGACTTTTTATGGTTCCTCTTACTAGAGGACATCATAAGGAACAAAAAACGTTTATATTGTGCTGAGTTATTCCCAACAGGAGCAAAGTTACGGGCCACTCTTCATAGGAAATCATGAATAGCCTTATCTTCATTTATCTTAATTTATCCTGATATGGGTCTGAATTCAAAAAATAAATTTTTCTTAGAACTTTTTATGGTTCCTCTTACTAGAGGACACCATAAGGAACAAAAAACGTTTATATTGTGCTGAGTTATTCCCAACAGGAGCAAAGTTACAGGCCACTATTCATAGGAAATCATGAACAGCCTCATCCTCATTTCTCTTCATTTATCCTGATATGGGTCTGAATTCAAAAAATAAATTTTTCTGAGGACTTTTTATGGTTCCTCTTACTAGAGGACATCATAAGGAACAAAAAACGTTTATATTGTGCTGAGTTATTCCCAACAGGAGCAAAGTTACGGGCCACTCTTCATAGGAAATCATGAATAGCCTTATCTTAATTTATCTTAATTTATCCTGATATGGGTCTGAATTCAAAAAATAAATTTTTCTTAGAACTTTTTATGGTTCCTCTTACTAGAGGACACCATAAGGAACAAAAAACGTTTATATTGTGCTGAGTTATTCCCAACAGGGAAAAAATTACGGGCTACTTTTCATAAAAACCCATGGACTGCATCCTCCCTGGGCAGTCGCGGCATCACAAGTCAAAAACAAAATTTTTTTCCAAGACTTTTTTGGAATTCGCTTACTAGAAGACATCGTAAGAAACAAAAAATGTTCATATTCCATGGGGTTATTTCTAACAGGAGAAAAATTGCTAACGCCCGTCCACTGCAATTTCCAAAAAAATCAAGAGAAGTTTCACCCTCTGCCCCTTGACAATTCATATCAGTCTTAATACGCACAAATAAACATGTACACCATAAACTCAAAAATTTCCCATTAAAATTTCAAAACTCCCTCGATACAAAACGAGCCTCTTAAAATTGAACAGTAAAAAATAAATAAAATCCAATTTAAAAATTTCTTAGCCAAAGAATTCAAAGTTTTCTCTCAGCCATTATCCTAAAATTCAAAATAAATGTAATTTTAAAAAATAAATATTTTTTTTCCCCATATACACCAACGTATAGAATTCTTTAGTAAATTGAGAACCGGGAAACCGAGAGAAATACTATTACTGCAAATACAAAACTGTATCTCCAGTATAGTGGAATTTCTTTATCGCCTCAGGGATTTTCAGCTCATTTTCCTTTTATATTTTTTCTCTATTTCTCTTTGTAAAAAAAATTAATGATAATCTTCTTTCGCTATCAGAATAGTTTACAAAATAAAATATTCAAATAAAAAGACCAAATTTCGTCCCATTGACAGAAGATAAATTTTTTACGTCTATTAATAAGCAGTCGGAGTCTATTATTGTCTTGCATTAAAAAAACTAAAGCAAACTCATCGTTTATTACCGTAGATATTTTCCTACATCCCTTTGGTAGTTACATTACTCCCTTAGACATTTCTCAGCGGACCCTCACCACTACAACTATTACTGCTCTAGTTCTTCTGACGGGCATGGGAATGGGTATGGGTCTGGCTCTGGATATGGGTTGCATTAATTGCCTCAGTGAGATTGCACATTGGATCTCTAACTAAATTCTCACCACGCCTCGGGTCGTAATAGATAACATACGTACTTGTATGTTACTATCTATCTATCACCGGCGAGTAATTTCATTTCTTTTCTATTAAACTTCATACTCTGCTTCTATTTCTATCTCGATCTCGGTCTCTATTTATTTTTTTTTTTTATATTCTATACCTAATAAACTCGTTATTGCTCATAAAATGAACCTGTTATTTGTTGCCCATTGGGTTAAATAGATTTTATTATATGTTACTACGTACAGGGTACACACAAACTGTCCAATTGGATTATTGTGTAATTTAAAGGCAGGCGGAGGAATAATAATAAAAATTTGTTGACTTAAACGGCCGCCTATTTTTAAAACCCTTCATATCGTATCGATAATTTTTTTTTATTGCTGATGGCATTTATAAAAGGGGAAAATTGTGCGTTAACTATTGTCATGATGACCTCAGAGGATCAATAAATAAATTTCATTTCATTTATTGGAAATTTTTTTATACTGAGAAATTTTATTAACTTTAATTGGCTGTATCTACTAAATTATTGACTCTAGGAAATTTGGTAAAGAAACCAAAATTGTAGAAAATTAAATTTTCTATTATTTTGGTCCTTATAAAAAATTATTTTGGATCAATTTTCAAAAAGTTATAGCCGTTTAACCGATTTGATCATTTTTTTAAGTACTAAATTTATTTGTATTGACTCTAATTGACTGTATCTTCTAAATTATTGACTCTAGGAAATTTTGTAAAGAAACAAAAATAGTAGGAAATTAAATTTTCAATCATTTTGATCCTTATAAAAAATTATTTTGGATCAATTTTTGGAAAGTTATAGCCGTTTAACCGATTTGATATTTATTTTACATAATGAGTTTATTTGTATAGATTTTAATTAGCTGTATCTTCAAAATTATTGACTCTAAGAAATTTGGTAAAGAAACCAAAATTGTAGGAAATTAAATTTCCTATCATTTTAGTCTTCATAAAAAATTATTTTGGATCAATTTTCAAAAAGTTATAGCCGTTTAACCGATTTGATCATTTTTTTAAGTACTAAATTTATTTGGATTGACTCTAATTGACTGTATCTTCTAAATTATTGACTCTAGGAAATTTTGTAAAGAAACCAAAATTGTAGGAAATTAAATTTCCTATAATTTTGGTCCTTTTCAAAAATTACCTCAGACCAATAGTTTAGGAGTTAAAGCGGTTTGAACAGTAAGTCAATCGAAAAAACAAATTAATCAGTTTTTACTAAAAAAAAAAAAAAATAAATAATTAATGTCAATAATAAAAATTAATTACTGAAATAGATTTCTTAATTATCTTTGGTTCCCTTACTTGCAAAAAAAAATTTAAATTCAAAATATTTAAGTCTATTGTTCTCAATATACTTGACTGATCATTTCTTTCTTCTTTGTCGAACACTCCCGTGAGTGCTAGTTATATATATGTGTATATGTCCATATATATACAGTGTATTTTATGCATTTCAAAGGTAAATAGGTTACTCATTCTTCTAAGAGAAGCAACCTACCTCGTCTGGGATGCACTTTATCTCTATGCATTCCCTAGAAACCCGTAGACCTACGAAGTGCCAAACAGGGAAAGTGATGGGACAATAAAAAGCTGTCTAACTAATGTAAAAAAAAAAATATGAACACTCTCTATAACCTACTAGTAATTTTTTTTTAATTGATACTACATGTGACTTTACTCGTGCACGTATCAAAGACCGTAAATATAAATTTTTATTATAGAAAAAAAAAAAAAAAACTCAACGTGCAAGTCCGCGTTAAAAGCATCGGGAATTTAAAACCCCATTTTATTTAACTCTCGAAAAACTTTTCACGATATTTACAACTATTTTCATTTCATTTATTCATTTATCACGATTATATATTTTTTTTTTTAATTTGTTTACCTAAAAAATTTTTAACGAGCCAAGTTTTTTACTCGAGTTAAAAAAACTGCGCCTTTTTTTATTTATAATAAAAATGACCCTTATATTTATTTTATCAGGCGGTTATTTGTTTCTTTTTTGAAGTCAAGTAATTGTAAGTTCGTTATATATTTGGTAAAAATAAAAAAACTGAATAGAAGAAAAAAAAAATCGGGGTGAAACCTATAACTTCCCGAATTTTTTGAAAATCGTCGATTTTCTCAGCGGGAAGTTAAAAAAAATTGAATATAGACTTCAATAACTCCGTTTATGAAAGAATGTAATAGCGGACGTTCTAATCAACTACCTGAAAAAACCAACAAGATTTCATAAATCACCATGTCACTTATGAAGAATTTAAGAAAAGAACCTCCGATCCACCCAATATGGCTTCAACTTGATGCAGTTTTGCCAAATGAAAAGGTGGAATTCCTTGTGGCGTGTATCAGGCGCTTCTACAATAAATTGAATGTCTTTTCGACGATCGATTATCTGCATAAAATGTAAGTCGAATGTAATCGACTGATCCTCGAGAACTTGGATGTGACAGTCGATGCATTTGTGGAAGGCGCTAATGAGACTGCTGCATTTATATTGGCTGCCATCAATGCGGCGAATGCGGGTAGGGAGGCCCCGTTCACTCTGGTGATTTATGCCTTCGGCAGGACCGGTTCGGGGAAGTCGTTTACATTATTCGGCGATGATGCCCGTAACATTCCCAGTCTTGCGAGCACATTATTTCCGGATGAAACACCTCAGAATCTTTAGTTTTAGTAAGTCGCACATGGTTGCTTATAATGTCAGCAAACTTATATACCTAGTAAAAACGCGGTATGTTTAAATCAGACCGTTCATTTGCAAAGAGATCGCTCTGCTATCTTTGCCCTATTACGAGCATCGTCTTACTATCAACATGCAACATCCAAAAACTACACGCTAAAAGAAATATATGAGTGATCATTATAGAGAATGAGCTATCAAAAATAATTTAATATTATTTCAAAATGATAGAATATTTATTTAAGAATTAAATAAATGTATATTTAGAAGAATAATTTATTTCCTTCACACGTACTTTTTTTCGTACGATGACAAAGATTGTTCAGGTTAACATCAATATTAAACACTAATGTCATAGTGTAATACAGTATACTCCTATATGACTATTGAAAGGGAATATACAAACTCTGAAATAAGTATCTTACCAGGGACACCACAAATGGTGGGCGCGATCTAGCGGCGAGCACGGAACTACTCGCGCTGCTGCTGCTTAGCACCATAACGTTTAAATCAATAATCATTAGGTTCAAATATATACTTATTAACCTCCAACAAATATATATAATTAGACTGTCTCAAATTAAGCAACTATTTTTTTTTTTTTTGAAGAACTTTGAAAAATCGAAAGGGTATCTCAAAATATGGTGACAGTTAAATGCCAAGCTCCTAAAAAAATCAACGAGTCTAATCTCACGCCGTTACTAAATATTAACATTACGAATCGAAAATTTCCGACGATTCCCGACGGTGACTTACTTTCTAGAAGGATTTTATAGTTCAGTTATAACCTAAAATGGCCGGCTTTTGGAACATTCACCCCATTTTTGATCAGACTAAAATTTTCTAAGAGTAAAATAAAAAATAATAACACAAAAAATAAATTTTTTCATCATTTTAAAAGGAAACGAAGTATCGAAACTAATAGTTGTGATAAATTTAAGCTTTGGCTCAATTTTTATTGTTATTTTCTTCAATAAAACTCAACAGTTATCAAATTTTGTATTTTTTTTCCAAACTTACTTTTCGAAAATATTTATTGTTATTAATTATAAAACAATAGAGAGGATGATGAATTGGTAGAGCTAATAAAATAAATGACGAGAGATCGATTGTCGTGCACTTCTCTATGGGTTTCTACTCTCCTTTGCTCTGTTCTCTGATATGATGACTATGACTATGTCTATTATATGTGCACTAGACTACTATACAGTACATACGAGACATACGAGACGAAGCATGATATCATGTTTGGAAATTGAACAAAGGTACAACGCGTACATGACCCTTGAGTAAATCTCATCATCCTTCTATTGGTCGAGTCCAGTCTCGACTCGACTCGAGACGGATTCTTGCCTCTACATTATAGAGTATCATAAATTATTGCTCCATCTCCTCACGTTATATACATTATATATATTATGTTCTCTGATTTATTTTCGTCTATTTTATTATTTATCAAAAACAACAACTCGAGTTACTTTAATTTGACACCGGCTATTGTTAGATTATAACTACGATGAGAAAATATTAAAAAATATGAACATTTTTTACTTGGCCCGCAGAATTAAATTTGAATAGACGAGAAATGCTGAGCCCGGGGGTTTAGTTGACCTACAGCTCAAGTGCACGTCAATGTACGAGATGAAAAATACTTCTTTCAATTTTACGAGCAGTACAAGAGCTCGTTCGTTAGTAAAATACATCGTTATGTACTAACGTTCATGTATTCATTTTTTTCGTTATTAAGAAAAAAAATTATAATGACATATCCTTGCGCTAATTCAATGCTCAGTTAATTTCATAACTATTTTGGATTCATCTTCATTTATGTATCGAAATTAAATTAGAGGAATTTTGAGCTTAGAAAATATATAAAGAAAAGAATATTTATTTCAAACAGCCATGAGACTTTTTTTTATCATCACACGAGTAAAGGAATGCGTAAAAATTAATACAGATCGGCCACAGTCAAAATTTTATTTCGTTTGAACAAAAAAATGCAACATTGCTATGAACAGCTAACGCATCTTGCGTAAAAAAAAAATTTCTTTTGTATTAAGGAATACACTGAGAAATAAATTTTCTGCTGACAACTAAATTTTAGTTATGACAAGAAAATGATTTGATTGCCCATCGCCAATCATATATTTGGTTGTTTTCACTAAATATTTTATTATTCACCAACAAAACGAGTAAAGATAATTACGCGTTTAGTAGCAAGCATAAAATCAAATTGATTACTTGTAGAGTGTATAAAGTTGTCATAATGAAATATATGAGTGTTCATTATAGAGAACGAGCTATTAATAATGATTAAATATTATTTTAAAATGACAGAATATTTATTTAAGACTCAAATAAATACATGTTTAGAAAAATAATTTATGTCTACAGAAAAAAGTCTCATTGAATTTTTACGTACATTGAAATATTCCGATGCAATAGTAACCCAATGTCCAAAAGTAAATTTTTACGTTATTTTCCTCAATTGATCTCTTGTTTATTTTCTCTGTAACTCAGAAACTATCAGAGATACGTTATTAAGCTTTCATACCTTTTTTGTAGCAAATTAAATTTCCTACAACTTTTATTTGAAACTTTTTTTCATACAACTTATAATTCCGCTGGAAAATTAATTTGTTCATAAAAACTCGAGTTTTTTGTTTTCATAAAATTAAATTAAATACACTGAGAATAACATTTTTTTCTGACAACTAAATTTTAGATATGACAAGAAAATGATTTGATTGCCCATTGCCAATCATATATTTGGTTGTTTTCACTAAATCTTTTATAATTCACCAACAAAACGAGTAAAGATAATTACGCGTTTAGTAGCAAGCATAAAATCAAATTGATTACTTGTAGAGTTTATAAAGTAGTCATAATGAAATATATGAGTGTTCATTATAGAGAACGAGCTATTAATAATAATTGAATATTATTTTAAAATTACAGAATATTTATTTAAGAGTCAAATAAATACATGTTTAGAAAAATAATTTAATTCCTTCACACGTACTTTTTTTCATACTATGACAAAAATTGTTCAGAAAAAACATTAACATTAAACATTAATGTCATAGTGTAATACAGGATACCCCTATATTACTATCAAAAATTTTCAGCGAGTAACGCGTCCCATAAATGCTTCAAGATCGGAATATAAAAACTCTGAATGGGTTTCTTACCAGGGACACTACAAAGCTGTGGGCGCGATCTAGTGGCGAGCATCGAACTACTCGCGCTGCTGCTGCCGAGCACCATAACTTTTAAATCAAAAATCATTAGGTTCAAATATATATTTATTAACCTCGAACAAATATATATATTTATTCTAAATGAATATATTTTTTTGTATCTAAGTAATATTTATAAGAGTTAATATACTAATATTTTGCTTTAAATATTTTGATTTGTTGACACTACAAAATAGTTTGGTTGTCCATTAAATAAATATTTTCTTAACTTTACTACATGATTTTATTATCTTAGAGAGAGAAATATTAATGTCAACCAAATAGAGTCTATTAAATCATTTGTTAAAAATGATAAAATAAATTATATTGACGTAATAAAATTTAGTTGTCCCAAATAAATTTTAGTTTAACAGAATTTAACAAAACAAATTTAATTGTCCAAAGAGAAATTTTTTTCAGTGTATGTCTGAATAATTAAAGTTTTTTTTAAATATTTCGAATTCCGTGTAGTCAACTTGATTTAATTCGAATTATTATTAAACAAGATTTCTAATAAGAAAACGGAACTCGAAAGTAAGTTATAATAAAATATTTAAACTACTTGCAAAAGTTCATAGTCATACTTTTCAACCCTTACACTCGGAAAATTCGCTATCGCAAACTTATAATGTACTTTTGTTGAAATAGTTTCAGTCGAATGAAACCGTATGCATATATATATGAATATATATATATAACATAGTGTTTATACATTCATTCAAAGGTAACATTGATCCAGAAAAAATCAGGAGTGAATTTGGAGAAATTTAAATAAATAAAAAATCATCCGCTCCGAATTCACTCCCGATTTTTTACAGTTTACTGTACACAGAAAAAAAGTATTTCTTCGCATAAGAAATATTTTGCACTCTGAGTTGAAGACAAAAATTTTCTTAGGAGGAAGTAAAATTTTTTTGCGACAAAAAATTCTTTTTTTTCTGTCTAATTAAATAAAAATTAATTTGATTTTGTAAAAAAATAATTAAATAAATAAAATAACTTGTGACATTCCATTAAATTTGTTCTCTTTAAAAAATACTCATTTATACACATATATATTTAGTTATTTATTTCCTTTCAACAGGATAAAGAGAAACGTGACGACCGACATTCGTTCGAGTTTATGGGTCACAGTTGAAAAAATTCAAAGAATTACCAACGGAAGCTGCGAGTTTAAGTATAAGGGTGAAGGTTGTAAATAAGGGTGGAAATAATAATAATAATAATAAATAACTTTGTTAGATGTTATGATGAGCGAAACAAATTTTATAAATTTATCAAGAGATAAGACTCTTAATAAAAATACATAATAGCAATAATTATATTTTTGTAAAAGCTCTAATTATTTTCATCAGCCTGCAGATGCGCGATATTTTGAAATAAAAAAAAAAGATGAGATATTGTTTGCTTGCAAAAAGTGTAAGATTAATTAAAAGTAAGTTATAAATGGTCATATATAATGACAAAGTTTATAAAATAGTTGATGGTCCTGGGGATCAAGATTATCTTCTTATAAGGAAACAATGGATAATGCAGTGCATATTATATAAATCTCAGGAAAATCTAGGAATGTAACAGACCCGACCAGCTCATTACTCTTTTCATACACTCGGAGGCTTTCTGCGACCGAAGTTCGTACGTCTTTAATTAAAACCTCTCTGTCTTTCTTAATTCATATAATAACTTTGCAGTATGTCTCTACTTTATCTGGTCAACGTAAAAATGTGAAAAAATATTTTTATGAAATTTTATAAGATTTCATAGTTTTAGGAAATTGTATGAAATTCTGCAATATTTTAAAGAATTTTATGGTATGAAATTTATAGAATTCTATAAAACTTTAGAAAATTCGTTTCATTTCATGAAATTTAAATCCAGTACTTAAAATAATGATTTTAGAAAATTTTCATTTATTTTCGATGATAAAATTTTTGGAAAATAAATTTCATTCCATGAAATAAAATGTGGTACTAAAGATAATGATTTTCTAAAATTTTATGAAATTGCATCAAATTTTTCTACAGGAAATGTATGAAATTTAATCAGATTCCATAAAATTTAAATCCAGTATTGGAGAGAATGATTTTTTGAAGATTTTTGTAGTTTTGTAAAATATAAAATTTTTTCACGTGTCTATTAAAGAAGTAGACTCTGGCCCAGAAGTACCGACTTATCTATACAAATTTAATTACTATGACAAAAAAACAGCGATGAGTCAAAAGCTTCTTAACATCGACGTTCCAGGTAAAACTGATATTAATTTACTGAGTAAATTAATCAATTAATTAATAATTTTTGTTGCTAATGAGGAACTTCTTATGGTGAAGAAATATTTTATTTGTTTAACGCAAATATATCAAAATTATTGAGTACGATATCCACCAACGATTTTTGGAACTATGGACCAATTTTGCCAAAATTGGGTATATATTAAATGCCAAAAATTATTTATATTTTTTTTTTTTGACCAAAAAAATTTCTGTAAATTGAGACGCGAAATTTTTTAGTCACAAATCGAAGTTCATATTTTTATGATACATCGCAGGCTCTATAAAAACTTTGTTAGACAAAGTCATAAAACGAATGGCTTCAAAGTTACGGACTGTAGTTTAATTTATGTTAAAGTTTTATAAAAAAAATAAATTGCTCGATTTAATTTATCACACTTCGGACTTATTTGGAACTTTGAAAGCTTTCTTTGTCTCAAGACATTTTTCGTTTCTAATAAATGTTTTTGCTTGTGGAATTTTTTTTCTAAAACGAAGATAAAAAAATTGGAAATTTAGTCCTTAGAAAATATGTTTAATTACTAATTTACTGTTATCGAAATTTTGTTACGGGAATCCCAATAACAAAAAATCTGATTTCATTCCAATTGTATGGCAGCCTATTGACAATAAACCGGATGAGTATATACTATATAATTTACTTTATATATATATCTTCAAAAATATCAGATAAACTCAGGTTAATTAAGGAAAATAACTTAATTAATCAAATACTAAAAAGTATTAAGTAAATTATTTATCAGTGATGATGCCCGAGAAAAAATTTTTCGGCCTATTTATTAAGAATAACAAAATTTCGGTGTTTTTTCGGCCAACTTTCGATCCTTTTCAAAAAAATTCTACGACTTTAGCGAAATTCGGCAAAACATTTTTACCTGGGTTGAGTTAACTCAATAATAGAAGGGCGCGAATAGTTTGAACTTACAAATTATTCGTACAATGTTAAAAATAATTTGAAAATTACAATACAAAAGGAATTGAATTTTCATAACTAGATATTTGAATTGTATTTTCAATGAAAAAATCTTCAAATTTAACCCTTTAGAGTCTGACCTTGAAACCCCACTCTTCGAACTGGCGAAGCCCGATAGAATTAGAAAGAGCGCGAAGCAAATGCAACAGGGCCGTATTATAAGAGAAAAAATTTCACCTAAGCGGGAATTAAAAATTATTTTATTTTATATTTTTAATTTATTAAATAATAACTATCAAAGAACTTAAATTCAAAGTAAGAATAACATTTGGTTTCATTATAAATATAGTTAAGTAATATTGCAATTACATAGCAATGTATAAAATTTTTAAAATTTTTCTAACCTTACTTTCGGAGACTATTTCCTCACGTCAACAATACTAACTACGGCACTGTCGATGAACGCAGCGCGAGATTGAAACGAGTGGAAGGGTACTCACAGGCACACTACTACTCTCACATGTCACTCATACATGCTCACGGGACTCTACGATTCGCGCTCTCCCCACTAGTCTCACACGGAGACGTTTCGAGATCCTCTGACTCTAAAGGGTTAATATACGTAATTTAATAATCAAGCTGGTATTCAAAATTAAGAAAAAAAATATGAATTTTGTTAAACGTACTTAAAATTTATACTTGATTTTTAAATTTTCAAAGCAAGTATTGAAAAATCTAAAACATATATTGAATTTTGAAAATTCTATTTGAAATTTCATAATACTTATTTGAAAATTCAAAAAAAAGTATTTGAAAATCCAAAGTGTTAATTTGAAAATTCAAAAACGTGTATTTTAAACTCATATGAAATTAGTAATGAAATTTCAAGAACAAATGTATGTGTTTAATGCGTTATATACAATCTTTGAAAATTCAAACAATTTTTTTTACAGTGTGTCAATTGAGTCGAACTTCGAATCGAATAATTGGAATAATTCGAAACTTTCCCAATTATCCGTAAATTCTCGGATTATTCTAAAATTTTCTTTAGAATAACTCAAAATTATTATATTTTTTCGCATAGTTCAAATTTTTGTCTACAGTAAATAGAAATTGAATATCCGAAAGCTCACCAGAATTTTCTCGAGTAATTTGAAAAGTTCGAACACAATTCGCACGATCCTACTAAATAAGTTTACACATGAACGTAAAATTTGTCTACAATTGAATAGAATAAAAAATCAAATTTATTATACCTCTGACTATATTTTTTATTAATTAAAAATCTAGATTGTAATTTTGTATCAGAATTTATAATGATACCATGCAATAATGTAACGAAATACAATAGAAAGATAAGGGATCTGTCATTGTCATTGCGATGACATTCTTGATGATGATTATGTGACATGAGTCGTAGAAAAATAGCGTTAATACATACGTGGTGTTACGGAAAAAGCTGTCGAGTAAATTCGGTAGCGTGATATAGTCATTCAATAAAAGAGTTTCCTTGTTGAAGCTTATCAAGATAAATTTCACAGAGTACAGCATTGCTACAAGTTTACCTCTTTTTTTATTTATTTATGATCTGCTTTTGTGTTTAGTGATTAAAGAAGGGATGTAATTAATTATTTATATAATAACCAGTAGTATATATTGACTAAACAGTCGAAGATTTGAACCAGAACTCTAGTAGACTAATAAGTCTACCCGATAGTTGAATATGATGATGGCACGAAAATTCAAAGTTATGTTTTACGTGACGTTGTTGAGTATAGTTTTAAAAATTGTCCAAAGTAAGGATTTGTCGAGACCAATTATAGAAGTGCATCAGGGTAAATTGCGAGGTGTTGAACAGCTGACTGTCAATGGCAATAATTATTTTGCGTTCCGAGGTATTCCGTACGCGAAACCGCCAATCGGGGAGCTGAGATTCAAGGTTTTGTATTTGAAATTTTGATAAATTTGTTATTAAGATTTATAATTTGTGGAATAATTTAATAGGATCCAGAGCCAGCGGAAGAATGGTCTGGTGAGAGAGAAGCGAAGAAATTTGGTAACACCTGCCCGTTCAGCTATAAGGCGTTAATGGGGAAAGAAGATTGTCTTTTTTTGAACGTTTACACAACGACGTTGACACCTGACGTACCACGGGCGGTTATAGTGTCGATTCATGGCGGTTCCTTTTTCTTGGGCTCTGGAAATGATCAATTATTTGGTCCGGATTTTCTTATCGAGAAGGACGTTATTTTGGTCACGATAAACTACCGTCTAGGAATATTAGGTACAGATTGGAGTTTTCAAAATTACGTTATTTTATTTGAATAAAAAATAAATAATTAATCGAATCGTAGGTTTTCTTAATTTGGACGAAGAAGAGGCTTCAGGTAACCAGGGGTTAAAAGATCAGGTGATGGCTCTGAAATGGGTACAGCAGAACATTGACAAATTTGGTGGAGATCCAAATAATGTTACCATTGCTGGTGAAAGTGCCGGAAGTGCTGCCGTTCATTATTTGACTTTATCTCCTCTAGCTGAAGGTTCGCAATAAACTAAATATAGTTATCATTTATTCTCTACGTTTTATGAAATTGTCATCGTGGGAATTTTTCAGGATTATTTCATAAAGCTATTTTACAAAGCGGAGTTGCAACGAATCCATGGGCAAGTACATCAGCAGAGTCTATAATCAGAGAAAGTGAAAAAATAGCAGAAAAATTGGGAAATAAAGTTTCCGATACGAAACAAATTCTTGAATATTTCAAAAGTGTCGATTTGGATAAACTAATCAATGCATCGCAGCCGCCTATGGCGATGACGGTAATGAACTTCAGACTTTAATTTTAAAAAATACTGAGTCATTTCCGACTAGTTTCCCTTAGTCACTATTTTTTTACAGACATTTCGATAAAATATACAGTCAAATTCTATTAACTCAGACCGTTAGTCTACAGGGCAGCGGAAATTTCCTCGAAATTCCGACTTATCAAATGTCCCTTCTTTTTTAAAGAATAAATTACACGCATGCGCTCTTACATTTACATGAATATACACAGACACATACAAACATATAATGTCAGGTGGGAGACAGGGTAGCTCGTAATGGGGGGTCAGGATCCGAGGAAGTTCCGAGTTAATGGAATTTGACTGTACTTCAAATTTTTTTCCTGCAGAATATGTCGGAGCTCAAACTTCCTTTCGTTCCGTCGATAGATTCAAAATCAAAAAATCCATTTTTGGGAATTCCAGTAGAAGAAGCTGCTAAATCTGGTATTAAAGTTCCACATATTATCGGCTACACAAGTCACGAGATCATTGCGCTTTTCGCAGGTACTAACAATTGATCAAATTTCCTAATACCAAATTTTTAATTAATTCTGCTCACATTCGAATAAATTTTATTCAGTTGCGGAAGATGAACAGTACTCTATAATAAATGACAATCAAGACACGTTCTTTCCATTTCCAAGTGAAAAAAAATTTTTGCAGGACCGAAATGTGTCTTTGAAAGATATTAATGAATTTTTCATGGGTTCAAAAAAAATTGCAAAAGAAAATGCTCAAGCGCTTACAGCTTTACTAAGTGCTAGATTTTTTATAATAAACATCCACGACACACTTGAAACTCAATTGTCAGTATCCGACATACCAGCATATCTGTATAAATTTGATTATTACTCAAAAGAGACCTCGTTACTACGGAAATTTTTGCACACAGATTTGGAAGGTACACATAAATATTAATATTTTATATTCGAAGGTGTAAGAGAAATTTTCAATGATTTTATTTGTGCGTAATCAGGTACTTCGCATGCTGAAGATCTACTTTATATGTTCTTTCCCAAAATATTAAAAATGATGGGAATAAAGCCACCAGCTCCCGGTACAACTGAACATGACATTCAGCAACGATTCGTTGAACTGTGGACCAATTTTGCAAAAACTGGGTATGCGTTTTTTGTCTATTTCCTCAAAATTACAGTCGAATTCCATTAACCCGGAAGGTTAGTCGATGGAGGGGCGGAAATTTCGATTTATCGAATGCCCCTTCTCCTTTAAAGATCAAACTACAGCGCATGCGCTCACATCTATATACAAATGTGTAGTATCAGGTGGGAGACCGTAGCTCGTAGTGGGGGTCAGAATTGAGGGGAAGTTCCGAGTTAATGGATTCGACTTTACTGTTCACGAATGTCGTAACCTAAAATTTTTTTTTCAAATTCTGTTTCAGAATTCCAAATTCAAAAGTATCTGAATTAATTCCTGTTATATGGGAACCCGTGGACAATCCAACTGAGTACAAGTGTCTTAAAATATCAGAAGATCTCAGTCTTATCAATGAATCGAATATTTTACATAAAATAAAAAGTAGTCAGAATAAAAACTGATATTATATTTGGGTTTGATTTGTAGTATTTCTGAATAATCTGATTTCATTCCAATTGTATGGCAGAATTTTGATAATAATCCGGATGAGTATATTTCTTTGAAAATATCAGATAAACTCAGTTTAATTAAGGACAAAAATTTAATTAATCAAATACTAAAAAGTAGGGGAGGGTGGGGCAGAGCGGCCCCCCTGAAATTTTGATCAAAAAATAATTTTTTTTTTTTCGACCAATTACTATAAATCCGATATGTTTGCGCATTTTTACCCCTACGCATGATATTTGGGGCAAAATGAACAAGCCCAAAATTTCGAAAAAGTGATTTGTTCATATTTTTATCGTCAAAGTAAAAAAAAATTATTATAATTCCACATTTCTAGCCCTACGCATAACACCTGGGGCAAAATGGACCAGCCGAAACTTCCGGAAAAGTTATTTTTTCATATTTTTCCGCCGTTTCTCTACGTAAGAGGCAAATTTGGTCATTAAAAATTTCTGAAAGTAAAATTTTTTTTTTAGTTGATAAATTTTTGAAATAAAGTAAAACTATAGAATTGTTTTTTTTTTTTTATTAAATAACAATTAGTAATTAAGGTAATCGATAGTGAACGATTTATTACACCCAAAAAATTTTTTTTGAGTAAGATAAAACCAAAAATAGTTGTCAAGAGAAAGAAATACATTCTTAATGATGAAAACAATTTAAAAAAACAAAAAAACGAAAAAAAAAATTTTTTTATCATTATTTGGAGGGGGGCCGCTCTGCCCCACAAAAAAAAATTTTTTTTTCAGAATTTTGGCAAAATGTCCATAAATTTGTTCGAAATAGGACAAAAGCAAAGTGATCTTATGGTTCAAAGCCACAAAAAGTAATAATTGGCTTAGGGGGGCCGCTCTGCCCCACCCTCCCCTACTAAGTAAATTATTTATTAGTGATGATGCCCGGGTAAAAAAATTTCAAGTCTAAATATTAATAAAATTTTATTTCGGCCGAAAAAAGACCGACTCAATTTATCAGTAAATTTTCGGCCTATTTATTAAGAATAACAAAATTTCGGTGTGTTATCAGCCAACTTCGACCCTTTTCAAAATAATTCTACGGCTTTGGCGAAATTTCGGCCAAATATTTTTACCCGGGTTGAGTAAACTCAATAATAGAAGCGCGCGAATAGTTTGAACTTACAAATTATTCGTATCAAATCGAATCGAACTTCGAATTATTTTTAAGTTTTCGAGTTATTGTTATATTTTTTCGCATAATTCAAATTTTCGTCTCCAGTAAATAAAAATTAAATATCCGAAAGCTGATCGGAATCTTCTCTATTCGAATCGAGTAATTTGAAAAGTTATAATTGTTCAAAAATTTTGAATTATTCAATTCTATCAAATTATTCGATTCAATTCCCGCACCCCTACTAAATAATTGTACACATGAATGTAAAATTCGTTTTTAATTGAATAAAATTATATATCAAATCTAATATATCTCTAAACATTTTTTGAGTAACCAAAAATCCATGTTACAATTTTGTATCAGAATTTATAATGACACCCGTCTAATAATGTAACGAAATATAATAGAAAGGGAAGGGATCTGTCATTGTCATTGCGATGACATTCTTGATAATGATTATGTGACATGAGTCGTAGACAAATAGCGTTAATATATACGTGGTGTTACGGAACAAGCTGTCGAGTAAATTCGGTTGCGTGATATAGTCATTTAGTTAAGGAGTGTCCTTGTTAAGCTCATCAAGGCGAACTGCACAGAGTACAGAATTGCTGCAAGATCACCTCTTTTTTATCTATCTATGATCTGTCTTTGTGTTTAGTGATCAAAGGAGGGATAGTTAATTATCTATATAATAACCGGTAGTATATATTGACTATAAGCAGTCGAAGATTTGAATCAGAGCTCTAGTAAACTAATAAGTCTAGCCGGTAGTTGAATGTGATGATGGAGCGAAAATTTAAAGTTATGTTTTACGTGACGTTTTTGAGTATCGTTTTGAAAATTGTCCAAGGTCAGGATTTGTCTGTAAATTCGACAGTTAGTAGACCTATTGTACAAGTGCATGAGGGTAAAGTGCGAGGTATTGCAGAGACGAATGTCAATGGCAATAATTATTTCGCGTTCCGAGGTATTCCGTACGCGAAACCGCCAATCGGGGAGCTGAGATTCAAGGTTTTGTATTTGAAATTTTGATAAATTTGTTCCCGTGTAAAAACAATTCGTTCCAAAAAGATTCCAAAAAAGTTCCGCATGTGGAACTTCTAAACATGAGACAGATTAGAAGTTCGAATGGAACTTTTTTGGAATGTTAGTAATTTTGATGGTAAAAAAAAAGTTTTTATGAGCAAATTTAAAGTCAAAAACGGACGTTCTTAGAACTTTGTTGGAATTTTATACAGACATTCCAAAGAAGTTCCAGAATCACCACTTTGACTTTTTTATGGACTATAAAAGGCATTCCAAAACGTTCCAAAATCACTACTTTTGCATCTTTTGTAGACTAATGACCTTCTAGAAACATGCCAAAATAGTTAAAAAATCACTACTTTTGAATTTTTTATAGAACTAAAAAAAACGTCCAAAAAAAATTCCAAAAATGTTCCAAGAACGTCCTTTTTTGATTCTAAATTTGCTCATAAAAACTTTTTTTTTCCATCAAAATTACTAACGTTCCAAAAAAGTTCCATTTGAAGTTCTAATCTGTCTCATTTTTAGAAGTTCCACATGCGGAACTTTTTTGGAATTTTTTTGGAACGAATTTTTTTTACACGGGTTATTGAGATTTATAATTTGTGGAATAATTTAAAAGGATCCAGAGCCAGCGGAAGAATGGTCTGGTGAGAGAGAAGGAAAGGAATTTGGTAACGTCTGCCCGAGTTATGGGTTTTCTAAAATGGTAATGGGGAATGAAGACTGTCTTTATTTGAACGTCTATACAACGGAATTGAATCCTGATGAAAAACGAGCTGTCATGGTCTGGATTCACGGGGGCGCTTTTGTGCTCGGATCTGGAAACGATGATACGTATGGTCCGGATTATCTTTTAGAGAAAGATGTCGTGGTAGTTACGATAAATTACCGACTTGGAGTATTCGGTTCGTCATAAATTTAGTAACAAATTTCTTAGCGCGGGTTAAATATTTTCATTTTAATGAACACGTGAATTGTAGGGTTTCTTAATTTGGACGACGAAGAGGCGCCAGGTAACCAGGGTTTGAAAGATCAGGTCATGGCTTTAAAATGGGTACAGCAGAATATTGATAAATTTGGTGGCGATCCAAATCGCGTTACTATTTTTGGTGAAAGTGCCGGGGGTGCCGCAGTTCATTATTTGACTCTTTCTCCCCTCGCTCAAGGTCTGAAGAAAATAATATATTTTTTATTGTTTACTTTTACAATCAACTGACGTTAATTCCCACAGGGTTGTTCCATAGAGCGATTTTACAAAGCGGCGTTGCCACTAACCCGTGGGCAAGTGTGTCGACATCCATGAAAGAAGAAGCTCAAAAAATAGCTGGGAAATTGGGGAGTGAAATTTCAGATACGAAACAACTTATCGAGTATTTTAAGACCGTTGATACAAAGAGTTTACTTGAGGCCGAGGAGTCTTTTAGATCTTGGAAGGTAAGTGTCACATGGCGGAAGAAGACGTTCCCGGGTCAAAAATAAAACTTGATTTAGACTTGGTTTACTAAGTCGAAATTTGGAGCCGTTTTTCACAAGACAAACTCGACTTTTTTTACGGAGGTATGAAATATATTAAGTTTTCGCCTTGGTTTAGACTTAACTGGCTTACTTAGTCACGATTTAAGACGAAAAAGTTTAAATCAAGTCGAAATTTACTTGGTTTAGACTTATTCGACTTAAATTTTAAGACGAAAATGTCAAGATCAAGTCGAAATTGACTTGGTTTAGACTCATTCGACTTAAAATGTAAGGCGAAAAAGTCTAAATCAAGTCGAAACTGAATTGATGTAGACTTATTCGACTTAAATTATAAGTCGAAAAAGTCAGAACTAAGGTGAAATAATTTTGATATATTAAGGCGAAAGTAAGGCGAATAAATGACTTTTTTTCGACTTGGTTTAGCAAGTCAAAAGTAATGTGAATGACTATCGTGCTCAAAGTAAAGACGAATAAGTTGAAACTAAGATGAAAACATTTGAAAAAATTGAAAAAAATTAAATTTAAGTCGAAAAAGTCGAGATCTTATCAAAAAATCGTCGGCAAATCGATAACTTCAAAAGAAAATAAGGCGAAGCGAGCCTGAATCAAGTTTTATTTTTGACCCGGGTTGTTAGGCCGTTTATGAAAAACAATTTGTTATTCTTTATAGAATTTCTATGAAATCAAATTTCCCTTCGTGCCATCAGTAGATTCAAAATCCAAAGATCCATTTCTCAGTATTCCGGTGCAAGAAGCTGCTAAATCTGGTATCAAAGTTCCTCACATAATTGGCCATACAAGTCACGAAGGAATCATATTTATCGCAGGTATACTGCATATTTTTTTTCAAATTCAAAATTCATCAGTTCAAAATAGCCGACGTCAAATGATATTTTTTTGACATCAATTTACTCAGGTCTACAAGACGATAATTACGCAGAAATAGAAGCCGATGACACTTTAGTACTTCACCCAAATCAAAGAAAAATTTTGCAACACTTGAATATATCCGTTGCGGACGTGAAGAAATTTTTCATGGGGAACAAAGAAGTGAAACGTGAAAACGATAAACAGTTCGTAGATTTAGTTAGCGCGGGACTTTTTTTGATGAATATTCATGACACAGTGGAAATTCAAACTTCAATTCCTGGTGTACCGACATACTTTTATAAATTTGATCACAGCTCAGGAAATATTTCAGCAGTGAAAAAAATGTTCAAGACCGATTTGGAAGGTACAGTCGATAGTAACTGACAGTTTTTGAATAGAATGACGTTTAGAAAAATCTATGGAATTTCTTGTTGACAGGAACTTCTCATGCCGACGATCTGTCATATTTGTTCCTGGCCAAAAGTGCAGAAGAACTCGGGATCAAACCGCCGGCTTTGGGTTCTACTGATTATATTGTCAAAGAGAGATTCGTTGAACTATGGACCAATTTCGCCAAAACTGGGTATTTATACTTCGCAACCAACAAGTTTATGCCTAAAATTATTTGTTTGATGTGACATTTTTTTCAGAAACCCGAATTCAAAAGCGTCGGAATTGATTCCTATTGAATGGCAACCGGTTGATAGTTCTACTGAATACAAGTGTCTAAAAATTTCAAAAGATCTCAGTTTGATCAAGGAATCAAACATTTTACAGAAAATATCAAAAAGTCCCCATAAAAAAAATTTATCCTCCCTATTATCATTTTACGTCGATTCCCTAATACATTTATTGGATGATTTCAAATCTAAATTAACAAATTGATGATTTAATGAACCCTGATTAAACAACTGAATTCGACCGAATTAAAAATTTTAATTCTGTTATATTCTGTCGAATTCCGCAAAACAGAATTCAACTGAATTGAAAATTTAAATTTGAATTTAACAGAATAAATCGATTTAAAAATTTCAAATTCGTTTTAATTCGGATTCAGAACCAGAAATTGGAGAATTATTTTCGAATTAATCAGAATTAAACTGAATAGAATTATTTAAATTCGTTTTAATTCGGGCCAATTCTGGTTTTCCTGCCAAATTAGACAGAATTCATTTTTAAGTTAGGTACCAAATTAACAGAATTTATCTGAATTAAATAGAATTGAAAATTGAATTCTGTTTAATTCGATCGAATTCAGTTGTTTAATCAGGGAAATATCTGCTCTGTAAAATATAAATGTATTGAATTGAAAGCAAATAAAAAAAATATCTAGTGAGTGTCGTCTAATTAATCAATTTTACCGAAATTTGAATGATTTCATGAACGCATCGAATATTTTACTGCTTAAAAAAAAAAAATTATCGAAATAACCTGCAGTAAAAATTTACTTAGGGTCAGTAAAAATTTTTTCCGTCAAGAAATTAATTTTTTTCTGTGTAGTTCATGAACGGCAATTAATTATTAGTTGTTTACTTCATTTCGAGATCGTAATTTATAGCATAGAAAAAAATGCGAACTTGCTCAGTCATAAAACGACACATAAATAAATCGCTCTATTATGATAATTCGATATAATTGATAGTGAATAATTTATTATTTTATCGTAGATGTAATTTTATGTATCAACATTACGAATGATTGTGTTTATAATTCGTTATATAATACAAGTTTTTCTTGATAACTTTGGACTTGGGACAGCTCTATGGCAAATTAAATCTACTGATTATTTTAATGTGTGAAAAAAATGCGGAAAGGGGGAAGGGAGACTTTAATAAGTGCAATTTTTATAATAATGTATGTGTCGATCGCAAATATGTAATAATTGGCAGCAGGAAGCTGAGAGATCGCAGATAGCTGGTAGTCTTAGAGGAGATTGTCGATTGTAATAGAGCGCGATGAAGTCTCATTTAAAAATTTTGTGTTGCTTATTATTAGTAAGTGTTGTTACAAAATCAGTGCTGTCAAGTGAGTCTGTAGATTCCGAAACAAAGAGACCTATTGTAGAAGTGAAAGATGGAAAACTGCAAGGTATTGAAGAAAAAACTATAAACGGAAATGTTTTCTACGCATTTCGAGGTATTCCGTTCGCTAAGCCACCGGCTGGAGAGTTAAGATTTAAGGTTTTGTATATTTTGAACTCTTTACTAGTTTATTTGAACTCGAGGGTCACAAAAATTGATCTGTTTTAGATAAAATAGAAATTTTAAGTTATTTCTATTCAATTTTACTTTTTATTCCCGGGTGAAAAAATTTCAAGCCAAAATAATAAGAAATTCGAAAGGCCGAAAAGTGGCCGACTCAATTTATCGACTAACTTTCGAACTATTTATTAAGAATAACAAAATTTTGTCGTGTTTTCGGCCAACTTTCGGCTTTTTCCAATAGAATTCTACGGCTTCAATGAGATTTCGGCCAAATTTCGGCCTCTTTAAATAAACTTCTATGGTTTCGGTGCAATTTCGGCCGAATGTTTTTACGGGGGATTTGTATTCAATTAACATGTGAAATTTAATGGAGATTTTCTCCTTCTACTCCTTCTCTAGACTATTTTCCAACTTGTTTTCAATCATTTTCAGTTTTGTTTCGGTCACCAGTCCACCAAAATAAGACTTTTACTGCCTATCGTTTTTTCGAGTTTGTTTTTGATCTAAAGACGATAAGAAACAGCTTAAAATTTTTAAAAAAATTTAAAGACAGATCAATTAGTCCAAATACATTCTAATTAAACTAAAATCAGATCGAATTTTTTCACTCGGGTTGGTAATTAATGAGAAATTTGTCAAAAGGACCCAGAACCAGTGGAAGCATGGCCTGATCTCAAGGATGCCAAAGAATATGGTAACAAATGTGTGCAGAGAGATATTTTAACGCAACAAGTGATCGGAAATGAAGACTGTCTCTATTTGAACGTCTATACCACGGAGTTGAAACCTGACGTACCACGGGCGGTTATAGTGTCGATTTATGGCGGTGCCTTTATTATTGGCTCGGGAAATGATGACATATATGGTCCGGATTATCTTATCGAGAAGGACGTTATTTTGGTCACGATGAACTACCGTCTAGGAATATTAGGTACAGATTGGAGTTTCCAAAATTCCGTTATTTTATTTGAATAAAAAATAAATAATTAATCGAATCGTAGGTTTTCTTAATTTGGACGAAGAAGAGGCTTCAGGTAACCAGGGGTTAAAAGATCAGGTGATGGCTCTGAAATGGGTACAGCAGAACATTGACAAATTTGGTGGAGATCCAAATAATGTTACGATTGCTGGTGAAAGTGCCGGAAGTGCTTCCGTACATTATTTGACTTTATCTCCTCTAGCTGAAGGTTCGCAATAAACTAAATATAGTTATCATATATTCTCTACGTTTTATGAAATTATCATCGTGGGAATTTTTCAGGATTATGTCATAAAGCTATTTTACAAAGCGGAGTTGCAACGAATCCATGGGCAAGTACATCAGCAGAGTCTATGATCAGAGAAAGTGAAAAAATAGCAGAAAAATTGGGAAATAAAGTTTCCGATACGAAAAAAATTCTTGACTATTTCAAAAGTGTCGATGTGGATAAACTAGTCAGAGCAGCGCAGCCGCCTATGGCGATGTCGGTAATTAACTTCGGACTTTAATTTTAAAAAATACTGAGTCATTTCCGACTAGTTTCCCTTAGTCACTATTTTCTTACAGACATTTCGATAAAATATACAGTCGATTTCTATTAACTCGGACCGTTAGTCTACGGGGCAGCGGAAATTTCCTCGAAATTCCGACTTATCAAATGCCCCTTCTTTTTTAAAGAAGAAATTACACGCATGCGCTCTTACATTTACATAAATATACACAGACACATACGAACGTATAATGTCAGGTGGGAGACAGGGTAGCTCGTAATCAGGGGTCGGGATTCGAGGGAAATTCCGAGTTAATGGATTTTGACTGTACTTCAAATTTTTTTTCTGCAGAATTTCTTTGAGTTCAAACTTCCTTTTGCTCCGTCAATGGATTCAAAATCCAAAGATCCATTTCTCAGTATTCCGGTGCAAGAAGCTGCTAAATCTGGTATCAAAGTTCCTCATATTATCGGCTACACAAGTCACGAGGCCATTATGTTTATGGCAGGTATTGACAATTGATCAAATTTAATAATGTTAAATTTTTAATTAATTCTGCCCACGTTCGAATAAATTTTATTTAGGTATAAGAGATGACCAGTACTCCGAAATAAACGCCAATCAAGACACGTTGTTTCTTTTCCCAAGTGAGAAAAAATTTTTGCAAGACCGCAATGTGTCTGTGAAAGATATTAATAAATTTTTCATGGGTTCAAAAAAAATCGCAAGTGAAAACGCTCAGACAATTGTAGATTTACTAAGTGCTAGACTTTTTATAATAAATATCCACGACACACTTGAAACTCAATCGTCAGTATCTGACATACCAGCATATTTATATAAATTTGATTATTACTCAAAAGAGACCTCGATAATGCAGATATTGTTTGCCACGGATTTGGAAGGTACAAATAAATACTAACATTTTCGGGACGAGGGCACAAAAAATATTTATAATAATTTTATTTGTGTGTAATCAGGTACTTCGCATGGTGAAGATCTACATTACATTTTCTTTCCTAAATTGATGAAACTAATCGGAATAGAGCCACCAGCTCCCGGTACAACTGAACATGACATCCAGCAACGATTCGTTGAACTATGGACTAATTTTGCAAAAACTGGGTATGCGTTTTTTGTCTTTTTCCTCAAAATTACAGTCAAATTCCATTAACTCGGAAGGTTATTCGATGGAGGGGCGGAAATTTCGATTTATCGAATGCCCCTTCTTCTTTAACGATTAAACTACAGCGCATGCGCTCACATCTACATACAAATGTGTAGTATCAGGTGGGAGACCGTAGCTCGTAGTGGGGGTCAGAATTGAGGGGAAGTTCCGAGTTAATGGATTCGACTTTACTGTTCACGAATATCGTAACCTAAAATTTTTTATTCAAATTCTGTTTCAGAATTCCAAATTCAAAAGTATCTGAATTAATTCCTGTTATATGGGAACCCGTGGACAATTCAACTGAATACAAGTGTCTTAAAATATCAAAAGATCTCAGTCTTATCAATGAATCGAATATTTTACATAAAATAAAAAGTAGTCAGAATAAAAACTGATATTATATTTGGGTTTGATTTGTAGTATTTGTTAAGTATTTTCTCTTTTATGAATATTGTATTGAAAAATTTGGTTACAATACACACAATATTTTTATTATCATCATAAATGTTTTTTAATTTTCATCCCGTAATTAAAAGTGTTTACAAAAGATGACCGTAGTTAAAAAAATTTATAATAAATTATTGCAACATAAATGTCGGCAGTTATCAATTTATAAATCTTAATAAAATTCATCGGAATAATTGATTCAGAATCTTGCGTAACTATTTTATTTTATGTATAATTTTCTAGATGCGTTTCATGGATAAAAAATTCAGAAAAAAGTTTATAATTGTTGAGGAAAAAAAAATTACTACGCGTCCGTTATGATATATATTAAATATCAAGGCGTGTCGGTATTAAAAAAGCGGGGTAATTTATGATACTCTTTATCATATTAAATATCCGAGTTGTAATTAGTATGATTAGAATTCAAAAAGTGACAAAATTATAATTCAATGATTAATAGGCAAATAAAAATTTTGAAATTTATTTTGTTGGATCAGTTGGAGCGCGGAAATAAATTAACAGTAATAAAAATATCTATCTAATAATTTCCTGTTGGCACAGATGTACAGCTTAATTATTCAAGTTAAATATTTTTCTCAATTCATTAATTCTCAATAAAACAGGCGATTACTTGAAGATGTCTATTTTTCAGTGTGAAAACTGCGGGATAGTAAAACGTTTTAAATATGGAGCCGAAATTTGGTACCGTAATTTACGCGATACTGTTGAATTTTGTAGTAGAAATCGTAGTATCGAGTGACGGTTCGCTGGCGAATTATTTGAAAATTAATAGGCCTATTGTAGAGGTAGAACACGGCCAAGTGAAAGGGATTCGAGATAAAAATGTCGATGGGATTCATTATTTCTACGCCTTCCGGGGTATTCCGTATGCTAAGCCGCCAATCGGGGAGTTGAGATTCCAGGTTTCGTATTCGTTAACTATATTAGTTTCTTTGAATTAATTGGTGGAAAATTTTAATAAAAGGATCCTGAGCCATTAGAAGCATGGGTTGGTATCAGAGATGCCAAAGAATTTGGTGATAAATGTGTGCAAGTAGAAAAAGCTTCAACAAAGAGAATAGGCAACGAAGACTGTCTTTATCTGAACGTCTATACGACGGATTTGAAACCTGATGCACCAAAAGCTGTCATGGTGTGGATTCATGGCGGCGCTTTTGTTTCTGGGTCCGGAGATGACGACAAGTGCGGCCCCGATTACTTTGTTGAGAAAAATGTCCTTTTAGTGACAATAAATTATCGCTTGAACATTTTAGGTGAACTTTAAATCAGCAGTAAATTGGATAAAAGACTCAGGAGTTTACTAATTACTTGCAGGTTTTCTTAATTTGGATGACGAAGCAGCGCCAGGTAATCAGGGGTTGAAGGACCAGGTGATGGCTTTGAAATGGGTGCAGAAGAATATCAATAAATTTGGTGGTGATCCGAATAATGTCACCATTTTTGGACAGAGTACTGGAAGTTCTTCTGTTCATTCTTTGACTCTCTCTCCTCTAGCCCAAGGTTTCGTTCAAATTAGTTAATAATTTCTTGTTGAGTCAAAATTCACTACACGACGA
Source organism: Microplitis mediator (assembly GCF_029852145.1). Taxonomy (NCBI): domain Eukaryota; kingdom Metazoa; phylum Arthropoda; class Insecta; order Hymenoptera; family Braconidae; genus Microplitis; species Microplitis mediator. The sequence continues at coordinate 1,463,774 of NC_079977.1, forward strand.
TTTTTGTAGGATTATTCCATAGGGCCATTTTGCAAAGCAGTGTTGCAAATAACCCTAGGTCATATGTATCTTATCCAATAAAAGATGCCGCTCAAAAAGTCGCCGAAAAATTGGGAAAAAATGTAACTGATCAAAAAGAACTTCTCAAATTTCTAAAAGGCGTCAACGCAAGTTCCCTAATCGGAACAGTTCAGTCATTGGAATTTCGCATGGTAAAAATTTCCGTAAAATAATAAGCGAAATTGTTGATCAAAATTTGAGACGTTTACTATTTTATAGGACAATTATGCGGTTAAAAATCCTTTCGTACCGTCAGTAGATTCGAAATCGAAAAGTCCATTTTTGGAGATTCCAATCAACGAAGCCGTTAAATCTGGAATAAAAGTGCCTCATATATTGGGCCACAATAGTCAGGAGTCTATTTTTTTTCTCGCAGGTACTGATAATATGCAAGTAGAAAATTTTTCATTCCGCAATACAAATATTTGTTTCAGATTTATTAAGATCTACTAGTTATGCCGAAAGAGAAGCTAATCAAGAGAAATTACTGCTACATCCAAACGGAAAAAAATTTTTGAATCACCGAAATGTGACTGTGGGTGATGTGAAAAAATTTTTCATGGGTAGTAGGGAAATAAAACCGAAAAATGTTTACGAGTTTTTAAATTTAGTTAGCGCAGATTTTTTCATATTTAATATCCATGACACCCTGGAAATTCAATCTTCAGTACCTGGTGTACCGACATACTTTTATAAATTTGATCATTACTCAAAGGAAACCTCAGTGGAGCAAAAGTTAATCGGCACAGATTTGGAAGGTATAATTACGAATTTTGATCAAAAGATTCCCGTAACAATATTTTTTATTTACAAAATTTGACATGTAGGCACGTCGCATAGTGAAGACTTATTTTATCTTTTCAATGCGAAAATTTTGAAAGACCTCGGAATTGAAGCGCCGGCTTCTTATCCAACTGAGAGAATTATTCAACAAAGATTTTTAGAATTATGGACTAATTTCGCTAAAACTGGGTATCCATTTTTACAATTAAATTTATGTTACAATCTCGGATCGAAAAATTTGATCTGTTTTAAATCAAAGAAAAATTTTACCGTAAGCACCCTATAGTTTTTTATTTTTACAGTGCAATATTTCACTTTTCGGTAAAATACCGCAGACGAATAATTGTTATCAGTCTGCTTTTGATCTAAAGACGATCAGAAACAGCTCAAAAATTGAAAGACACCCTAGCGGATCCGAATTACGGTAAATTACGGTAATTACCAGATTTAGACCATTATTAGACTTATGAGGGCTCACGTGTCCCTATTCAAAAAAACAAACAAATTTAGCCCATTCTTAGTTACTTTGTATCCAGATTTAGACCATTATTAGACTTACGAAAGCTCACGTGTACCTATTCAAAAAAACAGACAAATCTAGCCTATTCTAAGTTACTTTGTAGCCAGATTTAGGCCACTATTAGACTTATGAGGGCTCACGTGTACCTATTCAAAAAAACAAACAAATCTAGCCCATTCTTAGTTACTTTGTAACCAGATTTAGACCATTATTAAACTTATGAGGGCTCACGTGTACCTATTCAAAAAAACAGACAAATCTAGCCTATTCTTAGTTACTTTGTAGCCAGATTTAGACCATTATTAGACTTACCGTAATTCGGATCCACTAGGGTAGACCAATTAGTCTAAATACATTCTAGTGGACTAAAATCAGACAAAATTTTTCGACCCGGAATCCACCAAAAGAAAAATAATTATTGAATGTTACTTTGATGTTGTTGTAGAAATCCAAATTTAGGATCATCAGACCTAATTTCGATCGAGTGGAAGCCTATTGATGACTCTACTGACTATAATTGTCTAAAAATATCTAAAGATCTCAGTCTAATTAAAGAGCCGAACATTTTGCATCGAATAAAAAAAAACAACTTAGAGCTATAATTTAATAACTTTATAAACAATTTTTTATGTAACGCTTTATCACGCAATAAAAAATTATTCACAGTTTTTATTGACTTTAATTGCCGATTCTGAATCATCAGTTCCTAGAGACACGCATCGATTATTTTTTGTCCACGTTTTTATGCGTAAACATCTACTGCGTGACGGAAACGTGTCTATTTAATAGACTTTAGATGACATTAAGTAAAGGAAATCTATTATTTATCATTTATTATCTATGAATAATTGAAATGGGTGTAAATAGAGAAGGGAGAATTAATTATCGCGATTTCTATAATAACCGATGAGAGTCTCGATCGCAATTAGTGTATTCTTCGCGGCCGAAAGCGCAGAATTCAAAGCGGGCTTATAGTTATAGATTGTCAAATATTGTACGTAATCATGGCAGAATTTCGAGCCATGCATTACGCGGTACTGCTTTGTTTCATTGTTAAAATTGTACAAAGCGGCCACGTGCCTGTTAATTCGCTAATAAATAACCCCGTTGTTCAAGTGGAACACGGCCGATTGCAGGGAATTCGCGTGAGCAATATCGATAAAAAAAATTACTATTACGCGTTCCGAGGCATCCCGTACGCTAAGCCACCCCTTGGGGAGTTAAGATTCAAGGTTTTGTATATTTTATTTTCAAATTTATTCTAACTGATAAGAATTAGTGAAAGTTTAATTCAAAAGGACTCGGAACCCGCAGAACCGTGGTCTGGTTTGAAAGACGCCACTAAATTTGGTAATGTATGTGCGCAAAAAGATTTTTTCACAAGACGCACACTAGGGAATGAAGACTGTCTTTTTTTGAACGTCTATACGTCGGATTTGAAACCTGATGCACCTCGAGCTGTTATGGTCTGGATTCACGGCGGCGCATTTTTTTTCGGTTCTGGAAATGATGACATTTATGGTCCGGATTATCTTGTAGAGAAAGATGTCGTTGTGGTTACGATGAACTACCGTCTTGGAATGATAGGTAATTTTTTTTGAAAAACGCGGCTATTTGATTTGACAATAAAAGGAAAATTGAATTCAAGGTTTCCTCAATTTGGAGGATGAAGCAGCCCCAGGTAATCAGGGATTGAAAGATCAGGTCTTGGCTTTGAAATGGGTGCAGAAGAACATTGAAAAATTTGGTGGAGATCCGAATCGCGTTACTATTTTTGGAGAAAGTGCTGGAAGTGCTTCCGTTCATTACTTGACTTTATCTCCTCTCGCTCAAGGTTACAGACAATTAAATTTTTTTTTGATTACTCGCTGCTAAATAATAATTTCTGACGTTGCTTCGGTAGGATTGTTTCAAAAAGCTATTCTGCAAAGCGGAGTTGCGACGAATACGTGGGCAAGTGCGCCGTCTTCTATGAAAGAAGCAGCCGAAAACGTATCAGAAAAACTGGGAAATAAAGTCACGGACACAAAAAAACTTATCGAGTTCTTACAAAGTGTGGATGCACTCAAGTTAGCCGAAGCAGAAGATCCTCTTAAAACTTGGACGGTAATGAATATTTGGGCAATCAAAAAACGCGCCATTTAATTCTGATTAATAAAAACTCATTTACTACAATCTTTTGCTGTTTTTACTCATGCATATTTTCAATTCTATACTCTGTAGAATTTTTATGAAACCGTAAATCCTTTCACGCCATCAGTGGATTCGAAAGCCAAAAATCCATTTTTGAATATCCCGCTAACCGAAGCGATCAAATCCGGTATCAAAGTGCCGCACATTATTGGCTACAACAGTGATGAAGGAATAATTTTTATCACAGGTACATTACAAAAATTTTCGAGAAGAATTTGAATATATATACTAGACTGATTCAAAAAAATCGACTAATTTTTTTTTTCTTCATTATATCAAAAATATTGTTGGAAATGACGAAAAAAAAATACTGTAAAAGTTTGAGCTCTTAATATTAATATTAATCACTGCCGCATCGCGATTTTCTATTTCCCGTTTAAATAACATGGGAAAATTTATTTTTTAAGCTTTGGAATTTTGTAGCTCATGGTGGGACCAATACTTTTGAATGTTCAAGTCATATTCTTATGGGAAATTTAACGCTCTACAAAAAAGATCTCTTATAATTTTTCGATATTTTTATTTCTTCAAAAGTAATTCGAAGTTAAAGTTATATTGACGATAAATTTTCACATTTTTTAAATTTTTTGACGCAACCATCAACTTTATCCGAAAATTTTAGAGGACATTTTTTGTAGAGCATTTTATTTCCTACAACTTATCTCAGAGAAAATTTTCGATATTTCACTTAAGTCGTATGTTATTTGCAATTAACTGAAAATTTTCTTAAATAATCTAAATTTTGATGCTTAAAATTAATTATATTAAATTTTCAATTAATTGCGAATAACTTACGACTTATGAGAAATATCGAAAATTTTCTCTGAGATAAGTTGTAGAAAATGAAATGCTCCACAAAAAATGTCCTCTAAAATTTTCGGATAAAGTTGATGGTTGCGTCAAAAAATTTAAAAAATGTGAAAATTTATCGTTAATCTAACTTTAACTTCGAATTACTTTTGAAGAAATAAAAATATCGAAAAATTATAAGAGACCTTTTTTGTAGAGCGTCAAATTTCACATAAGAATATGTCTTGAACATTCAAAAGTATTGGTCCCACCATAAGCTACAAAATTCTAAAGCTTAAAAAATAAATTTTCTCATGTTATTTAAACGGGAAATAGAAAATTGCGATGTGGCAGCTGTTAATATTAATATTAAGAGCTCAAACTTTCACAGTATTTTTTTTTCGTCATTTCCAACAATATTTTCGATATAATAAAGAAAAAAAAAATTAGTCGATTTTTTTGAATCAGTCTATTGTATACAGATATGTAAACATTATTTGGTCATTTAGGTCTAGAAGATGATGAGTATTCAAAAATAGACGCCAATCGAGACACATTATTGGTCCATCCAACGGAAGAACGATTTTTGAAACAGAAAAATGTATCATCGAGTGATGTAACGAAATTTTTCATTGGCGACAGAGCAATTAATCGTGAAAATGCTAAATACTTTGCAGATTTGCTCAGTGCTAGATTTTTTCTGATAAATATCCATAACATACTCGAAATTCAATCTTCGATTGCTGACGCACCGACATATTTATATAAATTTGATTTCTACTCGAAAGAAACTTCAATACTGCAAAAAATTCTTGCTACTGATTTACAAGGTATTGTTATTACCAAGGCCAAGAATTTGGTATTTTTAAAAGGGAGAGATAAAAGATGGGAGGAGCTGAATTTCTGATTGGTTGAATTTTTATAGATTTGTTTTTGCTTATTTGAATGGAGTGAAAAGAGCGATGAAACAAAAATAAGTTTAATCAATGCAAAACAAATATACTAGTCACATAACCATGTATATTTGTAATCTTGATGTGGAACTTCATTGGTTGAAACTCTAAAATACGCACCCAACTACATTTCGAATGAATTTAAACTAAGGGTATTATTTTGCAAATATTTTAGATGATATTACTTTAGTCGACGGATTAAAAAATTTTTCTTAAATTGGAACATGATTTGCATGCTGGACGGCTTCTATTCATTCAAAATGTAGTTGACTGCATATTTTAGAGTTTCAACCAACGAAGTTCCACCTCAAGATTACAAATATACATGGTTATGTGACTAGTAGGGGAGGGTGGGGCAGAGCGGCCCCCCTAAGCCAATTATTATTTTTTGTGGCTTTCAACCATAAGATCACTTTACTTTTGTCCTATTTCGAACAAATTTATGGACATTTTGCCAAAATTCTGAAAAAATTTTTTTTTTTTGTGGGGCAGAGCGGCCCCCCTCCAAAAAGTGATTAAAAATTTTTTTTTTCGTTTTTTTTTTTTTTAAATTGTTTTCATCATTAAGAATGTATTTCTTTCTCTTGACAACTATTTTTGGTTTTATATTACTCAAAAAAAATTTTTTAAAGTGTAATAAATCGTTCACTCTCGATTACCTTAATTACTAATTGATATTCAATAAAAAAAAAAAAATCAATTCTATAGTTTTACTTTATTTCAAAAATTTATCAACTAAAAAAAAAAAATTAATTTTTATAAATTATTAGTGACCAAATTTGCCTCTTACATAAAGAAACGGCCGAAAAATATGAAAAAATAATTTTTTCGGAAGTTTCGGCTGGTCCATTTTGCCCCAGGTGTTATGCGCATGGCTAGAAATGTGGAATTATAATAATTTTTTTTAATTTGACGATAAAAATATGAAAAAATCACTTTTTCAAAATTTTGGGCTTGTCCATTTTGCCCCAAATGTCATGCGTAGGGGTAAAAATGCGCAAACATCGGATTTATAGTAATTAGTCGATTAAAAAATTTTTTTTTTGGTCAAAATTTCAGGGGGGCCGCTCTGCCCCACCCTCCCCTATATTTGTTTTGTATTGACTAAACTTATTTTTGTTTCATCGCTCTTTTCACTCCATTCAAATAAGCAAAAACAAATCTATAAAAATTCAACCAATCAGAAATTCAGCTCCTCCCATCTTTTATCTCTCCCTTTTAAAAAAACCAAATTCTTGGCCTTAGTTATTACTCATCAATAATAGACTTGTGAGAAATGTATTGTAGTTGTTCTCATTTTTTGGCGCGAAATTTGAATACTTTCTTAGTGTGATTAATTAACTTTGACTTAATCAGGTACTTGTCATGCTGAGGATCTATTTTTCATTTTCTACCCGAAAATGTTGAAGTTACTTGAGCTGAAACCGCCAGCTTCTGATACAACGGAATATATAATTCAAGAAAGGTTCCTCGAACTGTGGACCAATTTCGCCAAAACCGGGTACGAATTTTACAATTTTATTTTCTACGCCGCAAATATACTCAATTATTTATTGTAAACTCGAATTCTGTTATAGAAATCCGAACAGAGGAACATCAGAACTGATTCCAATTGAATGGCCGCCTGTTGACGATCCAACGGAATGGAAATGTCTCAAGATTTCAACGGATCTCAGTCTGATCAAAGAGTCAAATATATTAGATCGCATATCAAATTCCCCGCAAAAATAATTTATCTTCTTGTTTTTCTTCATAATTTACTTAGGGGTCAACACTTCTTAAGTATTTTCAAAAATGATATCGAATTTTGAACATTAATCGTTTCTTCTGTCTATTAAAGAATAAAATATTAAGAAAACCCGAAAAATAAAATCAAAACCTCTGTTATTTATTTTTTCAAACAGAATTTTTCAGTTATTTTTATTTATTGCCCGATGTGTTAATTTACTTATTTTTTTTCACAGAAGGTTTCTGACGTTTGATCTCTAAATAATTAATCTAATGACGGTAATTATCGGCAACATCAATAAAACAAGGGAAAATTGCAGGTAATTCCTGCAATTTTTAATTTTCATCTCGTAATTAAAAGTGTTTACAAAAGATGACCGTAGTTAATAAAATTTATAATAAATTATTGCAACATAAATGTCAGCAGTTATCAATTTATAAATCTTGTTAAAATTCATCGGAATAATTGATTCAGAATCTTGCGTAACTATTTTATTTTATGTATAATTTTCTAGATGTGTTTCGTGGATAAAAAATTCAGAAAAAAGTTTATAATTGTTGAGGAAAAAAAAATTACTACGCGTCCGTTATGATATATATTAAATATCAAGGCGTGTCGGTATTAAAAAAGCGGGGTAATTTATCATACTCTTTATCATATTAAATATCCGGGTTGTAATTAGTATGATTAGAATTCAAAAAGTGACTAAATTATAATTCAATGATTAATAGGCAAATAAAAATTTTGAAATTTATTTTGTTGGATCAGTTGGAGCGCGGAAATAAATTAACAGTAATAAAAATATCTATCTAATAATTTCCTGTTGGCACAGATGTACAGCTTAATTATTCAAGTTAAATATTTTTCTCAATTCATTAATTCTCAATAAAACAGGCGATTACTTGAAGATGTCTATTTTTCAGTGTAAAAACTGCGGGATAGTAAAACGTTTTAAATATGGAGCCGAAATTTGGTACCGTAATTTACGCGATACTGTTGAATTTTTTAGTAGAAATCGTAGTATCGAGTGACGGTTCGCTGGCGAATTATTTGAAAATTAAGAGGCCTATTGTAGAGGTAGAACACAGCCAAGTGAAAGGGGTTCGAAATAAAAATGTCGATGGGTTTCATTATTTCAACGCCTTCCGGGGTATTCCGTATGCTAAGCCGCTAATCGGGGAGTTGAGATTCCAGGTTTCGTATTCGTTAACTTCTTTATAAGTTTCTTTGAATTAATGGTGTTATTCAAAACTTAAGACGTTTGTTATATTATAGAACAATTACGCGGATAAAATTCCTTTCGTACCGTCAATAGATTCAAAATTGAAAAATCCATTTTTGGAGATTCCAATCAAAGAAGCCATTAAATCTGGAATAAAAGTACCTAATATATTAGGCCACAATAGTCAGGAATCTATTTCTTCTCTTGCAGGTACTGATAATACGCAAGTAGAAAATTGTCCCTATCCCTGTACGAATATTTAGTTCCATTCAGTTGACGATCCAACTGAATGGAAATGTCTCAAGATTTCGATCTCAGCCTGATCAAAGAATCAAATATATTAGATCGCATATTAAGTCCCCCGAAAAAATAATTTATCTTATTGTTTTTTTTCATAATTTATTTAGGGGTCAACACTTCTTAAGAATTTTCAAAAATAAAATCGAATTTTGTACATGACTCATTTCTTCTGTCTATTAAAAAATAAAAAATTAAGAAAACCCGAAAAATAAAATCAAAACCACTATTACAGTCGAATCGCGTTATAAGTCCGCAGGGGTGTAGGGAAATATACGTCTAAGAATTCCTACCCCCACTTCTGGTTAGCAGTTGAACGCCGTAACTCACACTTCCCCTACTTTGCAAGCGTGTGAGTTTACATGATTATTTTCGTAGTCATAGAGGGGGAATGTCTTCCAAGAAATATAAGTCGGCGGACTTATAATGCGACTGGACTGGATATATTTTTTCAAACAGAATTTTTCAGTTATTTTTATTTATTGACCGACGTGTTGATTTATTTATTTTTTTTCACTGAACACTTTTCACGTTTTATCTCTAAGTAATTAAACTAATGACGGTAATTATCGGCAAGCGATTATACAAGGAAAAATTGCAGGTCATTGCAAAGTTATCGGTATTCGATAATATGAAGAAAAACAAAGTATAGAAGTGAGTAAAGAGTATCGAAAAAAGGGAAAAATTTGAGTAGCTTTTAATCCTAGAGACAGTTGCATTAAAAATATAGCGATGAAGGGAGAATTGAGGATTACTTATTGTACAATATTATTTATCACTGCAGGAACTGTACGGTCAAGTGACGATTTGTCTGACAAATCGGAAACAAACAGACCCATTGTTCAAGTGCACGACGGCCAATTGAAAGGAATTAAAGAGAAAAATGTCAATGGACAGAGCTACTTTTATGCGTTCCGAGGTATTCCGTTTGCAAAACCACCCGTTGATGAGCTAAGATTCAAGGTTTGCTATAATTTCATTGATCTAAAATCAACTTTTATCGATAATTGACAGAAAATGTTGTAAAAGGATCCTGAACAAGTGGAACCATGGTCTGACGTAAGGGATGCTAAAGATTTTGGAGATGTTTGTATACAATTCGACTGGAATACGAAAAAAATCGAGGGAAAAGAAGATTGTCTTTATTTGAATGTCTATACACCGGAAATAGAATCTAGTAAACTACGGGCTGTTATGGTTTGGATTTTCGGTGGTGGTTTTGAATATGGATCAGGAAATGACGACCTGTATGGTCCAGATTATCTTGTCGAGAAGGATGTCGTTTTAGTAACGATAAATTACCGCGTTGGAATATTCGGTAAAATCAGGCATTTTTATATTCGATTTGAAACGCGGCTGCTTGATGTATAAAAGTAACATATAAATTACAGGTTTTCTCAATTTGGACGATGAAGCGGCTCCAGGTAACCAGGGATTGAAAGATCAGGTCATGGCTCTGAAATGGGTACAGCAGAATATTGATAAATTTGGTGGTGATCCAAATCTTGTTACCATTTTTGGTGAAAGCGCTGGAGCTGCTTCTGTTCACTATTTGACGCTTTCCCCTCTAAGTCAAGGTTTTTAACTAACTGATGTATTTCTACTAATGTTCATTTTGATCTAGAAATTTAGGTGATCATATGACTTATATTTTCTTAGGACTATTCAGTAAAGCTATTTTACAAAGTGGTGTAGCAACTGATCCATGGGCAAGTGCATCGGGCTCAATGAAGGCAGAAGCCGAAAGATTAGCTGACAAATTGGGAAATAAATCAAATGACACCAGAGAACTTATCGAATACTTCCGAAGTGTTGACCCTCAGGAAATACTCGAAGCAGTTCAATCATTACAATCTTGGAAGGTTCACATTTTCTCTATCTACCAAAAATCCATTCCCATATGGTAAAAAAGAACTATGGCTGCGACAGGACCCGCCTTGTTGCAGCTACAGGATCCGTCTTCTGAATACTATAGGGGTTTGCTATTTTAGCTACAGGGCCATGTCCTGTTGCAGCAACAGTTCTTTTTTTCCGTCTATACAAGAATAGTGATCAGATGTTTGTGTTATTTGTTTATTACTCTCTAGAATTATTACCTGATAAAATTACCTTACGTGCCATCAGTGGATTCAAAATCAAAAAATCCATTTATGAACATTTCAATAGCCCAAGCTGCGGAATCCGGAATTAGAGTGCCCCATATTATTGGCTACAACAGTCAAGAAGGAATTTTCGTTCTCTATGGTAATGATATTGAAATCACGCAGACAATATTCATTTGCAAACTAATTTCGAATGAATATTTGCATAGATCTTGACGATGATCAGTATTCCGAGATCGAATCTAAACAAGAAACACTACTGTTGAGTCCAAATGAACGAACATTTTTGAATCGTCGGAATCTATCCGTGAGCGATGTAAAAAATTTTTTTATGGGTAATAATTCAATATCACGGGAAAACGCTCAACAGCTTGTAAATTTGACTTCAGCTGCACGTCTTATTATTAATATCCAAGATGTCCTTGATATTCAATCCTCAATACCCGATGTAAAAACGTATTTTTATAAATTTGACTATTACTCAAAAGATACTTCGATAACGCAGCAATTATATGACACGGACTTAAAAGGTCTGATTATTAATAATGTTCAAAATATGATAATTTGACGGGTTTTAGATCCTAGATTGCTAATTATTGTTATCAATATTAGGTACATCTCATGTAGAAGATGTTTTCTATCTATTCTCTTCAAAAACTCTAGAGGCACAAAATATTGATCCGCCGACTTCAAATCCTGTTGGAAACGTCGTCAAACAAAGATTCGTAGAATTATGGACTAATTTCGCTAAAACTGGGTACTGAATACCCTATTATCTAATCAAAATAAGTCTTTATCAATAAATCAACATAAAATCGGAAATATTTAATTACCCTCTGATTTTCTTACAGAAATCCGAATTCGGGAGAATCTGAATTAATTCCTATTGAATGGCAACCCAATAACAGCCCTACTGAATACACTTGTCTAGAAATATCCGAGGATCTCAAATTGATTAAAGAGCCAAATATTTTGAATAAAATATCGAAAAATATTCAAAACAAACAATGACTTACTATAATTTTGGATTTTTTGAATACCGGGTCGAAAAATTTGATTTGATTTTAGTCAAACTAGATTGTATTTGAACTAATTAGTCTGCCTTTAAAATTTTCGGGTGTTTTTGATGTAAAAACGATCAAAAACAGACTAAAAGTAATAGACAGGAAAAGTTTGATTGTGGTTTCGATAAAAACAAAATATTTTGAGAAAAAAAAAGATTTTAATCAAAGAATGAAATATATTCGATAGCATATTAAATTCCCGGAAAAATAATTTATCTTATCGTTTTTCTTCATAATTTATTCAGGGGTCAACACTTCCTGAGTATTTTCAATAATATAATCGAATTTTGTACATGAATCGTTTCTTCTGTCTATTAAAGAATAAAAAATGTTGGAAAATCCAAAAGTGCACACCTCAATCGCTCAATTTATTTTTAATTAATACTTTTATTATTATATAATATTAATATATATTTTATTATTATGAACTTTTATTCAACTTACAAATTATCAATTTGATTTTTTTATTTTTATTTCTTATTTTCAGTTTAATATTTTTTTACTAACATTTTTTTCTAAATATCCCGCCTTGTTTTGTCTTAAATGTCGCTTTTTTTTCCAAACATATTGATACGCTAGTGCTGCCACCAGTAGTTGATAGAGAGAAACAATGAAAAAAATAATAACAACAGTAAAAATAGCAGCTAAATTTTTCACGAAGAATCAGTTTTCACGTTTTTTATTAATTACACCAAAACAAAAAGGATTCAGATAGTAATTTTTGAAAGGGTTCTTGTGATCAGAAATACACAGATAATAAAAAAAAAAATAAGTCGATAAGTCTTGTTTTTCGAAAGTTATCGTGTTTAGACGAGTCCGAACACTACAATTGACGCACTGAGGGCTTCGGACTAAATCATTTTTTTAAAATTAATCACATCATTAATCAAATATGGATTGCATTGAAAAATGTTCCTTAATAAATTTCCTTTAAAATGGTATATATCAATAACAACTTTGGTGTACTAGAAAGAAAGTACAGAGAGGATTTAAAGTCCGTGAAAGGGCCGAGAGTGAGAGAGTGACAGTAAAGCACACCTAACGCTTTCGCGATTGAGGTGTGCAATATTAAGAAAACCCGAAAAATAAATTCAAAACCTCTATTATTTATTTTTCTAAACCAATTTTTCAGTTATTTTATATGTACTGCCCGATGTGTTAATTTACTTATGTTTTTTCACTAACACTTTTGACGTTTTATCTTTAAGTAATTAAAATAATGACGGTAATTATCGGCAACAGCAAAAATACAAGGAAAAATTGCAGGTAATTGCAATTTTATCAGTATCCAATAATGTGAAGAAAAACAAAGTGTATCGGTAATAAGGCGAAAAAACAGAGTAGCTTTTAATCCTAAAAACAGTTGCATTGAAAATATAGCGATGAAGGCAGAATTAAGGATTACGTATTGCACAATATTATTTATTACTGCAGGAACTGTACGGTCAAGTGACCATTTATCTGACAGATCGGAAACAAATAGACCCATTGTTCAAGTGCACGACGGCCAATTGAAAGGAATTAAAGAGGAAAATGTCAATGGACAGAGCTACTTTTATGCGTTCCGAGGTATTCCGTTTGCAAAACCACCCGTTGATGAGCAAAGATTCAAGGTTTGCTATAATTTCATTGATCTAAAATCAACTTTTATCGATAATTGACAGAAAATGTTGCAAAAGGATCCTGAACAAGTGGAACCGTGGACTGACGTAAGGGATGCTAGAGAATTTGGTAATGTTTGTATTCAATTTGAATGGCCAAAAAGAAAAATCCATGGAGAGGAAGATTGTCTTTATTTAAATGTTTATACATCGGAAGTAGAATCTAGTCAACTACGTGCTGTTATGGTTTGGATTTTCGGTGGTGGTTTTCAATATGGATCAGGAAATGACGACATGTATGGCCCGGATTATCTTGTTGAGAAGGATGTTGTTTTAGTGACGATAAATTACCGCCTCGGAATATTCGGTAAAATCTGTAGCACTTTTGCATTCGTTTGAAACGCGGCTGCTTGATGTAAACAAGTAACGTATGAATCGCAGGTTTCCTTAATTTGGATGATGAAGCGGCTCCAGGTAACCAGGGATTGAAAGATCAGGTCATGGCTTTGAAATGGGTACAACAGAATATTGATAAATTTGGTGGTGATCCAAATCTCGTTACTATTTTTGGTGAAAGCGCTGGAGCTGCTTCTGTTCACTATTTGACCCTTTCCCCTCTAAGTCAAGGTTCTTAATTGACTGATGTATTTCTACTAATGTTCATTTTGATCTAGAAATTTCGGTGATCATATGACTTATATTTTCTTAGGACTATTCAGTAAAGCTATTTTACAAAGTGGTGTAGCAACTGATCCATGGGCAAGTGTATCGGGCTCGATAAAGGAAGAAGCCGAAAGATCAGCTGACAAATTGGGAAATAAATCAACTGATACCAGAGAACTGATCGAATACTTCCGAAGTATTGACCCTCAGGATATACTCGAAGCAATTCAATCATTACAATCTTGGAAGGTTCTCACTTTCTCCATCTATCAAAAATCCATTCCCACATGGAAAAAAAGAACTATGGCTGCAACAGGAACAGGTCCTGTAGCATGAGTTTGTTGCTGCAACAGGACCTATCTGGTTACAGCTACAAGATCAGTGCTGTAGCAGGCACAGGACTGAACTTATGAATACTATGAGGCTTTCCTGTTGCAGCTACAGGACTTGCCCTGTATCTGCAACAGAACCAAGTCCTGAACAGGGCCATGTCCTGTTGCAGCAACAGTTTTTTTTTTCCGTCCATACAAGAGTAGTAATTAGATATTTATGTTTTTTGTTTATTACTCTCTAGAATTATTATCTGGGGAAATATTCTTACGTGCCATCAGTAGATTCGAAATCAAATAATCCATTTCTGAACATCCCAATAGCCCAAGCTGCAAAATCCGGAATCAGAGTGCCCCATATTATTGGCTACAACAGTCAAGAAGGAATTTTCGCTCTCTATGGTAATGATACTGAAATCACGGAGGCAATATTCATTTGCTAACTAATTTTGAGTGAATATTTGTATAGAACGTGACGATGATCAGTATTCCGAGATCGACTCTAATCAAGATACACTACTGTTACATCCAAATGAACAAATATTTTTAAATCTTCGGAATCTATCCGGGGACGATTTAAAAAAATTTTTTATGGGTAACAATTCAATATCACGGGGAAACGCTCAACAGTTTATAGATGTGAATACAGCTGCACGTTTTGTTATTAATATTCAAGATGTCCTTGATATTCAATTCTCAATACCCGATGTGCAAACGTATTTTTATAAATTTGACTACTACTCAAAAGATACTTCGATAGTGCAGCAGTTATATGACACGGACTTAGAAGGTCTGATTATTAATAATGTTCAAAATATGATAATTTGGCGGGTTTTAGATCCTAGATTGTTAATCATAGTCATCAATATTAGGTACATCTCATTTAGAAGATGTTTTCTATCTATTCAATGCAAAAATTCTAGAGGCACAAAATATTGATCCGCCGACTTCAAATTCTGTTGGAAACGTCATCAAACAAAGATTCGTAGAATTATGGACTAATTTCGCTAAAAATGGGTACGGAATCTTCTATTATCTAATCAAAATGATTTTTTATCAATAAATCGACATTAAATCGTGAAATATTTAATTACCTTCTGATTCTCTTACAGAAATCCGAATTCGGGAGAATCTGAATTAATTCCCATTGAATGGAAACCCAATGACAGCCCTACTGAATACACTTGTCTAGAAATATCCGAGGATCTCAAATTGATTAAGGAGCCAAATATTTTGAATGAAGTATCGAAAAATATTTAAAACGAATAATGATTTACTAAAATTGTGGTTTTTTTAATACCGGTTCGAAAAATTTGATCTGATTTTAGTCAAACCAGATTGTATTTGGACTCATTGGTCTGTCTTTAGATTTTTATTTAAATTTTAAGCTGTTTTTGATGTAAAGACGATCAAAAACAGATTAAAGGTAATAGACTGAAAAAGTTTGATTGTGGTCTGGATAAATACAAAAGAAGGCAAAATATTCTGAGAAAAAAATGTGATTTTGATCAAAGAATCAAATATAGTAGATCGCATATCAAATTCTCCGAAAAAATAATTTATCTTATTGTTTTCCTTCATAATTTATTTAGGGGTAACACTTTTCAAGTATTTTCAATAATATAATCGAATTTTGTACATGAATCGTTTCTTCTGTCTATTAAGGAACAAAATATTAAGAAAACCCGAAAAATAAAATCAAAACCTCTGTTATTTATTATTTCAACCAGAATTTTTCAGTTATTTTTATTCATTGCCCGGTGTGTTAATTTACTTATTTTTTTCCACTGAACACTTTTTACATTTTATCTTTAAGTAATTAAACTAATGACGGTAATTACCGGCAACAGCAATAATACAAGGAAAAATTGCAGGTCATTGCAAAGTTATCGGTATCCGATAAAGTGAAGAAAAACAAAACATAGAAGTAAGTAAAGAGTTCCATTAAACATATAGCGATGAAGGCAGAATTGAGGATTACGTATTGCACAATATTATTTATCGCTGCAGGAATTGTACGGTCAAGTGACGACTTATCTGACAAATCGAACACAAATAGACCTATTGTTCAAGTGCACGACGGCCAATTGAAAGGAATTAAAGAGAAAAATGTCAATGGAGAGAGCTACTTTTATGCGTTCCGAGGTATCCCGTATGCAAAACCACCCGTTGATGAGCTAAGATTCAAGGTTTGCTATAATTTCGTTGTTCTAAAATCAACTTTTATCGACAATTGACAGAAAATGTTGTAAAAGGATCCTGAACAAGTGGAACCGTGGTCTGACGTAAGGGATGCTAAAGAATTTGGAAATGCTTGCATACAATTTAATTGGCCAACGAAAAAAATCCTAGGAGAGGAAGATTGTCTTTATTTGAATGTTTATACACCGGAAATAGAATCTGGTGAACTACGTGCTGTTATTGTTTGGATTCCAGGTGGTGGTTTTATATTTGGATCAGGAAATGACGACCAGTATGGCCCGGATTATCTTGTTGAGAAGGATGTCGTTTTAGTAACGTTAAATTACCGCCTTGGAATATTCGGTAAAATCTGTCGCATTTATACATTCGTTTGAAAAGCGGCTGCTTGATGTAAAAAAGTAACGTATAAATCGCAGGTTTCCTTAATTTGGATGATGAGGCGGCTCCAGGTAACCAGGGATTGAAAGATCAGGTCATGGCTTTGAAATGGGTACAGCAGAATATTGATAAATTTTGTGGCGATCCAAATAGTGTTACAATTGCTGGTGAAAGTGCTGGAGCTGCTTCTGTTCACTATTTGACCCTTTCCCCTTTAAGTCAAGGTTCTTAACTTACTGATGTATTTCTACTAATTTTCATTTTGATCTAGAAATTTCGGTGATCACGTGACTTAAATTTTCTTAGGACTATTCAGTAAAGCTATTTTACAAAGTGGTGTAGCAATTGATCCATGGGCAACTGCATCGGGCTCAATGAAGGAAGAAGCTGAAAGAGTAGCAGAAAAATTGGGAAATAAATCAACTGATGCCAGAGAACTTATCGAATATTTCCGAAGTGTTGACCCTCAGGATATACTCGAAGCAGTTCAATCATTACAATCTTGGAAGGTTTACACTTTCTCTATCTACCAAAAATCCATTCCCACATGGAAAAAAAGAACTGTTGTTTCAACAGTTCTTTTTTTTCCGTGCATATAAGAATAATAATCAGATGTTTGTGTTTTTTGTTTATTACTCTGTAGAATTTTTATCTGGTTACATTTATTTTCGTGCCATCAGTGGATTCAAAATCGACTAATCCATTTATGAATATTCCAATTGCCCAAGCTGCGGAATCCGGAATTAGGGTGCCCCATATTATTGGCCACAACAGTCATGAAGGAATTTTCGTTCTCTATGGTAATGATATGGGAATCAGGGAGACAATATTCATTTGCAAACTAATTTCGAATGAATATTCGTATAGATCTTGACGATGATCAGTATTCCGAAATCGACGCTAATCAAGATACACTACTGTTAAATCTAAATGAACAAAAATTTTTTAATCGTCGGAATCTATCCGTGAGCGATGTAAAAAATTTTTTTATGGGCAATAATTCAATATCACGGGAAAACGCTCAACAGCTTGTAGATTTGACTACAGCTACACATTTTGTTATTAATATCCAAGGTGTCCTTGACATTCAATCTTCAATACCCGATGTGCAAACGTATTTTTACAAATTTGACTATTACTCAAAAGATACTGCGATAGTGCAGCAATTATATGACACGGACTTAAAAGGTCTGATTATTAATAATGTTTAAAATATGATAATTTGACGGGTTTTAGATCCTAGATTGCTAATTATTGTTATCAATATTAGGTACATGTCATGTTGAAGATGTTTTCTATCTATTCAGTTCAAAAACTCTAGAGGCACAAAATATTGACCCGCCGACTTCAAATTCTGTTGGAAACGTCGTCAAACAAAGATTCGTAGAATTATGGACTAATTTCGCTAAAACTGGGTACTGAATCTCCTATTATCTAATCCAAATGATTCTCTATCAATAATATTTAATCACCCTCTGATTCTCTTACAGAAATCCGAATTCGGGAGAATCTGAATTAATTCCCATTGAATGGAAACCCAATGACAGCCCTACTGAATACACTTGTCTAGAAATATCCGAGGATCTCAGATTGATTAAAGAGCCAAATATTTTGGATAAAATATCGAAAAATATTCAAAAGAAATAATGATTTACTACAATTGTGGTATTTTGAATACCGGGTCGAAAAATTTGATCTGGTTTTAGTCAAACCAGATTATATTTGGACTAATTGGTCTGTCTTTAAATTTTTAACAAAATTTTAAGCTATTTTTGATGTAAAGACGATCAAAAATAGACTAATGAAAATTATAGGCAGTAAAAATCTGATTTTGGTTTGGGTAAAAAAAAAAAGACGGCAAAATATTTTGAGAAAAAATGTGATTTTGATCTAGAGGCGACCAAAATCAGACTAAAAATGATTAAAAAAAAGTCTAAATAAGGAGTCGAAGGGGCAAAACTCGATCAAATTTCCGGGTCATAATATCAAGCCTCAATTTAGCCTTATCGAACCCAAGTAAGCCTTAATCCAGCCTCACTGAGTAAAAAAAGCATTTCGAGCCTCAAATAATGCTCACACACTGAAAAAATTAATCGCTAGCTGCTAGCGATTTTTTCTTTAACAGGTAGCGATTAAAAATTTATAAATATACATATAGATATATTTATGAATTTATTTTAATGATAAAAACAGTATTTGTTTTATTTTTGAGTTATACCGATGCTTAACTTTTTTTATACAAGGAACAGATAAGTAAGCGTTAGCAAAAAGTCGCTCCCAGCAAGCGATTTTTAATCGCTACCTGCTAAAGAAAAAAATCGCTAGCAGCTAGCAATTATTTTTTCAGTGCAGAGCCTCAATGAGCCTCAAATGATGTTCAAAGATTCTCAATAAGCCTCGATGAACCTCAAATGAACCTAGTCTCGACTATGTAATTTAAATTCGATTAGTATTTTTTGAGGCACTTTGATCACCATTTGAGGCTCATTGAGGCTCTGTGAGAATTCTTTGAGACTCATTGAGGCTCTGTGAGAATTATTTGAGGCTCAAAATGCTTTTTTTACTCAGTGTGGCTGGATTGAGGCTTACTTGGGTTCGATGAGGCTTGATATTATGACCCGGATGTAAATAGAAAAAACTCAAAATTTTTATTCGATTTAAAACAGAACAAATTTTTCTACCCATGTAATCTAATATACTGTTTTATTATTTCAAATGATAACAAAACTTCTTCCGTGACATGAAATTGTTTTAATTGCTATCTTATCACATAATTAGATAACTTTTTTCCTTAACTCGATAAAAAATATCTTTCTTTTAACTCGATACTAATTGACTATATCTTAGATTACCAATCAATGAATAAATTTTTACTCCTACGTAGATAATTTCCGTAATAACTTATTAATTATTAATTTCAAAAGTGTAAAATAAATTGCATATTTATAAGTGGATTATTTGAATAAAGTTGATAAGAAAAGTATACATATTCACCGTGTTTTTAAATTTAAATAAAGCGAGTTGATGTATAAAATAAGTCAGTAAGAAAGAAGAGGAGAAAATAACGAGTGGAATGTTATGTAACCCGTGTGTGTACATATATAGATGTGTGAGATTTAAAAAGAGAAGGGGCGTTTACTACTACTCCTCTACAACTTGATGATTGCAGTTGACACAAATTTCTATCCGGCATTCAAACGGTTCAGTTTAGTGTAGCAAAGTGAGCTGTAGAGTCAAGTTGTTTGCGGTTTATATAATTATGGATAACAATCCAATTGTTCAAGTGCAACAAGGTAAACTCTGTGGTATTCGGGAGACAAGTGTCGCTGGAAATAATCCGTTCTACGCGTTCCGAGGTATCCCGTATGCTAAGTCACCAGTTGGGGATTTGAGATTTAAGGTTTGATTTATTTAGACTGCTAGATATTATTCAATTAAGTTTATTTTGGATGGTTACTAGTGTACTGTATTGTAACAGGATCCAGAACCAGTGGAACCGTGGTCTGGAGTTAAAGATGCCAAAGAATATGGTGGTATCTGTGCGCAATATGACTGGAGAACGAAACAAATAGTAGGAAGTGATGATTGCCTCTATTTAAATGTCTATACAAGGGAATTAAATCCTACGATACCACGAGCTGTTATGGTCTGGATTCACGGAGGCGGCTTTGTTGGTGGTTCCGGAAACGATGACGTTTATGGTCCGGATTATCTTGTTGAGAAAGATATTGTGTTGGTTACAATAAACTATCGTCTGGGTATTTTAGGTAAATTATGCACCGTTGGATATTTTGTGGTTTACGTCGGGTTGGAAAATTTGGTCTGTTTTAAGGGGGATAGCCAGTGGGAGGATCGAAAAAATAGGTGATTTTCGGGAATTTTTTTGAATGGAATAATAAAGGAATTTGGGGATCGGGTTTTTTTTGTTTTCTAAAGTATACATTGAAGATAATTCTCATAAATTTTCATTTAAAAATATCATGTTGTTACAAAGTTATAAGCATTTTTGTGGAGCAACAAAAAAATTTCCCCCACCACGGTGTCAACTCTAACTCAAAAACGGATTATCAGAAACAAAAAAACCAAACGGCGTTGTAATCTGTATGCATGTGGTTATCGTTGCACGTAGGGGATTTTGAAAATTTTGATTTGAAAAAAAATGGCGACATATTAAAAATTTTTTCGTTATTTTTTATCATTTTTTTGGATTCAAACAGCCCTAAAAAATCTTGAAAATCAAAATTTTCAAAATCCCCTACGTGCAACTTTAGCTACTGAATAGACGAATACGGCAAAAAAAAAAATTGCGAATCGGTTGATATTTATGCAAATTACAGATGCCACCAGTTCAAAAAAAGTAGTTTCGAGAAAAATGCGTTTAAAGTTTTTAGTCGATGCAGCGGTCAGTTGACGCGCTGTCACAAAAATGACTATAACTTTAAAAATATACGGAATTTTCATATAAAACTCTGGATACATATTTTTGAACATACACTTTGATTTAATAAAAAAAAAAAAATTTTTTTTTTTGAAATTTCACAGTGGCTATCCCCCTTAAATGAAATAATTATTTTGAGATTTCTAAGCAATTTTACTTTTTAATTGCATTTAATTAACATCTGAAATTTGATACAATTTTCCTTATTTAGATTCGTTTTCATTCATATTAAGTCTGGTTTCGCCTCTAGATCAAAATCAAATTTTTGACTGTCTGTTTTTGATCGTTTTTAAATCAAAAACGTCTTAAAATTCAAATAAAATTTAAAAGACTGAATAATTAGACTAGAATCAGATCAAATTTTTCGACTCGGACTCTCTTGTTATTAGAGAACTTCACTAAGTTAAATTTTGAAATTACGAAAAAATCAAAAACAGTAAAGTTAATAATCATACTGTACACGGAGAAAAAAATATAGTAAATTTTACTAAAAAATATGAGAATAATTACTAAATTTGGATAGTAATCTTGAAACGCTTATGATTTATATGAAAAATTCATAAACAGATTAGCATATTTAACAAGTCGTTTAGTAATTTTTCATGTACTGGTTTTGGAAAATCTCCTATATTGCATATTAATTTTTAGTTATATTTAGTAAATTTTACTATCCCTGTTTAGTAAATTTTACTATATTAGAATGGAAAAAAATATAATTAAACTTTTAATAGCTTTTAACTTTTTATTATTATTGCTATCATTTTGATTTCTATTGTTATTTATGTCATCTGTATCGGTGTTGGTGCCGATTTTTATTTTTTAAAAGATCACTTGATTCAACCGAGATTCGAACCCTGATCTCCCGCGCGCGAGTCCTTTCCACTGTCTGACGGCCCGATGTCTCCTTTGAACAAAAGTTTCAGAACTTGTAATACATATTTGTATATGCTATCCTCACCAACTTTTAATTTTATCTATACGTAGTAAAATTTACTATACAGATAGTAAAAAATATAATCGTTTTAGCAAAAAATACCTTACGCATAGTAATTTTTAATATTTTAGTATACAATTATTACTAACTAGTAAATTTTACTAAACGTTTAGTAATAATTGTAATGCAAAATGTATTTTTTCATATCTGTTAGTAAATTTTACTATAGTATTCTAATTTTTACTATACTTTTTTCTCCGTGTAGGTTTTCTCAATTTGGAAGATGAATCAGCGCCCGGAAATCAGGGATTAAAAGATCAAGTGATGGCTTTGAAATGGATTCAGCAAAACATATCGAAATTTGGTGGGGATCACAATAATGTTACTATTTTCGGTGAAAGTGCTGGTGGTGCTGCAGTTCATTATTTGACCCTTTGCCCACTAACTCAAGGTTCAGATAAATTAGATACACCCTTAAGTTGCCTAATTCTCGCGAAAAACAACTCTGACTTTTTGGTTTCTAGGACTATTCCACAAAGCGATTTTACAAAGTGGAGTCGCAACTAATCCGTGGGCAAGCTCGTCACATTCCATGAAAGAAGAAGCAGAAAAAATAGCCGACACACTCGGGAACAAAGTTACGGATACGAAAAGACTTATTGAGTATTTACAAGGCATTGACGCAATTAGTTTAGTCAAAACGTTACATTCACTCCAAACTTGGAAGGTATAAATATTATATTTCCCTCCTGCTCGATGAATAATTACACGCAGTACTAATTTATAGGTTTACTTAATTTATAGCATCGTCTTTTGATCTCAAATCCATTTTTGCCGTCAGTGGATTCGAAATCAAAAAATCCGTTTTTGAATGTCCCGCTAAATGAAGCCGTTAAATCTGGGATTAAAGTTCCAACTATTATTGGTTACACTAGTCACGAAGGGATTATCCTTCTCGCAGGTTCAAAATATTTTCATAATTAATTATTAATCACTTAAGAAATCAATTTTTTCACGATCCTGCAATTAGCAGACAGTTAAAAATTTTTGAATTTATTTTTCAACATTTCAATTAAAAAATTAAAAAAACCAAAAAAATGCACATGTAGAAAATTAAAAAAACTATAGGTGCAATTTTTTTAAATATATTTTTTTTGACTATTTATCGTTTTTCAAAAATCCAAAAATTATTAGACGCTAATATCAGTATCGTCTTTTTTCTGGGTGGAAATTCAACTAATCGTGTTAATTAATTTATTTAGAATTGAAAGATGATCATTATGCGCAAATAGAAGCTAACGCAGACGCATTACTACTGCACCCAAATGCAAAAAAATTTTTGAACGAGCGAAATATATCAGTGGGTGATATTAAAAACTTTTTCATGGGTAATAAGAAAATAAGCCCTGAAAATGTAAAAGAATATGTAGATTTGCTCAGTGCGGCACAATTTTTGATAAATATCCATCATATTCTTGAAATCCAACCATCGATTCCTGGGATACCGACTTATGTTTATAAATTTGACTACTATTCCAAAGAAACTTCCATAATGCAGAAAGTATTCGGCGTCGACTGCGAAGGTATTGAGTGGGAACTTTTGAAATTTAAAAAACCCGCTTTAATATTCATATTTACTGCAGGTACTTCGCATGGGGAAGAATTATTTTACTTTTTCTATCCAAAAATGTTCAAAGTACTTGGGATGGAACCGCTGGCTCCCGGTTCAACTGAGTACGATATCCAGCAAAGATTTCTACACCTCTGGACTACTTTCGCCAAAACTGGGTAATTATCTATCTATCCATCAATTTAATTACAAAAACTCCTATTCAAAAAATGGTACTGAAGTTAATTGACGTCTAATAATTTTTGGATTCTTTTCAAAATGATAAATAATAAAAAAAAAGTTTTTCAAAAAATTGCACCTATAGTTTATTAAATTTTCTATAAGTGCATTTTTGTAGAATTTTTTTTTTTTAATTAAATTGTTGAAACAAAAATTCAAAAATTTTTAATTGTCTGCTAATTTCAGTATCATTTCAAAAAATTATTTATTACAGGAATCCAAACTCAAAATCTGACCTAATTTCCATCGATTGGCGACCTATTGACAACTCAACCGAGTATACTTGTCTGAAAATATCAAAAGATCTCAGTCTTATCAAAGAGTCCAGTATTCTACATCAAATATATAAACTCGTTAAAAATAAATTATGAGTTACGATTGTGATCCCTATCAAAAGTTCCCGCAGAATCCACTGCGTGAGTAAAAATCCACGCGGAAACTAATAGACGTATTGGTTCCTATGCGGCTTTTTACCCCTTCGAGTGAATTCTATGGTTATTTTTAAATAGGGAATGGGCATATTTGTATTTTTTCATAAGAAATAAATGAGATTGCTTATAATTTATCATAGAAAATATTAAATTTATGAATAATACAAAAATTATCCGAGAAGATAAAGAACAAATCGATACTTATTACAGTAATAAATAAGTAATTATCATTAATGATGTTATTATCTTTATTTATTATTTATCGGAATAAAAATATCGATGTTGAGAGTCGAGGTCATGGTGACTAAGAATCTGTAATTCTATTGAACATGTGATGTTTTTATTCCCTGTGTGTAACGCATACCGATAAATAACACGTGATACATATATATATATATACATGTATATATATATATATGTATATGTGTGTACATGTGATATATATGTCTATGGAAACACATTTAGATTCCGGCGTATAAAGCTATTGAAGTGTTGGCGAATGTATGTGGCCTGAGCATGCGCAGGTTTAAAAACATACGAGATACGTAGAAAGCAGCTGAGCAGTTGCTAATATTTTCCTTGAATATTTTTACGCGTTTTTACTTTAATACAAAAGTTTCCTTTATAATAGACAGTAAAACTAATTTCAAAGATTGCGATAATTTGAAAAGTTTGTGACTTGATGGATAAAAGTTGGATGTGAAGGCTTAAAAATTCGGAGTATTTTTAGATTGAAAACTTCTGAATTGTTAAATTTATATTATATATGTGCATATATGTAGAGTCACTTGGAGGAAGAGGTTATAAAGAGTAAGTTTGAAATTTCAGTTAATACGTGGCGGTAATATGATTGAAATTATTGATAAATTTTTGTATTAGGTCACAATTTTCAATATAAATCGATACGATGGCAGAGGAACTGTCGCCATGTTTGAGTGGGATTCAAAAAGTCGCAGGAAGTAAATTGAGTGATAAGTTAAGTACACTGAACCGCATCGCGAAAAAAATAGTTGGATCAGAAAATCAAAATGAAGCGATGCAATTAGCTGTCGATTCGTCGGAATTACCGGAGGCTTTGAAACCTCTGGTACAAGTGGAGGTCGCGCGATTATCAGGACAATTTGAGGGAATTTGCGAAGCTTTGAAATCCGATGACTCTGTAGTGTTTGATCGAGCGCTCAGGGCCAAGTGGTTTTTCAATGGCAGCCATGAAAATTGTAGGGTTCAGTACTACCAGGCACAGATTTTTCCGGTCGTATCTCTGCAGAGTCGACTTAAAATTATCAAAGCGTTGGCTAATAATTTAAGCGCGAATCCTGCTATCGCTGAAGAATTTTATACTGCGCTGACTTTGATGTACGGAGAGAAACAAGCTCACCCACTACTGATGGCTTGCAGTGAATCATTTATCTGGAATTGCGTCACAGAGCATAAAGTACGGCTTAATAATAGATTAGTACGGAATTTGTTCTATAAATATCCAGCACTCGTAGTCAAATATCTGAAGTTGAGCAAAAAAAGTGATGATCAATACGAGCGAAATTTACGACTCGTTGATTTGAATTCTCTATCAGATTTTCTTCCGCGATTAATTAAAAAGTGTCCAGAAACTTTTGTGGAGCTTTTAGAAATGGAACGTGTCAGTTACTTCATAAGGCTGAGTCACACTCGCACCGAGTTATTTTTGAAAAATTCCATCGATGCATTGATCAAAGATCCTAAATTATTTATGCCAATTTTGGACCAAAAAACGGTTACAAAAAAACTCACTGACAGCCAATTCAGAATTGTTTTCAAAAAATTGTTTCCTCCCACATTGGAGTCCTTTCAATTCGATGACTTGTTCGAGTATCTAAAATATCTACAAGAAGATAAAAAATTACCGATGATGACATCGGTCTTTGAAGAGGTGTACAAAGTGAATTTTCTAGATTGCACCGAGAAAATTACACCCACAGCAATGCGATTACTTCCGCGGGACGAACGCATCAAACAAGTGAAAATAAAACTGCAGAAAGATCCAACTGGTAAAATTGAATACTCCGATTATTCGTGGTTTTGTTATTTGGCGCCTGAAGAGTCCATTCCATATTTTAAAGATCTCATCAAAAAAACATCAAATGCCAACGATAGATGCGAATTACTTAAGCAGTTAATTTTCACATGCATTGTAAATTCCGATAATTATGCGTTACTTGAAGTACTCAAGTATATCTCGACAAGACATAAAAATGAGAGTGGTTCTATACTGACTCAGGTTTTACGGAAATTATCGGAAGAATATGACCTCAAAAGTCCTGACCTAACGCTTGAACACTGGGATGTAATTTATAATTTTGTGAAACTCTTGTACGTCAAAAATGGAATAGGCTCTTACTTTTTTGTTACAAAGGACCTGATAACAGCCAGAATTCGCTTCGATATAGCGAATAACCATTCGATAACTGACAAAATAAGTCTACTCGCTGATTACAATATAGAGCGGTGGAGTGGCGACTGGAATATTTTGGAAGACAACTTGTCCTACAACAGGAAGTGTCTTGAAGAATTTATGGGAGTATTGCCATCGAAAATTGAGAAAAAGAAAGAAAATCTGACTATTTATTTGGTAAATGGCATCATGATATCCTTCAACGAATTTAATGAACGTAATTCAAAGTCCAAGTCATCGTTGGAAATGATGACAATCAAAAATTACCCATGGATTTTGGATTACGTTAAAAAGTGTTTGGTTGATAAAGATGCAAATAAAAGCGATGTTGAACGCCTTAAAATACTATTGAGTGAAACAGACAAAGAACTTTATGAAGAGTTGGTTATTCAAGATAAAGGGGAAATGGATGTGAGGTTACCAAAAGTTATACAGTTACTGAAAAATGATCCGGAAAAAATAGCGAAGAATTGGGAATTATATCTGGAAAAATGTATAGATTCGATTCGTAATCCGTGGGCCCGAAGATTTGTAAAATTGTGTCGCTGGTATCAAGATTTGCCGATAAAGTTTGCTGATAAAAGTTTAAACGAAGTTACAGAGAAGAAACGAGATGGAGGATTGATTGTTCTGGGGCAACTGTTTGAAGGATCAGCATTTGCGCAGGTCGTAGAAGCTTTTGTACCAACGTCAACGACAATAGATCCCGATAAAGAAGATGCTGCAGATGATTATAAGATGTCGTCTACTATTCCGATGGCATTTAATGTCGTTAATCCGCCAGTGTCTTTAGATTTAATCCTAAAATTCTGCGTGGGTGACTATATTCACACAACAGTCAATTGTCTTGTAAATGTAAGCCGACGAACGGCGTTACCTAAAATCATTTCGTTTGCAAAGACGCTGATGGACCGACCGATTTCCATAAAAAAACACGGAATTCGGCTGTTTTGTACGGTCGCGGATGTCAAACAATTACGCGGTATCCTGATAAATTTGTGGAGATCCGAAACGCATCAGGCGATTCGCGCGTTAGTGTTTAAAAATGTGTTTAAGGTTTTTGAATCAATTCCCAATGACGAGACCTGGGGAATGATTTGCGAATGTATCGACGGTCTTAAACCGGATGATAAAGATACTTTTGAATCTCTCATGAAATTTGATTCCATTCCTAATGAATACATCGCGGATTATGTCCGCAAATTATTTTGCTTGTTTCGTAGACTCGGTGATGTGGAAAACGGTTTAGAGTCAGGTGTCGTTTGGTCTCATATTACAAAGCTACTTAGAATTAATCATAATATATTGGTTCTACTTCCCGAAGAATTACACAATGAGATAATTGACAAGTATGTTCTTGATTTGTCACTACCGAAAACTGTACAGTCTGCAGGCCATAGTTATCTCATTGATTATATTATGACAGCGCGAGATAAATTAGAAGACAGATTGAACCGTTTCAAAAATATATTCGTCAAAATCGTTAACGAAAATTGGGATATTCCTCATCCCACTGAACCGTCATTCTATCCAGCAAATTATTTCGTAAAAAATTTAACCAAAGATATAACAAATTCTGCTAATCAGTCCCACGAGCCAAGTCGAGTACGATTAATCGAAGTTGCAGCCGAGTCATTTAATTCCACTTTGAAACCACAGCAAGACCCCTATTCCTACTTGAGCTTGACATTTGCCTCGCTACTGTCAAACAAGAAATTTTCCCCAAAAGAAGTTGCTTGTAAAGTCAATGCACTGTTACCCTCATTACTAAAAATTTTTTCCGCGGAGTTAATTTCATTTATCGCTAATTCCTTATCCGATTTTCTCGATTTATACTTCGATGACAACAAGAGTGATGATCGTTTGGGTGTAGTCGAAGGTTTGATAGAATCTAATAATGATCAGGCTACGATTCTTGCAGCCCAATTTTTATCGCTTCAAAGGTATTCCTTCTCCACCTCCCGGTTTTCAAAAATTATTGACACTCTCAAAGGACATAGCAATCCCACGGTAGTATCGACAGCCTACATTATAATGTACGGGCTTTCGTAAAAAAAAAACCGTCTCCATATTAAAAAAGTTTGGAAAATCCAAAAGTGCACACCTCGAACGCTCATGTTACAATGAAATATATAAATTACTAATATTTATTTTTAATTACAAAATTTTTTAATAAATATCTAGAGAGAAATTCGTCGTTTTTTTTTTTTAATTTAGTTAATTCTATGACAGTTGGTAATAAAAAAAAATTATTTGATGGTAAAGTAGAACCTTATGATATCAGCAAAGTTTGATGATAAAAAAAAAATTCCCGATAAAATAAAAAAATGGCTGCAGTGTGTGTTTGTTTACATGGAATGGTACCGGTTTTAACAGAAATGATTTATTTAAAAAAAAACGAGAGGGTCTACAGTAGTGATTTTCGAAAAGAACCTTCTTTGCATTATTCTGAAGACAGTGAAAAAAAAATAAAGTCATTTTGTCAAGCCGTTCACGAAATATCCGTGCCACAGACATATTTTGGACTACAGACTAACTGACGTCCACGATACATATTTTTTATTAAACTTTTTTTTATTATAATACGTATCGAACAACTTAATGAAAGTATCAGTCTTATTAATTAGTGTTTCCTCTTTAGGTTAATGTGTTTTTTATAACGTGTGAGTGCGACATAAAAATAATATATACAGTTTAACGAGGAAAAGTCAAGTGACCTTGACAGGTCCGTTATAAAGCACAACCTCGACGCTTCGCGTTCGAGGCGTGCAAAACATATTTTTATAAATTTCCAATTTCGTTTGCTATATATTTATCAAACTTTTTTCATGCTATTCTGAATATTATACTTATAAATAAATAAAAAAAAAAATTAATGTTAAATAAATTTGATTATTGTGTTTTCCTTATGTTCCAAAATAATATAAGTTAGAATTAATTCATCAATATTCTTATTTTTTTGCAGTCACCATGAAATACTTCAGGTAATTATCATGTAAATTTTAATTTGATCTAAACTATATGACGATATATAATTTTGTCAAACTCACTCCCATTACCTGATACATCCACTACCCCGAAAAGTCGAGGGTCCCGAGATCCAGAATTGCAGAAACGAATGGAATCAAGGGACACGAGTGTATCGGACAGTTCAGCGGTCACGTTGTCAAGTGTTAGACATATATATACAGTACAGTCACTGACATACTTCTAACATTCTCAGGTTTAAGCTTTTATGAATGAATTTTTTATTGGTTTCAACCTGCCGTTAGTCGTTTCTTGCAGAATTACAATTTTTTTTCTTTATTATTGTTTTGTCCCGAATAGATGCTTTATATCATGGACAGGTACAAAATATAAGTTGAGGAATAACGGACACCCTATATAGAGATATATATGGGGCATTCCACGCCAAATCGACCACTTTTGAACCCGACCCCTTTGATTTGGCTGAAAATTTTTTCTCTTTTTCTACCCCATCAAAAACGTTGCTCATAATTTTTTCAAATTTTTTCACCCAACCAAAAAAAAGTTTTAAATTTTTTAAAAAAATGGCTTTTTTCTTTTTAAATAGCTATAACTTTTTGAAAATTCGACTGATTGGGACGTTTTTTTTCTCAAAATTTTGTTTTTAGATGTACTTTTTGAGAAAAAATACAAAAAAATTATCGGAACCTATATTCATTGTTTTTTTGTAGATTTTTAGAAAAAATCAAAAATTTTTCGATGTTTACCATTTTTGATTTTTGATTTTTTTTTTTATATAAAACTTTGACATTTTCTGCAGATCCTCAAATTTTTCCAGAGTGATGTTTTTTCGATTTATATTTTTTTTTTCCAATTAAAAAAAAAATTTTTTTATAACTAGCCTTCTTTCTCATAAAACCATGCTTAAAATTTTTGAGAGTGCTCAGAAAACTTTTGAATTTGAAAAAAAAAATAAAAACAATAAATTTAAATGGTTATCCTCGCAATAATTTGAATTTTGTTCGAAAAATCAAGTTTAAAAATGGAAAGACCTACTGAATAATTTTTTTGTATTTTTTTTCAAAAAGTACGTTTAAAAACAAAAATTTTGAAAAAAAAAACGTCCCAATCAGTCGAATTTTGAAAAAGTTATAGCTATTTAAAATGAAAAAAGCCATTTTTTTCAAAAATTTATAACTTTTTTTCGGTTGGGTGGAAAAATTCGAAAAAATTATGAGAATCGTTTTTGATAGGGTAGAAAAAGAGAAAAAATTTTCAGTCAAATCTAAAGGGGTCGGGTCAAAAGTGGTCGATTTGGCGTGGAATGCCCCATATATATATATATATATATATATATATATATAATATATAAGCATAGTTGTAATGTTCACGTCTATGACAACACACTTACAATTCGGCATTGAAGCTATTAAAGTGTTGGTGAATGTATGTAGCCTGAGCATGCGCAGATAGAACATCATAAGAGATGCGAACGAAGCAGCTGAGCAGTTACTCAAATATTCTATGAATGTGCGTACACGTTGTTACTTTAATACGGAGTTTTTTTTTATAATAGACAGTAAAACTAATTTCGAAACATTGCGATAATTTGAAAAGTTTGTGAATTGATGGATAAAAATTGTATGTGAAGGCTTGAAATTCAGAGTATTTTTAGATTGAAAACTTCTGAATTGTTAAATTTATATTATATATATATATGTGCATATATGTATAGTCACTTGGAGGAAGAGGTTATAAAGAGTAAGTTTGGAATTTCAGTTTAATACGTGGCGGTGATATGATTGAAATTATTGATAAATTTTTGTATTAGGTCGCAATTTTCAATATAAATCGATACGATGGCAGAGGAACTGTCGCCATGTTTGAGTGGGATTCAAAAAGTCGCAGGAAGTAAATTGAGTGATAAGTTCAGTACACTGAACCACATCGCGAAAAAAATAGTTGAATCAGAAAATCAAAATGAAGCGATGCAATTGGCTGTCGATTCGTCGAAATTACCGGAGGCTCTAAAACCTCTGGTGCAAGTGGAAGTCGCGCGATTATCAGAACAATTTGAGGGAATTTGCGAAGCTTTGAAATCCGATGACTCTGTAGTGTTTGATCGAGCGCTCAGGGCCAAGTGGTTTTTTAATGGCAGCCATGAAAATTGTAGGGTTCAGTACTACCAGGCACAGATTTTTCCGGTCGTATCTCTGCAGAGTCGACTTAAAATTATCAAAGCGTTGGCTAATAATTTAAGCGCGAATCCTGCTATCGCCGAAGAATTTTATACTGCGCTGACTCTGATGTACGGAGAGAAACAAGCTCACCCTCTACTGATGGCTTGCAGTGAATCATTTATCTGGAATTGCGTCGCAGAGCATAAAGTACGGCTTAATAATAGATTAGTTCGAACTTTATTCTATAAATATCCAGCGCTCGTAGTCAAATATCTGAAGTTGAGCAAAAGAAGTGATGATCAATACGAGCGAAATTTACGACTCGTTAATTTGAATTCTCTATCAGATTTTCTTCCGCGATTAATTAAAAAGTGTCCAGAAACTTTTGTGGAGCTTTTAGAAATGGAACGTGTCAGCTACTTCATAAGGCTGAGTCACACTCGCACCGAGTTATTTTTGAAAAATTCCATCGATGCATTGATCAAAGATCCTCAATTATTTATGCCAATTTTGGACCAAAAAACGGTTACAAAAAAACTCACTGACAGCCAATTTAGAATTGTTATCAAAAAATTGTTACCTCCCACATTGGAGTCCTTTCAATTCGATGACTTGTTCGAGTATCTGAAATATCTACCAGAAGATAAAAAATTACCAATGATGACATCGGTCTTTGAAAAGGTGTACAAAGTAAATTTTCTAGATTGCACCGAGAATATTACACCCATATCAATGCGATTACTTCTGCGGGACGAACGCATCAAACAAGCGAGAATAAAACTGCAGAAAGATCCAACTGGTAAAATTAAATACTCCGATTATTCGTGGTTTTGTTATTTGGCGCCTGAGGAGTCCATTCCATATTTTAAAGATCTCATCAAAAAATCATCAAATGCCAACGATAGATCCGCATTACTTAAGCAGTTAATTTTCACATGCATTGTAAATTCCGATAGTAACGCGTTACTTGAAGTACTCAAGTATATCTCGACAAGACATAAAAACGAGAGCGGTTCTACACTTCCTAATGCTTTAGAGGTGCTAACGCTAGAATATGACCTAAAAAGTCCTGACCTAACGCTTGAACACTGGGATTTAATTTATAATTTAGTGAAACTGTTGTACGTCAAAAATGGAATAAGCTCTTACTTTCCTAGTACAAAGGACCTGATACCAGCCAGAATTCGCTTTGATTTAGCGAATAACTATCCGATAACTGACAAAATAAGTTTACTGGCTGAGTACATTTTAAATTGGTGGAGTGAAGACTGGAATATTTTGAAGGACAACTTGTCCTACAACAGGAAGTGTCTTGAAGAATTTATGGGAGTATTGCCATCGAAAATTGAGAAAAAGAAGGCATATCTGACTGTTGAATTGATAAATAACATCATGATATCGTTCAACGATTTTAATGAACGTAATTCAAAGTCCAAGTCACCGTTGGAAATGATGACAATCAAAAATTACCCATGGATTTTGGATTACGTTAAAAAGTGTTTGGTTGATAAAGATGCAAATAAAAGCGATGTTGAAGAACTGAAAAGAGAATTGAAAAAAACAGACGAAGAACTTCATAAAGCGTTGGTTACTCAAGATAAAGAGGAAATTGATTTGGAGTCACCAAAAGTTATACAGTTACTGAAAAATGACCCGGAAAAAATAGCGAAGAATTGGGAATTATACCTGGAAAAATGTATGGATTCAATTCATAATCCGTGGGTCCGAAGATTTATAAAATTGTGTCGCTGGTATCAAGATTTGCCAATAAAGTTTGCTGACAAAAGTTTAAACGAAGTTACAGTGAAGAAACGAGATGGAGGATTGATTGTTCTGGGGCTACTATTTGAAGGATCAGCATTTGCGCGGGTCGTAGAGGCTTTTGTACCAACATCAACTACAATAGATCCCGAAGAAGAAGATGCTGCAGATGATTATAAGATGTCGTCTACTATTCCGATGGCATTCAATGTCGTTAATCCGCCAGTGTCTCTAGATTTAATCCTCAAATTCTGCGTGGGAGATTACATTCACACAACAGTCAATTGTCTTGTAAATGTAAGCCGACGAACTGCGTTACCTAAAGTCATTTCGTTTGCAAAAACGCTGATGGACCGACCGATTTCTATAAAAAAACACGGAATTCGGCTCTTTTGTACGGTCGCGGATGTGAAACAATTACGCGGTATCCTGATGGATTTGTGGAAATCCGAAACGCATCAGACCATTCGCACGTTGGTGTTTAAAAATGTGTTTAAGGTTTTTGAATCAATTCCCAATGACGAGACCTGGGGAATGATTTGCGAATGTATCGAAGATCTCAAACCAGATGATACAGATACTTTTGAATCTCTTATGAAATTCGATTCGATTCCTAATGAATACATCGCGGATTATGTCGGCAAATTATTATGTCTTTTTCGCAGACTCGATGATGTGGAAAACGGTTCGAAACCAGATTCCGATTATACTACAATGCTACTTGATATTGATATAAACATATTAGTTCGATATCCCGAAGAATTACACAATGAGATAATTGACAAATATGTTCTTAATTTGTCACTATCACAAACTGTACAGTCTGCAAGCCATATATATTTAATTAAATACATTAGAACAGCGCAAGATAAATTAGAAGACAGATTGAAACGTTTCAAAATCATATTTATCAAAATTGTTAACGAAAATTGGGATATTCCTCATCCTACTGAACCGTCATTCTATCCAGCAAATTATTTCGTAAAAAATATAACAGGAAGTTTAATGATTTATGCTAATAAATTGCACGAGCCAAATCTAGTACGATTAATCAAAGTTGCATTCGATTCATTTAACTGCACTTTAAAACCACAGCAAGACCCCCATACCTACTTGAACTTGTATTTTGCTTCGCTACTGTCAAACAAGAAATTTTCCCCAAAAGAAGTTGCTTGTAAAGTAAACGAACTGTTACCCTCATTACTAAAAATTTTTTCCGCGGAATTAATTTCATTTATCGCTAATTCCTTATCCGATTATCTCGATTTATACTTCGATGACAGGAAGAGTGATAATCATTTGGGTGTAGTCGAAGGTTTGATTGAATCGAATAATGATCCAGCTACGATTCTTGCTGCCCAATTTTTGTCGCTGCAGTCTTCTTCTGTCAATCGCTCCCGGTTTTTAAAAATTATTGATACTCTCAAAGAGCATAGGAATCCCACGGTCATATCGATAGCCAACATTACAATGTTTGGGCTTGTGTAAAACAAAAAACAAAAACCGCCTATATATTAATAAAAATATTTTTATAAATTTTCGTTTTCTTTTGCTAAATATTTATTGAACTTTTCTTATGCTATTCTGAATATTATACTTATAAATAAATAAAGAAAAATTTGATGTTAAATAAATTTGATTATTGTGTTTTCCTTATGTTAAATAATAAATATAAGTTATAGTATTCTCATCATAACTCTTATTTTTTGCAGTCACCGTAAAATAGTTCAGGTAATTATGATGTAAATTATAATTTAATCTAAACTTTCTGACGATATATAATTTTGTCAAACTCACCCCTGTCACGTGATACATCCATACCCCGAAAAGTCAAGGGGCCCAAGGTCCAGAATTACAGAAGCGAATGGAATCAAGGGACACAATTGTACCGGACAGTTAAGCGGTCACGTTTTCGAGTGTTAGACATATACAGTAGAACCTCGATAAGTTAAAATTCAAGGGAAACGTAAAAAAATTTGAGTTATCGAGTTTTTTACTTATCGAGAGTTTAAGTTAGAGAGGTTATTAAAGTAAAATTTTTAACTTAACGAGGTTTATTGATTGGAAACTTGAGTGTGAAAAAGATACATATAATTCAATAGAAATGATAGATTTTTATTTATTTATACATATATATTTACTCTTATATGAAAATTCCTACTGAGTAAAGGTCCTCCCCCTCCCCTTTATCCTTTATTTCCCTAGTTCCCGATTAAGTGAAAGACTAAAGTGAAAATCAATTAAGCTTTTGGCGAAACCTTTTGTTTGCATACATACTTAATACGATGACTCAATGATCTTACTTTAAGTTATGGAGGTCACCAAAATATTATTTTAAGTTACCGAGGGCAATGCTCAAAATAATTGTTTGAGTTATCGAGGTTTTGTACTTTAAGTAATAGAGGTTTTAAGCTGTGAAGGGAAGGGAATCAAAAAAATTTTTAAGTTACAGAGGTTTTGAACTTATCGAGGTTTGAGTTATCGAGGTTCTACTGTATATACAGCATAGTCACTGACATACGTCTCACATTGTCAGGTTTAAGCTTTTATGAATTAAAATCTCATTGTTTCAACTAAGTGTTAGTCGTTTCTTACAGAATTGCCATTTTTTTCTTTATTATTGTCTGGTCTTAAATAGATGCTTTATATCATGGACAGGAAAAAAATATAAGTTGAGTAATAACGGCCACCCTATACAGATAGGCATGGTTGTGATGTTTACGTCTATGACAACACACTTAAAATTCGGCGTTGAAGCTATCAAAGTGTTTGTGAATGTATGTAGCCTGAGCATGCGCAGATAGAACATCATAAGAGATACGAACGACGCAGCTGAGCAGTTACTCAAATTTTCTTTGAATGTGCGTACACGTTTTTACTTTAATACGAAAGTTTTTTTTATAATTAACAGTAGAACTAATTTCGAAAGATTGCGATACTTTCAAAATTTTGTGAATTGATGGGTAAAAATTATATGTGAAGGCTTGAAAGTTCAAAGTATTATTAGATTGAAAAATTCCGAATTGTTAAATTTATATTATATATATGTGCATATATGTATAGTCACTTGGAGGAATAGGTTATAAAGAGTAAGTTTGGAATTTCAGTTAATACGTGGCGGTAATTTGATTGAAATTATTGATAAATTTTTGTATTAGGTGCGTCGCAATTATCAATATAAATCGATACGATGGCAGAGAAACTGTCGCCATGTTTGAGTGGGATTCAAAAAGTCGCAGGAAGTAAATTGAGTGATAAGTTCAGTACACTGAACCGCATCGCGATAAAAATAGTTGACTCAGAAAATCAAAATGAAGCGATGCAATTGGCTGTTGACTCGTCGGAATTACCGGAAGCTTTGAAACCTCTGGTGCAAGTGGAGGTCGCGCGATTATCAGAACAATTTGAGGGAATTTGCGAAGCTTTGAAATCCGATGACTCTGTAGTGTTTGATCGAGCGCTCAGGGCCAAGTGGTTTTTCAATGGCAGCCATGAAAATTGTAGGGTTCAGTACTACCAGGCACAGATTTTTCCGGTCGTATCTCTGCAGAGTCGACTTAAAATTATCAAAGCGTTGGCTAATAATTTAAGCGCGAATCCTGCTATCGCTGAAGAATTTTATACTGCGCTGACTCTGATGTACGGAGAGAAACAAGCTCACCCTCTACTGATGGCTTGCAGTGAATCATTTATCTGGAATTGCGTCGCAGAGCATAAAGTACGGCTTAATAATAGATTAGTACGAACTTTATTCTATAAATATCCAGCACTCGTAGTCAAATATCTGAAGTTGAGCAAAAGAAGTGATGATCAATACGAGCGAAATTTACGACTCGTTAATTTGAATTCTCTATCAGATTTTCTTCCGCGATTAATTAAAAAGTGTCCAGAAACTTTTGTGGAGCTTTTAGAAATGGAACGTGTCAGTTACTTCATAAGGCTGAGTCACACTCGCACCGAGTTATTTTTGAAAAATTCCATCGATGCATTGATCAAAGATCCTAAATTATTTTTGCCAATTTTGGACCAAAAAACGGTTACAAAAAAACTCACTGACAGCCAATTTAGAATTGTTACCAAAAATTTGTTACCTCCCACATTGGAGTCCTTTCAATTCGATGACTTGTTCGAGTATCTGAAATATCTACCAGAAGATAAAAAATTACCAATGATGATATCGGTCTTTAAAGAGGTGTACAAAGTGAATTTTCTCAATTGCACCGAGAAGATTACACCCACAGTAATGCGATTACTCCCTCGGAACATACGCATCAAACAAGCGAAAATAAACGTGCAGAAAGATTCAACTGGTAAAATTAAATACTCCAGTTATCCGTGGGTTTGTTATTTGGCGCCTAAGGAGTCCATTCCATATTTGAAAGATTTCATTATTAAATCATCACATGCCTACGATCGATGCGACTTACTTGAGCGGTTAATTTTTACATGCGCCATTAATTCCGATAGTAATGCGTTACTTGAAGTACTCGAGTATATCTCGACAAAACATAAAAACGAGAGTGGTTCTACACTTCTTAATGTTTTACGGGAATTATCGAAAGAATATGACCTTAAAAGTCCTGACCTAACGCTTGAACACTGGGATGTAATTTATTATTTAGTAAAACTCTTGTATTTCAAAACTGGAATAAGCTTTTACGATCCTGAAATAAAAGACCTGATACCAGCCAGAATTCGCTTTGATTTAGCGAATAACTATCCGATAACTGACAAAATAAGTCTACTCGCTGAGTACATTATAAAGTGGTGGGATGGAGACTGGAATATTTTGAAGGACAACTTGTCCTACAACAGGAAGTGTCTTGAAGAATTTATGGGAGTATTGCCATCGAAAATTGAGAATAAGAAAGAAGGTCTGGATATTAATTTGGTAATTGGCATCATGAAATCGTTCAACGATTTTAATGAACGTAATTCAAAGTCCAAGTCACCGTTGGAAATGGTGACAATCAAAAATTACCCGTTGATTTTGGATTACATTAAAAAGTGTTTGAACGATAAAGATGCAAAAAAAAGCCAAGTTGAAAGACTTAAAAGAGTTTTGAGAAAAACAGACAAAGAACTTTATAAAGAGTTGGTTACTCAAGATGAAGAGGAAATTGATTTGGAGTCACCAAAAGTTATACAGTTACTGAAAAATGATCCGGAAAAAATAGCGAAGAACTGGGAATTATACCTGGAGAAATGTATGGATTCAATTCGTAATCCGTGGGCCCAAAGATTTGTAAAATTGTGTCGCTGGTATCAAGATTTGCCGATAAAGTTTGCTGATCAAAGTTTAAACGAAGTTACAGAGAAGAAACAAGATAAAGGATTGATTGTTCTGGGGCTACTGTTTGAAGGATCAGCATTTGCGCAGGTCGCAGAAGCTTTTGTACCAACGTCAACGACAATAGATCCCGATGAAGAAGATGCTGCAGATGATTATAAAATGTCGTCTACTATTCCGATGGCATTCAATGTCGTTAATCCGCCAGTGTCTTTAGATTTCATCCTAAAATTCTGCGTGGGTGATTATATTCACACAACAGTCAATTGTCTTGAGAATGTGAGCCGACGAACGGCGTTACCGAAAGTCATTTCGTTTGCGACGACGCTGATGGACCGACCGATTTCTATAAAAAAACACGGAATTCGTCTATTTTGTACGGTTGCGGATGTCAAACAATTACGCGGTATCCTGATAAATTTGTGGAGATCTGAAACGCATCAGACAATTCGCACGTTAGTGTTTAAAAATATGTTTAAGGTTTTTGAATCAATTCCCAATGACGAGACCTGGGGAATGATTTGCGAATGTATCGACGGTCTTAAACCGGATGATAAGGATACGTTTGAATCTCTTAGGAAATTTGATTCGATTCCTAATGAATACATCGCGCATTATGTCCGCAAATTATTTTGCCTCTTTCGTAGACTCGGTGATGTGGAAAACGGTTTAGAGCCATGTGTCGTTTGGTGTTATATTACAAATCTACTTATAATTAATCATAATATATTGGTTCTACTTCCCGAAGAATTACACAATGAGATAATTGACAAGTATGTCCTCGATTTGTCACTACCGAAAAATGTACTGTGTGCAGGCCATCATTATCTAATTGATTACATTATGACAGCGCGAGAAAAGTCGGAAGACAGATTGAACCGTTTCAAAAATGTATTCGTCAAAATCGTTAACGAAAGTTGGGATATTCCTCATCCTACTGAACCGTCATTCTATCCAGCAAATTATTTCGTAAAAAATATAACACGAAGTTTAATGTTTTATGCTAATAAATTGCACGAGCCAAATCTAGTACGATTAATCGAAGTTGCAGCCGAGTCATTTAATTCCACTGTAAAACCACAGCAAGACCTCCATTCGTACTTAAACTTGACATTTGCTTCGCTACTGTCAAAAGACAAATTTTCCCCAAAAGAAGTCGCCTGTAAAGTCAATGCACTGTTACCCTCATTACTAAAAATTTTTTCCACGGAATTAATTTCATTTATCGCTAGGTCCTTATCCGATTATCTCAATTTATACTTCGATGACAACAAGAGTGATAATCGTTTGGGTGTAGTCGAAGGTTTGATAGAATCTAATAATGATCAGGCTACGATTCTTGCTGCCCAATTTTTATCGCTTCAAAGGA
The DNA here is from genome assembly GCF_029852145.1 of Microplitis mediator. Classification (NCBI taxonomy): domain Eukaryota; kingdom Metazoa; phylum Arthropoda; class Insecta; order Hymenoptera; family Braconidae; genus Microplitis; species Microplitis mediator. The sequence goes on from NC_079977.1 coordinate 1,504,309, forward strand.
ATTCTCCCTCTAGCTCCCGGTTATTAAAAATTATTGATACTCTGAAAGGGCATAGCAATCCGACGGTCGTATCAACAGCCTACATTATAGTATACGGGCTTTTGTAAAAAAAAAAAAAACCAAAAACGTCTCTATGTTAAAAAAAATATTTTTATAAATTTTCGTTTTCTTTTGCTAAATATTTATCAAAGTTTTTGTATGCTATTCTAAATATTATACTTATGAATAAATAAAAAAAGTTGATATTATATAAATTTAATTAATGTGTTTTCGTTATGTTCAATAATAAATATAAGTTATAGTATTTTCATCATAACTCTTATTTTTTGCAGTCAACGTAAAATAATTCAGGTAATTATCTTGTAAATTTTAATTTGATCTAAACTATATGACGATATATAATTTTGTCAAACTCACCCCCATCACCTGATACATCCACTACCCCTAAAAGTTAAGGGGCCCGAGGTCCAGAATTGCAGAAGCAAATGGAATTAAAGGACACAATTGTATCGGACTGTTAAGCGGTCGCGTTGTCAAGTGTTAGACATATATATACAGTACAGTCACTGACATACTTCTAACATTCTCAGGTTCAAGCTTTTATAAATTAATATCTTATTGTTTCAACTTGGTGTCAGTCGTTTCTTACAGAATTACAATTTTTTTTCTTTATTATTGTTCGGTCCCGAACAGATGCTTTATATCATTGCCAGGTACAAAATATAAGTTGAGAAATAACAGATACCCTAAATATATATAGGTATATATAACATATAGTCATGAATGTGATGTTTACGTCTATGACAACACATTTAAAATTCGGCGTTTAAAGCTATCAAAGTGTTTGTGAATGTATGTAGCCTGAGCATGCGCAGATAGAACATCATAAGAGATACGAACGAAGCAGCTGAGCAGTTACTTAAATTTTCTATGAATGTGCGTACACGTTTTTACTTTAATACGAAAATTTTTTTTATAATTAACAGTAGAACTATTTTCGAAACATGGCGATAATTTGAAAAGTTTGTGAATTGATGAATAAAAATTGTATGTGAAAGTTTAAAAATTCGGAGTATTTTAAAATTGAATATATTTGAATTGTTGAATTTATCTACACATATATACGTGTATATGTATGTTTAGATAGAGGAATAAAGTATAAACGGTGTTTCAAGTTTGAGTTTTACGAGGTAAATTTTATTGGAATTATTGTTCGATTTTTGTGATTAATGCGTCGCGATTTACGATATAAATCGATACGATGGCAGAGGGACTATCGCCATGTTTGAGTGGGATTCAAAAAGTCGCAGGAAGTAAATTGAGTGATAAGTTCAATACACTGAACCACATCGCGAAAAAAATAGTTGACTCAGAAAATCAAAATGCAGCGATGCAATTGGCCGTTGATTCGTCGGAATTACCGGAGGCTTTGAAACCTCTGGTACAAGTGGAGGTCGCGCGATTATCAGGACAATTTGAGGGAATTTGCGAGGCTTTGAAATCCGATGACTCTGTAGTGTTTGATCGGGCGCTCAGGGCCAAGTGGTTTTTCAATGGCAGCCATGAAAATTGTAGGGTTCAGTACTACCAGGCACAGATTTTTCCGGTCGTATCTCTGCAGAATCGACTGAAAATTATCAAAGCGTTGGCTAATAATTTAACCGCGAATCCTGCTATCGCTGAGGAATTTTATACTGCGCTGACTTTGATGTACGGAGAAAAACAAGCTCACCCACTACTGATGGCTTGCAGTGAATCATTTATCTGGAATTGCGTAACAGAGCATAAACTACGGCTTAACGATAGAATGGTACAAATTTTATTCAACAAGTATCCAGAACTTGTAGTTAAATATCTGAAACTTAGCTTAAACAGTGCTGACGAATCGAAGCGTAATTATCGGCCCGTTCATTCACATTCTTTGATTGAATTTCTCCCACGTCTAATTAAAAAATATCCAGATACTTTTGTGGAACTTCTTGAAATTCCCAGTCGCCCCTACATAATATATTTAAGAGTTACTCAAACCGAGTTATTTTTGAAAAGTTCCATCGATGCATTGATAAGAAATCCTAAAGTATTTATGCCAATTTTGTGTCCAAGGATCGTTGCAAAAAAACTCACTGACAGCCAATACAAAAATGTCATGGCCCAATTATTTCATCCAGAATTAAAATACTTCGATTTCGATAGACTGTTCACGTTTGATCTGTATGATTTACCAAAAGAAAGAAGATTACCGATAATAACATCGGCTTTTGAAGAGGTTTACAAAGTAAACTTTCTAGACTGCACTGAAAAAATTTCACCGACAGCAATGCGAATACTTCCGCGGGACGAACGCATCAAACAAGCGAGAGTAAAACTGCAGAAAGAACCCACTGATGAATTTCGCTATTCCACGCGTTCGTGGGTTTGTTATTTATCATGTGAAGAGTCGATTCCTCATCTAAAAGGTCTCGTCAAAAAAACGTCAGATTGCGAAAAAAGATGTGAATTACTCAAGCAATTAATTTTTACATGCATTGTAAATTCCGATGATGATGAATTACTCAAAGTACTGAAATACATCACGACGAGGCATAGAAACGAGCGTAGTAATAAACTGTCAGCTGTTTTTGAGGTACTATTGGATGAATATGACTTAAAAAATCTACCGCTTGAACATTGGGAGGTACTGTACAGTTTTACGAAATATCTGTACGTTAAAAATGGAAAAGGATTTTCTGATTTAAATGAGTTACTAAAAGCGAGAATTGTATTTGATTTAGAAAATAACCACTCGATAACTGATAAAGTAACTTTCCTTGTTGAGTACAATCTACTGCACAAAACCGGTTTCGTGTGGACACTTCTGCAAGATAACTTGTCGAATCACAGAAAATATTTTGATGAATTAATCAGAATACTCTCATCAGTAAGTGATGATAAAAAACAATATTTGACTGCTGAATTTGTACATCACATCATGCAATTGATTTACGATTTAAACGACCGTATTCTGAAAGCCAAGTTACCGATAGAAAAAATGTCGATAAAAAATTATCCGTGGATTTTGGACTCTATTAAAAAATTTTTGAACGACAAAGACGAAACTGGATGGGAGGTAAAATTTATCAAAAAAATATTGAAGGAAAAAGAAAGTGAAATTTATGATTCACTGGTTGCTGAAGATGAACAGGAAATAGATTTGGAGTCACCAAAAATATTACAAATACTCAAAAATAATCCGGAAAAAATAATGAAAAAATGGGAGTTATACCTGGCAAAATGTATGGACAATATCAGACGTCTGAGGACACAAAGATTTATAAAACTGTGTCGCTGGTATCAGGATTTGCCAATAAAGTTTGCTGATAAAAGTTTAAACGAAGTTACAGAGAAGAAACGAGATGGAGGATTGATTGTTTCGGGGCTACTGTTTGAAGGATCAGCATTTGCGCAGGTCGCAGAAGCTTTTGTACCAACGTCAACTACAATAGATGCTGATGAAGATGATGCTGCAGCCGGTTATCAAATGTCCTCTACTACTCCATTCGCATTTAATGTTGTAAATCCGCCCGTGTCTTTAGAATTAATTCTAAAATTCTGCGTAGGTGATTACATTCATACGGCAGTAAAATGTCTTAATAATGTGAGCCGACGAACGGCATTACCTAAAGTTATTTCGTTTGCGACGACGCTGATGGACCGACCGGTTTCTATGAAAAAACACGGTATTCGGCTCTTTTGTACGGTCGCGGATGTCAAACAATTACGCGGAATCCTGATGGATTTGTGGAGATCAGAAACGCATCAGACAATTCGCGCGTTAGTGTTTAAAAATGTGTTTAAGGTTTTTGAATCAATTCCCAATGACGAGACCTGGGGAATGATTTGCGAATGTATCGACGGTCTTAAACCAGATGATAAAGATACGTTTGAATCTCTTATGAAATTTGATTCGATTCCTAATGAATACATCGCGGTTTATGTCCACAAATTATTTAGCCTCTTTCGTAGTCTCGGTGATGAGGAAAACGGTTTGCAGCCGGATGTCGTTTGGTCTCATATCGAAAAGCTACTTAAGGTTGATGACAATATATTAGTTTTATTTTCTGATGAATTACACAATGAGATAATTGACAAATATGTTCTAGATTTGTCACTATCAAAAACTGTACAGTCTGCAGGCCATAATTATCTAATTGATTACATTATGACAGCGCGAGAAAAGTCGGAAGACAGATTGAACCGTTTCAAAAATGTATTCGTCAAAATTGTCAACGAAAGTTGGGATATTCCTCATCCTACTGAACCGTCATTCTATCCAGCAAATTATTTCGTAAAAAATATAACAGGAAGTTTAATGATTTATGCTAATAAATTGCACGAGCCAAATCTAGTACGATTAATCGAAGTTGCAGCCGAGTCATTTAATTCCACTTTAAAACCACAGCAAGACCCCCATTCCTACTTGAACTTGTCATTCGCTTCGCTACTGTCAAACAAGAAATTTTCTCCAAAAGAAGTTGCTTGTAAAGTAAACGAACTGTTACCCTCATTACTAAATATTTTTTTCGCAGAATTAATTTCATTTATCGCTAGGTCCTTATCCGATTATCTCGATTTATACTTCGATGACAACAAGAGTGATAATCATTTGGGTGTAGTCGAAGGTTTGATTGAATCTGATGATGATCAGGCTACGATTTTTGCAGCCCAACTTTTGTCGCTTCAAATAAATTCTTTCTCTAGCTCCCGGTTTTCAAAAATTATCGATACTCTAAAAGGGCATAGCAATCCTACAGTAGTATCGACAGCCTACATTATAATGTACGAGCTTTTGTAAAAAAAAAAAAAAAACCGCCTATATATTAATAAAAATATTTTCATAAATTTTCGTCTTCTTTTGCTAAATATTCATCAAACTTTTTGTATGCTACTCTGAATATTATACTCATTAATAAATAAAAACAGTTGATATTATATAAATTTAATTAATGTGTTTTCCTTATGTCCAATAATAAATATAAGTTACAGTATTTTTTTCATAATTCTTATTATTTGCAGTGAACGTAAAATACTTCAGGTAATTATCTTGTAAATTTCTATATATTCTTAACTATATGACGATAAGTCTGTTTTAAATTGTTGTTGTGATGTTTACGTCTATGACAACACATTTATAATTCGGCGTATTAAAGCTATTAAAGTGTTTGTGAATGTATGTGGCCTGAGCATGCGCAGATAGAACATTATAAGAGATACGAACGAAGCAGCTGAGCAGTTACTCAAATTTTTTTTGAATGTGCGTAAAGTGGTCCCACTAAGAGAATGCACCTCGAAAATTGCCCCCACCACCGCACATTTATGAATTGCGCATGCGCACAGAAAAGTGGGAGAACATCTAACCCATAAAACACCCAGAGTGGGAGTAAAATCCTACGACACCCGAGGCTCATTCTCTTGTCGGGATGACACTACACGTTTCTACTTTAATACAAAAGCTTCTTTTATAATTAACAGTAGAACTAATTTCGGTAGATTGCGATAATTTGAAAAGTTTGTGAATTGATGGATAAAATTTGTATGTGAAGGCTTGAAAATTCGGAGTATTTTTAGATTGAAAACTTCTGAATTGTTAAATTTATATTATATATGTGCATATATGTGTAGTCACTTGGAGGAAGAGGTTATAAAGAGTAAGTTTAAAATTTAAGTTAACACGTGGCGGTAATTTGATTGAAATTATTGATAAATTTTTGTATTAGGTGCGTCGCAATTTTCAATATAAATCGATACGATGGCAGAGAAACTGTCGCCATGTTTGAGTGGGATTCAAAAAGTCGCAGGAAGTAAATTGAGTGATAAGTTAAGTACACTGAACCGCATCGCGATAAAAATAGTTGACTCAGAAAATCAAAATGAAGCGATGCAATTGGCTGTTGATTCGTCGGAATTACCGGAGGTTTTGAAACCTCTGGTACAAGTGGAGGTCGCGCGATTATCAGAACAATTTGAGGGAATTTGCGAGGCTTTGAAATCCGATGACTCTGTAGTGTTTGATCGAGCGCTCAGGGCCAAGTGGTTTTTCAATGGCAGCCATGAAAATTGTAGGGTTCAGTTCTACAAGGCACAGATTTTTCCGGTCGTATCTCTGCATAGTCGACTCAAAATTATCAAAGCGTTGGCTAATAATTTAACCGCGAATCCTATTATCGCTGAGGAATTTTATACTGCGCTGACTTTGATGTACGGAGAGAAACAAGCTCACCCACTACTGATGGCTTGCAGTGAATCATTTATCAGGGATCGCATCGAGAAGCATAAGCTACAGCTTAATAATAGATTAGTACGAAATTTATTCTATAAATATCCAGGACTCATAGTCAAATATCTGAAGTTGCCCAGAAAAAGTGATGATAAATACGAACGAAATTCGCAACTCATCTATCTACGTTTTTTAAGAGAGTTTCTTCCACGGTTGGTTAAAAAATGTCCAGATGCTTTTGTAGAGCTCGTTGAAATGCACCATCATGGTTTCTTCATAGGATTAAGTCACACTCGTACTGAGTTATTTTTGAAAAGCTCTATAGATTCATTCATGAAAAAACCTAAATTTTATTTGCAGATTTTGGATCTAAAAACAGTTACAAAAAGTCTGACTGACAGCCAATTTAGAAGTGTTATCAAGCAACTATTTCCTCCCAGATTTGAATGCTTTCAATTCGATTCATTGGAGAAGTATCTGTCCTATCTACCAAAGGAAAAAGTATTACCTTTAGTGAATTCGATTTTTCAAGAGGTTTACAAAATCAACTTTCTATACTGCAATCACAAAATAACACCCACGGCAATGCAGTTTCTTTCGCAGGACGAACGCACCAGACAGGCGAGAATGAAACTGAAGACAGAACCAACTGATTACTTCAACTATTCCACGAGATCGTGGGTTTGCTATTTTCCTTGCGATGAATCAGTTTCGTTGCTTAAAGATATTATCAAGAGAACACCAAATGGCGCCCAAAGATGCGAATTACTTAAGCAATTAATTTTCACCTGCGTTATTAATTCCGATAATAATGCGTTACTCGGAGTACTCAAGTATATCTTGACGAATCACAAAAACGAGGGTCGATTTACACTGGTAAATGTTTTACAGATATTGTCGCAAGAATTTGACCTAAAAACTCTAACGCGTGAACACTGGGATGTAATTGACAGCTTGTTGAAATTGGTGTATGCTCAAAATGGAATCGACTCCAACTTTATTACTATATTTAACTTGATAACAGGTAAAATTGGCATCGATTTAGCGAATAACTGTTCGATAACGGATAAAATACGCATGCTTGCTGAATCCAACGTCACCTATGGGGCTAACGCGTGTAATATTTTGAAAGACAATTTGGCGTACAACAGAAAATGCCTAGAGGAATTGATCAGAGTCTTTCCATCTGTAAATAAAAGAAGAAAAAAATCTATAACTATTGATCTGATAGGTAATGTCCTAAGTTCGATTTACGACTTCAACAAACGTAATTCGGAAGCCAAATCACCTCTAGAAATGATGTCGATCAAAAATTATCCCTGGCTTTATAATTCTGTTAAGATGTTTATTAAGAACGAAGATCAGAATAAAAAGGATGTGAAAAGACTTAAAGAATTATTAAGAGACGGAGAAACCGAAATTTTTGATGCATTGGTTACCGCAGATGAGAGAATTGATGTACAGTCACCGAAAGTGTTGAAGTTATTGAAGAATCATCCAGAAAAAATACTGAAAGACTGGGAATTGTACCTGGAAAAATGTATGGAGAACATTAGGAACCCTTGGGCCCGAAAATTTTTGAAATTGTGTCGCTGGTATCAGAAATTGCCGATAAAGTTTGCTGATAAAAGTTTGAACGAAGTTGTAGAGAATAAACGAGAAGGAGGATTGATTGTTCTGGGACTACTGTTCGAAGGACCAGCATTGGAGCAGGTCGTAAATGTTTTTGTACCAACGTCAACGACAATCGATTCCGATGAAGAAGATGCTGCAGATGACTGTAAAATGTCCTTTACTACTCCAAAGGCATTTAATGCCATCAATCCACCGGTGTCTTTAGATTTTATTTTGGACGTCTGTGAAAGGTGTTCTAATCACGTGATAATCAGTTCTCTTGTGGATGTAAGCCGACGAACTGCGTTACCTAAAGTCATTTCGTTTGCACAGACGCTGATGGACCGACCGGTTTCTATAAAAAAACTCGGAATTCGGCTCTTTTGTATGGTCGCGGATGTCAAAAAATTACGCGGTCTCCTAATCAAGTTGTGGAAATCCGAAACGGATCGGACGATTCGTGCGTTTATATTTAAAAATGTGTTTGAATTTTTTAAATCAATTCCCAATGACGATACCTGGGGAATGATTTGCGAATGTTTCGACGGTCTTAAACCGGAAGATGAAGATATGTTTGAATCTCTTATGAATTTGAAATCTATTCCTAATGAATACATCACGGATTATGTCCACATATTATTTAGCCTCTTTCGTAGACTCGGCGATGAGGAAAACGGTTTGAAGCCAGATGTCGTTTGGTCTCATACCGAAAAGCTTCTTAATGTTGATAAGAACATATTAGTTCTATATTCTGATGAATTACACAATGCGATCATTGACAAGTATGTTCTTGATTTGTCACTACCACAAAAAATACAGTCTGCAGGCCATATGTATCTAATTAATTACATTAGAACAGCGGGAGAAAAGTTAGAAGACAGATTGAAACGTTTCAAAAATGTATTTATCAAAATTGTTAGAGAAAATTGGAATAATCCTCATCCTACTATAAGTTCATTCTATCCAGCAAAATATTTCGTGAAAAATTTAACAGAATATTTAATAAATTCTGTTAATAAATCACACGAGCCAAGTCGAGTACGATTAATCGAAGTTGCTTTCGAGTCATTCAATTCCACTTTGAGACCCCAGCAAAACCCCCATTTCTACATGAACATTTCGTTTGCTTCTGTACTGTCGGCAAATAAATTTACCCCAAAAGGAGTTGCCTGGAAAGTAAGCGGACTATTACCCGGGTTAATTAATATTTTTTCCGCGGAATTAATGCCAACTATCGCTTCATTTTTATTTGATTACCTCATGTCATACTTCTCAGACGAAGGTACTGATTGTCTGTTGGATGTAGTCGAATGTTTGATCGGATTAAATAATGATCCGGCTACGATTCTTGCAGCCCATCTTTTGTCCCTTCAAAAATATGGTACCTATAGACCCCGGTTTATAAGAATTGTTAATTTTCTTACAGAACATAACAATCCCGTGGTGATGGCAATTGCCTCCATTATAATGTACAAGCTTTTGTAAAATGAAAAAAAAAAAAAAAAAAAAAATCGTCTGATTATTAATGAAAATATTTTCATAATTAATTTTTTTTTTTGAAAATATGTCATTAAACTTTTTGTATGTTACTCTGAATCTTATACTTTATAAATAAAAATATATATGTAATCGATGTGTTTTCCTTATGATCACTAAATAATAGGGGAAGGGGGGACAAAACGGGATAGGCCGGCAAAATGGGATACTCTCAAAATTTCGTCAAAATTTTTTTTTCTCAAAAAACTTTCGAAAATGGTCAAAAATGACATTTAGTATCATTCTACATTATTAAAAGCCAAAAAAAAAAACATTTTTATATTTTTTGCGAAAAGTATAATATTGGCGCCAATTTCAAATTTTGAAAAGAAATAACAAGGAAAAACTTCTTTAAAAATATGTTGAGAGTAAATTTTATTACTTACATCAATTTAAAAAGACATGATTACATCAATTTTATTCACTTGAAAAAAAAAAAAAAAATTTACTTTTTTTTGGGGTATCCCATTTTGCCCGCAGAAAATAAAAATTTTTTTTCTGATGGCAGTCGAAAATTCGTTATATTTATTTAAAATAGAATCAAAATGAAGCTAATTTACGATATTTATGTCCCTAAAAACTAAATTTTTCGTTAAGTATCCCGTTTTGCCCCCCCCCCCCTTACCCTATAAGATACAGTTTTTTTGTCATAACTCTCATTTTTTAGTCACCGGAAAATATCTCAGGTAATTATGATGTTTAAATTTTTATTCGATCTCAACTATATGATGGTATTTAAATTAGATAGTTAATTAATTTTTGAATATTATTATAAAACAAAGTTTAAAAAAAAGTGAGCAATTAATTTATCATTGATTATTTTTATTCTCGGAACTAGTAAATGGTCAGCTTGTTCGAATATGTAGTACCTTTGTAACATTATAAGATTAGATAGTGAATTATAAAAGATATAAATATAAAAATTATAAAAACCCAACAAATTAGAATTTTTATTTCTTAGAAATTGCCCGCGGCCTAGTAGTGTCATTTATATTTTAGTTCATTTTTATCTAGTGCTCTATGATTCAGCTGTGAAATTGTATGTATGTGTGACATTGATGACGCATGTGAGTGAACGAGCATGCGTAGTTTCGACTAAAAAATATTAAGAATGTCAGATGCCGGCGAGGAAATAGAGGAATAGTCAGTTGTAATAAAAATTTCGGAGGCCGAGTAAACCTTTCGCTGCTATGTTCGAATTCTGTGATAAATATGTAACATATATTTAGCGGGTTACTACTCAATAGATTTATTGCACAGAATAATATTCTGAATTGAATAACAATCATTGGAATTGTAATTATTAGGAGTTAGTTCTTGTGTTTTTAGTGTTAAAGTTCGATTCAAAATCTATGATGATGGATGTGATGGAATTATCGCCGTATTTAAGTGGGATTCAAAAAGTCGCGGGAAGTAAACCGGGTGATAAGTTGAATGCACTGAACCGCATCGCGAAAAAAATAGTTGACTCAGAAAATCAAAATGAAGCGATGCAATTGGCTGTTGATTCGTTGGAATTACCGGAGGCTTTGAAACCTCTGGTGCAAGTGGAGGTCGCGCGATTATCAGGACAATTTGAAGGAATTTGCGAAGCTTTGAAATCCGATGACTCTGTAGTGTTTGATCGAGCGCTCAGGGCCAAGTGGTTTTTCAATGGCAGCCATGAAAATTGTAGGGTTCAGTACTACCAGGCACAGATTTTTCCGGTCGTATCTCTGCAGAGTCGAAATAAAATTATCAAAGCGTTGGCCAAAAATTTAACCGCGAATTCTGCTATCGCTGAAGAATTTTATACTGCGCTGACTTTGATGTACGGAGAGAAACAAGCTCACCCACTACTAATAGCTTGCAGTGAATCATTTATCTGGAATTGCGTCACAGAGCATAAAATTCAGCTTAATAGTAGAATAGTGCGATTTTTATTCGACAAGTATCCAGAACTTGTACTTAAATATCTGAAACTTAGCAAGAACAGTGCTGACGAATTGGAACGTAATTATCGACCCCTTCTTTTACATTCTTTGTCCGAATTTCTCCCACGATTAATTAAAAAATATCCAGATACTTTTGTGGAGCTTCTTGAAGTTCCCGGTCGCTACTACAACATATATTTAAGACGCACTCGAACCCAGTTATTTTTGAAAAGATCCACCGATGCATTGATCAGAAATGCTAAAGTATTTATGCAAATTTTGAGTCCAAAGATCGTTGCAAAAAGACTAACTGATAGCCAATACAAAAGTGTTATCCAGCAATTACTTCGTCCAGAATTGAAATACTTCGATTTCGATCGTCTGTTCGATTGGGATCTGTGTGATCTACCAGAAGAAAAAAGATTACTTCTGATAACATCGGCTTTTGAAGAGGTTTACAAAGTAAACTTTCTAGACTGCACTGATGTAATTTCCCCGACAGCAATGCGAATACTTCCGCGGGACGAACGCATCAAACAAGCGAGAGTAAAACTGCAGAAAGAGCCAACTGATGAATTTCGCTATTCCACGCGTTCGTGGGTTTGTTATTTATCATGTGAAGAGTCGATTCCTCATCTAAAAGGTCTCGTCAAAAAAACGTCGGATTGCGAAAAAAGATGTGAATTACTCAAGCAATTAATTTTTACATGCATTGTAAATTCCGATGATGATGAATTGCTCAAAGTACTGAAATACATCACGAGGAGGCATAGAAACGAGCGGAGTAATATACTGGGAGGTGTTTTTGAGGTAATAGTGAGCGAATATGACTTACAAAATCTGCCGCTCGAACATTGGGAGCTACTGTACAGTTTTACGAAATTTCTGTTTGTTAAAAGAGGAAAAGAATCTCCTTATTTATCTGAGTTACTTAAAGCGAGAATTATATTTGATTTAGAAAATAACCACCCGATAACTGACAAAGTCAGTTTTCTCGTTGAGTCCAATATACAGAATAGAAGCTTTTTCGTGTGGAGACTTCTGCAAGATTGTTGTCCGATAGACTTGTCGTACGATGGAAAATATTTAGGTGAATTGATGAGAATACTCTCATCAATACGTGATGATAAAAAAAAACATTTGACTCCTGGATTTGTACGTTACATCATGCACTTGATTTACGACTTCAACGACCGTATTCTGAAAGAAAAGTCACCGCTAGAAAAAATGTCAATAAAAAATTATCCGTTGATTTTGGATTCCATTAAAAAATTTTTGAACGACAAAGACGAAAATAGTTGGGACGTCGAATGGATCAAAGATATATTGGAAGAACATGAAAGTGAAATTTATGATTCACTGGTTGCTGAAGATCAACAGAAAATAGATTTTGAGTCACCAAAAATATTACAGAAACTCAAAAATAATCCGGAAAAAATAATGAAATATTGGGAGTTATACCTGGCAAAATGTATGGCTGATATTAGACGTCCGGAGGCACGAACATTTATAAAAATGTGTCGCTGGTATCAAGATTTGCCAATAATGTTTGCTGAGGGGTGTTTAGACGAAATTGAAGAGAAGAAACAATCTAAAGGATTGATCATTCTGGGGCTACTGTTTGAAGGATCAGCATTTGAACAGGTCGCAGAAGCTTTTGTACCAACGTCAACTACAATAGATCCCGAAGAAGAAGATGCTGCAGCTGACTATGAAATGACCTCAACTACTCCATCGGCATTCAATGTCGTAAATCCGCCAGTGTCTTTAGATTTAGTTCTCAAATTCTGCGTAGGTGATTACATTCACACGGCAGTAAATTGTCTTGATAATGTAAGCCGACGAACGGCGTTACCTAAAGTCATTTCGTTTGCAAAGACACTGATGGACCAACCGATTTCTATAAAAAAACACGGAATTCGGCTCTTTTGTACGGTCGCGGATGTTAAACAATTACGCGGTATCCTGATGGATTTGTGGAGATCCGAAACGCATCAGACAATTCGCGCGTTAGTGTTTAAAAATGTGTTTAAGGTTTTTGAATCAATTCCCAATGACGAGACCTGGGGAATGATTTGCGAATGTATCGACGGTCTTAAGCCAGATGATACAGATACTTTTGAATCTCTTATGAAATTTGATTCCATTCCTAATGAATACATTGCGGAATATGTCCACAAATTATTTAGCCTCTTTCGTAGACTCGGTGATGAGGAAAACGGTTTGCAGCCAGATGTCGTTTGGTCTCATATCGAAAAGCTACTCAAGGTTGATGACAATATATTAGTTCTATTTTCCGATGAATTACACAATGAGATAATTGAAAAGTATGTTCTCGATTTGTCATTACCAGGTGATGTACTGTCTGCAGGGCATCATTATCTACTTAATTATCTTTTAGTAGAGAAAAATAAATTAGAAGACAGACTGGAACGTTTCAAGAATATTTTCGTCGAAATTGTCAATGAAAATTGGAATAAACCCCATTCTACTATTCCGTTGTTCTATCCAGCTAATTACTTTGTACGGAGATTAGCAAGAATTCTAATAACTCTCGCTAATCAAACACACAAGCCAGGTCTAGCACGATTCATCGAGGTCGCACTCGAATCATTCAATTCCACGTTGAAACCTCAGCAAGGCCCCTTATTCTATGTGTATTTCTCATTCGCGTCACTATTCGCGAAAGAAAGATTTTCGCCAAAAGAAGTTGCTTGTAAAGTCAACGGACTATTACCCTCATTGATTGAAATTTTTTCCGCGGAAACATTTACATTCATCGCTAATTCCTTATCTGATTATCTCAAGTCGTACTTCCCTAACAACACTAGTGATAATCTGCTGGAAGTCTGCGAAAGTTTGATTGAATTGAACAACGATCAGACTACGATTCTTGCGGCCCAATTTTTGGCGTTTCAAAATGATGATTCCGATCGTTCCCGGATTGTTAAGATTTTCGATTCTCTCAAAAGTCATAGCAATTCTGTAGTAGTATCCATCGCCTATATTTTATCGTAAATCTTTTGAGAAACAAACGTCTATGTATTCATATAAATATTTTTGTAAGTTATTTATATTTTTTTGCAAAATACGTTATCGAAATTTATGTATATTACTCTGAATATTATACTTTTTAAATAAAAATCAAAAAAATATAAACGCTATATATATTTAATTAATGGTGTTTTCCTTCTGTTCCAAAATAATATAGGAGAAGGGGGGGCACTAGGGGGTACCCCCAAAATTTGATAAAAAAAAAATTTATATTTTAAATGGTTTTTAAACATTCCAAAATCACTTCTGTAAATATAATTAAGCGTTACTTTAAATTTTTTTTGGTAAACTTTTTCAAAAATCAATTGTCAGTTGAAAAATATTAATGACGTTTGTTTTATGATAAAAACTATTAAAAATTTTTTTAATTCATTTGTATCCAATAAACATGTAAAATATAATTTTTCTTCGTGTAAATTAGGGGAGAGCGGGGCAAGACGGCCCACCTAAGCCGGTTATTATTATTTGTGGCTTTTAACCACCAAGTCGATATACTCTTGTTCAACTTGAACTCAATTCAACAAAATTTTAGTGAAGCTCCTGAAAAAAAAATTTTTTTTTTGGGGCAAGACGGCCCCCTCCGAAAAAAAATGAAAGAAAAATTTTTTTTTTTTAATTGTAAAAAATTTCCCGCGTAACAAATGTTTATATTTTTCTCTTTAACAACTGTATTTACTTTAATATTACTCGAAATAACCTTTTTTGATATAATACGAGTCATTTTTTCACTTCTGTAGAAAATTGATTATTGGTTTTTTTAACTTTTTCAAATGCTCTATTTTAATCCAAATCCATATAATTAACCAAAAAATGATATTTCTATTAAATTAATCATGACTAGGTTATAATACTATGAAATACATTTTCTTTTAGAATTTTTGAGTGGTTCATTTTGCCCCAAGTTTCACGTATCGGGCTAAAAATGAGTAAATAATCTAAATTTGTGATAATCAAAAGAAAACAAGAAAAAAAAAATTTTGGTTAATTTTTGAGGTGGGCCTTCTTGCCCCAGGTGGGCCGTCTTGCCCCAGTCTCCCCTACTTACACAAAAATTCATCTTAATCAAATTCGTTTAAAATGCAGAAAATTTTTTTTTTTTTTGCCTTTTTTAGGGGGTATCCCACTTTGCCCGCAAAAATGAAAAATTTTTTTTTTCGACGATAACTGAAAATTTTTTCTATTTACTTTGAATATCATGAAAAAAAATAAGATTTCACGTATTTGAGTCCTCGGGAACTTGGTATTTCCTTAAGTACCCTCTTTTACCCCTTCCTCCCCTAAGTTATAATTATTTTATCAATATTCGTATTTTTTTTCAGTCACCGTGAAATATATTAGGTAATTATGATGTAAATTTTTATTTGATCTAAGCTATATGACGATCAATAATTTTAATAGTTAATAAATTTTGAAATATTATTATAAAAAAAAGTGAAAAAAATACAAGCAATTACTTTATCTTTTTTCAATTCGAGCAATTTATAAATCGTCGAGTTTTTGGAACAGTGACTTTGTAACAATATAAGATAAGATAGAGAATTATGAACGATGTAGATATAAAAATTATAAGAAACCAACAAATTATATTTTTTATTTCTTAGAAAATGCTCGAGGCCTAGTAGTGTCATTTATATTTTAGTTCATTTTTATCTAGTGCTCTATGATTCAGCTGTAAAATTGTATGTATGTGTGACATTGATGGCCCATGTCTGTGAACGAGCATGCGTAGTTACGACTAAAAAATATTAAGAATGTCAGATACCGGCGAGGGAATAGAGGAATAGTCAGTTGTAATAAAAATTTCGGAGGCCGAGTAAACTTTTCGTTGTTTTGTTCGACTTTTGTGATAAATATGTAACATATGTTTAGCGGGTTACTACTCAATAGATTTATTGCACAGAATAATATTCTGAATTGAATAACAATCATTGGAATTGTAATTATTAGGAGTTAGTTCTTGTGATTTTAGTGTTAAGTTACGATTTAAAATCTATGATGATGGATGTGATGGAATTATCGCCGTATTTAAGTGGGATTCAAAAAGTCGCGGGAAGTAAACCGGGTGATAAGTTAAATACACTGAACCGCATCGCGAAAAAAATAGTTGACTCAGAAAATCAAAATGATGCGATGCAATTGGCTGTTGATTCGTCGGAATTACCGGAGGCTTTGAAACCTCTGGTGCAAGTGGAGGTCGCGCGATTATCAGAACAATTTGAGGGAATTTGCGAAGCTTTGAAATCCGATGACTCTGTAGTGTTTGATCGGGCGCTTAGAGCCAAGTGGTTTTTTAATGGCAGCCATAAAAATTGTAGGGTTCAGTACTACCAGGCACAGATTTTTCCGGTCGTATCTCTGCAGAGTCGAAATAAAATTATCAAAGCGTTGGCCAAAAATTTAACCGCGAATTCTGCTATCGCTGAAGAATTTTATACTGCGCTGACTTTGATGTACGGAGAGAAACAAGCTCACCCACTACTAATAGCTTGCAGTGAATCATTTATTTGGAATTGCGTCACAGAGCATAAAGTTCAGCTTAATAGTAGAATAGTGCGATTTTTATTCGACAAGTATCCAGAACTTGTACTTAAATATCTGAAACTTAGCAAGAACAGTGCTGACGAATCGGAACGTAATTATCGACCCCTTTATTTACATTCTTTGTCCGAATTTCTCCCAAGATTAATTAAAAAATATCCAGATACTTTTGTGGAGCTTCTTGAAGTTCCCGGTCGCTTCTACAACATATATTTAAGACACACTCGAACCGAGTTATTTTTGAAAAGATCCACCGACGCATTGATAAGAAACGCTCACGTATTTATGCGAATTTTGAGTCCAACGATCGTTGCAAAAAGACTAACTGATAGCCAATATAAAAGTGTTGTCCAGCAATTACTTCATCCAGAATTGAAATACTTCGATTTCGATCGTCTGTTCAAGTATGATCTGTGTGATCTACCAGAAGAAAAAAGATTACTTCTGATAACATCGGCTTTTAAAGAGGTTTACAAAGTAAACCTTCTAGACTGCACTGAAGTAATTTCACCGACAGCAATGCGAATACTTCCGCGCGACGAACGCATCAAACAAGCGAGAGTAAAACTGCAGAAAGAACCAACTGATGAATTTCGCTATTCCACGCGTTCGTGGGTTTGTTATTTACCATGCGAGGAGTCGATTCCATATCTAAAAGGTCTCATTAAAAAATCGTCAGATTGCGAAAAAAGATGTCAATTACTCAAGCAATTAATTTTTACATGCATTGTAAATTCCGATGATGATGAATTGCTCAAAGTACTGAAATACATCACGACGAGACATAGAAACGAGCGTAGTAATACACTGACAGGTGTTTTTGAGGTACTATTGCAAGAATATCACTTACAAAATCTACCGCTTGAACATTGGGAGCTACTTTACAGTTTCACGAAATTTTTGTTTGTTAAAAATGGAGAAGAATCTGCTTACTTAAGTGAGTTACTTAAAGCGAGAATTATATATGATTTAGAAAATAACCACTCGATAACTGACAAAGTCAGTTTTCTCGTTGAGTCCAATATACAGAATAAAACCGGTTTCGAGTGGAGACTTCTGCAAGATTATTGTCCGATAGACTTGTCGTACGATAGAAAATATTTAAATGAATTAATTACAATACTCTCATTAATAAGTGATGATCAAAAAATATATTTGACTCCTGGATTTGTAAGTTACATTATGCGATTGATTTACGACTTCAACGATCGTATTCTAAAAGACAAGTCACCGATAGAAAAAATGTCGATCAAAAATTATCCGTGGATTTTAGATTCTATTAAAAAATTTTTGAACGATAAAGAAGAAAATGATTGGGACGTCGAATGGATCAAAGACATATTGGAAGAATATGAAAGTGAAATTTATGATTCACTGGTTGCTGAAGATGAACAGAAAATAGATTTGGAGTCACCAAAAGTGTTACAAAAACTCAAAAATAATCCGGAAAAAATAATGAAATATTGGGAGTTATACCTGGCAAAATGTATTGATGATATTGAACGTCCGGAGGCACAAACATTTATAAAATTGTGTCGCTGGTATCAAGATTTGCCGATAAAGTTTGCCGAGGGGTGTTTAAAAGAAATTGAAGAGAAAAAACAATCTAAAGGATTGATCATTCTGGGGCTCCTGTTTGAAGGATCGGCATTTGAGCAGGTCGCAGAAGCTTTTGTACCAACGTCAACTACAATAGAGGCCGATAAAGAAGATGCTGCAGCCGACTATCAAATGTCCTCTACTACTCCATTGGCATTCAATGTCGTAAATCCGCCAGTGTCTTTAGATTTAGTTCTAAAATTCTGTGTAGGCGATTACATTCACACGGCAGTAAATTGTCTTGATAATGTGAGCCGACGAACGGCGTTACCGAAAGTCATTTCGTTTGCAAAGACGCTGATGGACCAACCGATTTCTATAAAAAAACACGGAATTCGGCTCTTTTGTACGGTCGCGGATGTCAAACAATTACGCGGTATCCTGATGGATTTGTGGAGATCCGAAACGCATCAGACGATTCGCACGTTAGTCTTCAAAAACGTGTTTAAGGTTTTTGAATCAATTCCCAATGTCGAGAACTGGGGAATGATTTGCGAATGTATCGACGGTCTTAAGCCAGATGATGAAGATGCTTTTGTATCTCTTATGAAATTGAAATCTATTCCTAATGAATACATCGCGGATTATGTTCACAAATTATTTAGCCTCTTTCGTAGACTCGGTGATGAGGAAAACGGTTTGCAGCCAGATGTCGTCTGGTCTCATATCGAAAAGCTACTCAATATTGATAACAATATATTAGTTCTGTTTTCCGATGAATTACACGATGAAATAATTGAAAAGTATGTACTAGATTTGTCATTACCAAGTAATGTACTGTCCGCAGGGCATCATTATCTACTTAATTATCTGTCAGTAGAGCAAAATAAATTCGAAGACAGATTGAAACGTTTCAAGAATATATTCGTCGAAATTGTTAATGAAAATTGGAATAAACCCCATCCTAGTATTCCGTTGTTCTATCCAGCTAATTATTTTGTACGGAATTTGGCAAGAATTCTAATAACTCTCGCTAATCAAACACACGAGCCATGTCTAGCACGATTCATCGAGGTCGCACTCGAATCATTCAATTCCACGTTGAAACCTCAGCAAGACCCCTTTTTCTATGTGCATTTGTCATTCGCGTCACTATTCGCAAAAGAAAGATTTTCGCCAGAAGAAGTTGCTTGTAAAGTAAACGGACTATTACCCTCATTGATTAAAATTTTTTCCGCGGAAACATTTACATTCATCGCTACTGCCTTATCTAATTATCTAAAGTCGTACTTCCCTGACAACACTACTGATAATCTGCTGGATGTCTGCGAAAATTTGATTGAATTGAACAACGATCAGACTACGATTCTTGCGGCCCAATTTTTGGCGTTTCAAAATGATGATTCCGATAGCTCTCGGATTTTTAAGATTTTCGATTCTCTCAAAAGTCATAGCAATCCTGTAGTAGTATCCATTGCCTATATTTTATCGTAAATCTTTTGTCAAATAAAGCTATATGTTTATGTAAATATTTTTGAAAGTTATTTTTATTTTTTTTCGAAAAAAGTCATTAAGCTTTTTGAGTGTTACTCTAAATATTGTAGGGGAGGGTGGGGCAGAGCGGCCCCCCTAAGCCAATTATTACTTTTTGTGGCTTTTAACCATCAGATCACTTTACTTTTGTCCTATTTCGAACAAATTTATGTACATTTTGCCAAAATTCTGAAAAAAAAAAAATTTTTTTTTGTGGGGCAGAGCGGCCCCCCTCAAAAAAATGATAAAAAAATTTTTTTTTTTCGTTTTTTTTTTTTTTAATTGTTTTCATCATTAAGAACGTATTTCTTTCTCTTGACAACTATTTTTGGTTTTATATTACTCGAAAAAAATTTTTTAAGATGTAATAAATCGTTCACTCTCGATTACCTTAATTACTTACTGTTATTTAATAAAAAAAAAACAATTCTATAGTTTTACTTTATTTCAAAAATTTATCAACTAAAAAAAAATTTTATTTTTATAAATTTTTAGTGACCAAATTTGCCTCTTACATCGAGAAACGGCCGAAAAATATGAAAAAATAATTTTTCCGGAAGTTTCGGCTGGTCCATTTTGCCCCAGGTGTTATGCGTAGGGCTAGAAATGTGTAATTATAATAATTTTTTTTTAATTTGACGATAAAAATATGAAAAAATCACTTTTTCAAAATTTTGGGCTTGTTCATTTTGCCCCAAATGTCATGCGTAGGGGTAAAAATGCGCAAACAAACCGGATTTATAGTAATTAGTCGAAAAAAAAAAAATTTTTTTTTTGGTCAAAATTTCAGGAGGGCCGCTCTACCCCATGGGGGCCGCTCTGCCCCACCCTTCCCTACTTTTTTAATAAAAGCCAAAAAAAATATAAACACTATATATATTAAATTAATGTGTTTTCCTTCTGTTCCAAAATAATATAAGTTATAGTTTTTTCATCAATGTTCTTATTTTTTTTCAGTCACCGTTAAATACTTCAGGTAATTATGAAGTAAATTTTAATTTGATCTAAACTATGTGACGACATATAATTTTGATAGTTAATTAATTTTTACGTACACGGAAAGAAATTTTTTTGAAAAGTTACCGTTAAATTCACAGTAATCGTGAGACATAATGCGGCGCTTTTATTTATTATCATTTTTGAAATAAAAATTACGAAAAAATTTATTTATCTTGTGGTAGACTTCATAAAATTTATCAAAAACCGAATAAAATTCACTGTAATCGTGCCATTCGTCCCACGATTACAGTGAATTTGACGGTAATTTTTAAAGAAAATTTATTTCCGTGTATTATTATAAAAAAAAGTAAAAAAAAAATAGGCAATTAATTGATCATTTTTTTTCTAATTCGAGCAACTAATCAATCGTCGACTTTTTCGAACAGTAACTTTATAACAATATAAGATAAGATAGTAAATTATAACGATATAGATATAAAAAATATGAAAAATCAACGAATTATGTTTTTTATTTCTTGGAAAGTGCTCGAGGCTTAGTAATGTCATATATATTTTAGTTAGTTTTTATCTAGTGCTCTATGATTCAGCTGTAAAATTGTATGTATGTGTGACATTGATGGCCCATGTCTGTGAACGAGCATGCGTAGTTTCGACTAAAAAATATTAAGAATGTCAGATACCGGCGAGTGAATAGAGGAATAGTCAGTTGATATAAAAATGTCGAAGGCCAAGTAAACCTTTCGCTGCTATGTTCGAATTCTGTGATAAATATGTAACATATGTTTAGCGGGTCACTACTCAATAGATTTATTGCACAGAGTAATATTCTGAATTGAATAACAATTATTGGAATTGTAATTATTGGGAGTTAGTTCTTGTGTTTTTAGTGTTAAAGTTCGATTCAAAATCTATGATGATAGACGTGATGGAATTATCGCCGTATTTAAGTGGGATTCAAGAAGTCGAAGGAAGTAAACCGAGTGATAAGTTTCATACACTGAACCGCATCGCGAAAAAAATACTTGAATCAAAAAATCAAAATGCTTCGATGGAATTCGCTATTAATTCGTCGGAATTACCGGAGGCTTTGAAACCTCTGGTACAAGAAGAGATCGAGCGATTATCGGGACAATTTGAGGGAATTTGCGAAGCTTTGAAATCCGATGACTCTTTAGTGTTTGATCGAGCACTCAAGGCCAAGTGGTTTTTCAATGGCAGCCATGAAAATTGTAGGGTTCATTTCTACAAGGCACAGATTTTTCCGGTCGTATCTCTGCAGAGTCGACTTAAAATTATCAAAGCGTTGACTAATAATTTAACCGCGAATCCCGCTATCGCTGAAGAATTTTACACTGCGCTGACTTTGATGTACGGAGAAAAACAAGCTCACCCACTACTGATGGCTTGCAGTGAATCATTTATCTGGAATTGCGTCGCAGAGCATAAAGTACGGCTTAATAATAGATTAGTACGAAATTTATTCTATAAATATCCAGCACTCGTTGTCAAATATCTGAAATTAAGCAAAAAAAGTAATGAACCATACGAAAGAAATTTCCGGCTCCTTAATTTGTGGTCTCTGTCAGATTTTCTCCCGCGATTGGTTAAAAAATGTCCAGATACTTTTGCAGAGCTCGTCGAAATGCACAACGATGACTTCAATGTAAGATTGAGTCGCACTCGTACAGAATTATTTTTAAAAACCAACATCAATTCGCTAATGAAGAACGTTAAATTATTTATGCCCATACTGGATCTGAAGACCATGACAACGAAACTCACCGAAGATCAGTTCAAAAGTATTATAGTCCAACTATTTCCTCCCACAATCGAATCATTCGAATACCAAAATATCTACAATTACTTAACATTCCTTCCGGAGAGCAAGAAGACGCCTCTGATCCTGTCGTTATTTGAAGAAGTTTTCAAAGCCAACTTATTAGACCACCCCGAAAAAATCACACCCCGATTATTGAGGTCACTTCCGCGAGATGAACGCATCAAGCAAGCGAGAATACAATTGAAGGAGTATCCAACTGATGAGTGTTCATTTTCCGACGAGTCTTGGATTTGTTATTTGTCGTGCGACGAATCAATTGAACGAATCAAAACAACAATAAAGGGATCATCATCTTTCGATGATCGGTGTCATCTTCTCCAGCAGTTGATTTACACCTGCGTTATTAATTCAGACAACCACTCGTTGCTTCAAGTATTCAAATATATCTTAACCAGACATAAAAATGAATTCCATTTTACTTTGCGGCCCGTTTTTATAACGATATTAGAAAAATGCGATCTGAAAAGTTTTACGCGACAACATTGGGAAGTAATTTTTGATTTGATAAAATATATGAAACTGAAATCAGGCAACTGTTACTTTCAATATAACAATATTCCGGATCTAGTTATCGCGGAAATAAAATATAATCTGACAAATAATTATCCTATTGATGACAGAATAAATTTTATGGCTGACTTATTGTTAGACAAGAATACCACGTTTGATGTTCCGTGGACTCTAGTGAAGGACAATTTGTTATTTAAAAAAAGATGTTTGGAAGACTTCATAAATTTGCTTCCTACAAAAGCGGATGAAAAAAAAATGAATTCAGTGAGGTTCATTGTAAGTATTTTGGAATCGATGTATAAATTTAACGACCATAATTCGCTTGAAAAATCACCGTTTTCAAAAATGTCCATCCGAGACTACCCCTGGTTGTTCGAGAAAGCAAAAGAAATGTTCGGCGGTCATATGGCTTGTGATCATGAAGTCAATTTACTGGAGTCAACACTAAAAAATGGCGAGAGAGATATTTATGACGCTTGGCTGGGAAAAGAAGAAATGGATGTCAATGTAGAATCAGAAGGTTTGAAAATTCTCAAAAATACTCCGGAAAAAGTAATGAAAAACTGGGAATGGTACTTAGAACAGTGCACGTGGCGAATAAAGCGTTCAAGAATACAGAGATTCGTTCGTCTGTGCTGTTGGTACCAAGATTTGGGCATCGACTTTGCAGACAAGTCTTTGGAAGACGTTGAAGAGAAGAAAGTGGGCAAAGCATTGGTTCTTTTGGCAGCAATGGTTGAGGGGTCAACACTCGAGCAGATTGTTGAACCTTTTGTACCAACGTCTGCTGTGATTGATCCAAATGACGAAGATGTCCAGATTTATAACGAAATACGGTCTTACATTCCTCTAGGGTTTAAGCTCGTCAATCCCCCAGTGTCTTTAGATTTGGTCCTGAAATTCTGCACAGGTGATTACATTCACACGGCAGTCAAATGTCTTGTCAATGTCAGCCGACGAATGGCGTTACCTAAAGTCATTTCGTTTACAAAGACGCTGATGGACCGACCGATTTCTGTAAAAAAACACGGAATTGGGCTCTTTTGTATGGTCGCGGATGTCAAACAATCCCGCGGAATCCTGATGGATTTGTGGAGATCCGAAACGCATCAGACAATTCGTACGTTAGTGTTCAAAAAAGTGTTTAAAGTTTTTGAAACAGATCCCAATGACGAGACCTGGGCAATGATTAGTGAGTGCATCGACGGTCTTGAAGCAGATGATAAAGACGTTTTTAAGTGTCTAATGAAATTTGACTTCATTCCTAATGAATACATTGCGGATTATGTTCACAAATTATTTAGCTTCTTTCGTAGCCTGGTCGACGATGACGATGACGAAGACGAGGACGATGACGATGACGATGACGAGGACGATGATGATGAAGACGATAATGAGGATAAAAAAAAAAAAGTTTCAAAGGCAGATGTCATTTGGTCTTACATTATAGATCTATTCAACATTGACACAAAAATTTCAATTCTGTTCTCAGAAGATTTGAATGAGAAAATAATTAACGACTACATTTTGGATCTGTCATTACCGCGAAACGTTTTAGACGCAGCATACACTTATCTTATAAACTGTTATATTTTACTCGCGCGAAGTAAGTTGGAAGAGAGATTGAAACGGTTTAAAGAAATTTTCATTAAACATGCCGACGATTATTACAACGGCACTTATCTGTCCGAGGATTTTCACCCGGGATATTATTTTGTTGCTAGTGTATTTAACGTCACAGTGAATAATCAATCATTTGATCTTGTTACTCACCGACTAATTTGTCTATTGATAGAATCATTTACATCAATAATGCGTCCGCATCGGGATCCACTAATTTATCTAAACATGAAATTCGCTTCTCTTATGAAAGTCAGAATCACGCCGAGGAGATTCGCTTGCAAAGTTGGCAAACGTCTGCCCTCACTTATCAAAATTTTTTCATCAGAATTAATGGGCTTCATTGCTAGATGCTTGAATATATTTTCAGGGTTTCTTAACTTTGAAACCAATTTTCCTGAGTATAAATTGGATATGATAGAAGCCCTCATGGGAGTTAAGAATGAATCGGCTCCTATTCTCGCGGCGTATCTGTTGTCATTTCAGAATAAGAAAATTAATGATAAACGTTTTCAAGCGATTTTTGATACTCTGAGTAAACATACCCATCCAGGTGTTTTATCAGCCATTTATATCGCGAAGAATAAGCTAGGCTATTAAGGGTCGGTCTACTAACCGAACTTCCGGATATTAGATTTCTAATCACGTTTCAAATATTTACGGGACTCAAAAAATAAAAGTCTTTCGAGGAAATTTTTATACATTTTTCCGGAAGCTCAGAAAATCGCAGTACTGATAATCGATTGATAAACTAATATAAATATGAACATCAAAAATTTTTTGGTCACGGCCCAGCCTAAACTGATACCCGGAAAATCCTCATGGGAATCCATGGGATTTTTTTTATATGCTACAAAATGAAATTGTACTTCAATATTTTTCAGTCACGGGATATTGTAGTGCATTTTGATGACTGTTGGCGTTACTACATCTGTAGTTGAGGTTATTGAAGTCGGTCCGAAAATTTCTTTACTCCGACTCGCAGTAACTTCAACTACAGCTGAAAATTTGATAGTTTAAGTAAAACTCTAAGTAATACTTTCGAAAATTTTGAAATTACTGTATCTATAATTTTTGTTAACAATAAAAGATTTTTAACCTCGACTAATTTTTTTAAATATTTGAATATTTATGTTGTTTTTACTTTTTCAGAAAAATTAATAACTTTTAAGTAATGAGATTTGATTTACTTGTTTTTATGTTGAGTTTTTATTGCCTGAGATATTTAGAAAAAAATTGTTCTTCATCTAAACAAACATTTTGGAATAGACTAGAAATAAATTTGAACAAACATTTCTTTTGCTTGTTATCGATTTTGGTATAAAGAATTTCTATAAAGGAGGGATTGAAATTTAAAGATTTGTTGAAGTATTTAAATAAATAAATCCAAATATAATTATTTGGCGGTAATCGGGGTATGAGAGATTATCATTTTATTTGTTGATATTTAGAGGCAGCACGTATCGATGAAAGACTCGGTCGCTAAATATTTAGCACGTGTTCATTTCATACGGTGGCATGTAACGGAACGGGTGTTGAGTTACGAGTCAGTTTACAAATCGCACATTTATTTAATAAAACATAATTGAAAACAAAAAAATATTCGCGGTTATATTTTATTAGTGACTACAAAAAGTGTAATTAGCAATTGACGACCGTTGTGATTAAATGTTTTTCGTACTTTCTTCAGATAAAAAGAGAGTAAAATAAAATTAATCATTCAATAGGTAATTGAAGTTATTAATTACGTTAAAAGTGTTAATTATTCGTGATACATTTTAATTTTGTTATGATTTTTGGTTTAAATTGATATTTATTTTTTTTGAACCTAGATTTTTTTGACGGTGTGAAGTTGCGATAATGGCACAGGGACCATCACCATATTTGAGTGCGATTCAGAAAGTTAAAGGAAACACACCGGGTGATAAGTTTAAGACATTATACAGCATCACGAAAAAAATAATTGAATCAGAAAATCAAAATGCTTCGATGCCATTGACTGTCCATTCGTCGGAAATACCGGAGGCTTTAAAACCACTGGTGCAAGTGGAGGTCGCGCGATTATCAGGACAATTTGAGGAAATTTGCAAAGCTTTGAAATCCGATGACTCTGCTGTGTTTGGTCGAGCGCTTAAAGCCAAGTGGTTTTTTAATGGCAGCCATGAAAATTATCGGGCTCACTACTACCAGGCACAGATTTTTCCGTATGTATCTTTGCACAGTCGACATAAAATTATCAAAACATTGGCTAAAAATTTGACCAGGAAACCTGTTATCGCTGAACAATTTTATACTACGCTGATTCTGATACACGAGGAAAAACAAGCTAACCCACTACTGAAAGCTTGCGGTGAATCATTTATCTGGAATCGCATCAAGGAGCATGGACTACGGCTTAATAATGGAATGGTACGAATTTTATTCGACAAGTATCCAAAACTTGTAATTAAGTATCTAAAGCTAAGCAAAAAAAGTGACGACGAATTCGAACGAAATTTACGACCCGTTGATTTACAGTCTTATGCGTCTTTTCTTCCCAGATTATTAAAGGAATATCCCGACACTTTCATGGAACTCATCGAAATGCATAACAACAACTTCAATATAAAGTTAAGCCGCCGTAGCACTGAATTCTTTTTTGAAAACTTCCCCGACGCTTTAATGAGAAATGTAAAATTCTTTCTACCAATGTTAAATCATAAAGTCGTAAGTAGAAACCTCACTGACCTTCAGTTCAAGGCCATGTTTAAGCAGCAATTTCCGCCCGACAAAAATTCATTTGAATTCGATAAATTAGTTCAGTACCTAAAATGTCTTCCAAACGATGATAGATTGCCTTTGATGATTTCTACATTCGAAGAAGTTTACGGAGTTAAATTACTAGATTTCTATACAAAAATTACGACAACAACTCTTTGGATGCTTCCACGCGAAGATCGGATCAAGTTAGTGGAAGAATTCCTTGAATATATCGATAATACAAAGGCACGTTGTTCCGATGTGCCGTGGGTTTGTTTTTTACCCTGTGATAAGTCAATAAGGCGCTTGAAATTTGATTTCATACACGAAAGCGATTTAAATAAACGGCTCCGGACATTAGAAAACTTAATGTATACGTGCCAAGTTAATGCCGACAGTGAATCGTTCCTGAAAGTTATCGAATACATCGCAGCAGAGCACATAAATGAACCTGAACCGGTACTGATCGGTATTTTTAGATTTATAGTAACCATATACCCATTAAATACTTTAACCAGCGACAATTGGGATGCGTTGATCAAATTCATCGATTCAACGAAAAACAAGTTCACAAATTGGTACTACAAGATGCCATTAAATTTGATTAGGGCTGCAGTTCGTTACGATTTGGAGAATAATATTAATGATAACACGCGTAGCATGCAATTGCTTACAGAATTTTATTTGAACCTTCGGTTTGCTAAATGGCTAGTTTTTACAGATAATTTTCAATACAATAGAATCTGCCTAGAACACTTCATCACTAATCAGCTGGAATATGAGCTTCCTATTTCTGAACACGCGAGGAGTTCTGGATTCATAACTTTGTTAGTATCGATTCATGACTTTAATAATGCAGTAACTGAAGCAAAATCTGATGTCAAAGTTATTCTTATTAAAGATCATCCGAAATTGGTGGAAAAATTGCGGTTAATCCTGAGATATCACATGAGAGATGATATTTACATGAAAAATCTGAAAGTCGCAGTAAGAAACTTGGATCAGGATCTTTACACCGACTGCGTCAGTGAAAGTGTAAGGAAAACCGAAAAATTACCTAAGACTGTAGTACCTCTTACTTTGGCATCAAAGGTTACCTGGAAAATGCTAAAGACCGATCCACAATGTTTTGAATATAATTGGGAGTTGTTTGTGAACGAATGTCATTACAGAATTCCTATACTTGCTGTCAAAAATAAATCCCTTTTGAAGAGCCATTGGTTAGCTCGAAAATTTCTCAGACTGAGTCGGTGGTGTCAGGATCTGCCGATAAAGATTGTTAGAAGGCTACAAGAGAACTATGAAAGGTTTAGAGACGAACGAGATCTAATTGCTCTGGCATTTCTGCTTCAAGGACCGGAACTTGAGCCCTTCTTACCACTTGTCGGCGGGTTCCAAGCTATGAAGGTTACTTTTGAAGATCCTGCCCCGCCTGGCATGAAAGCCAATGGTGTTCTGAGAGCCTTAAGTGTTGCTAACCCCCCAGTATCTTTGGATTTGATACTCAAATTCTGTGCCAATAAATGGGTCGAAACGGGATTTAATTGCCTTATTAATGTAAGCCGACGAACGGCCGTTCCTAAAATTATTTTGTTTGCAATAGATCTCTTGAAATGGGGACCGATTGTTCAACCGGTGGCTATACGAAAACTCGGAATTAGGTTATTGTGTATGATCGAGAATGTTGAATATTTACACTTTGTCCTGACGTTCTTGTGGACCTACGAAACAGATCTGAAAATTCGTAAGTTAGTGTTCAGAAATGTGATTAAACTTTTTAAAGCATTTCCTAAGGCCAATAACTGGGAATTGATTAATAAATGTATCGACGGACTAAGACCAGATGATAAATATACTTTTGGATCTCTTATGAAATTTGATCACATCCCTAATGAGTTCATTGCGGAATATGTCCGGAAATTATTTAGCCTCTTTCGTAGACTCGGCGATGAGGGAAACGATTCGCAGCGAGATGTCGTTTGGTTCTATATTACAAAGCTACTTAATATTGATAAGAACATATTAGTTCTGTTTTCTGACGAATTGCACAATGAAATAATTGACAAGTATGTTCTTGATTTGTCACTACCACAAAATGTACAGTCTGCAGGCCATAGTTATCTAATTAATTACATTGTAACAGCGCGAGATAAGTTAGAAGACAGATTGAACCGATTCAGAAATATATTCGTCAAAATTGTTAAAGGAAATTTGGATGTTCCTCATCCTACTGAACCGTCATTCTATCCAGCAAATTATTTCGTACATGAATTGATCAATAATATAATATATCATTTGCCGAACAATAGTATAAAACGTAAGTTAGCTTATACTGCGACAAAGGCGGCAGTCGATTCGGACGTGAAAACTGATCGAGATTCCACATTCTTCTTATTGTTCACATACACTTGTATTGTTAACAAAGCCACTCCCGAGAAATTAGCAACGGCTGTCAACATACTTTTGCCTAATAGTTCCAAATCTTTTGGCAAAAACGCCACTAAAAATATTGCTAACCATCTTCATAAATATATCGATTCTTGCATCGGCGATCGGCAATATCAAAAAGAAGTCATCGATTGTCTCCGAGGTTTCGGAAATTGGAAAGCTAGAAGGCTTGCAGATCGTCTTAAGTTATTATAGAGGCAAATCAAAAGCTATCTACGGCTCGCTGAACTTGTGTCTCTTCCCGTAATGTAAATAACTACAACCCCGTAGGCGAGTGCGTTTTTAACTATTTTTTAAAAGTAGTAATTAATAAGTAGGAGTCATGTAAAAATATTTTACTGCATGAAATTTTATAATTATCGATACTAAGGTTATTGTTGTATTGTTAATGAATTTTTAAACACGTGTAACATAAAAAATAAGAATGATTAGTGAAAGTTTCAATTACTATTATTTATGTAATTTTATTTTAGGGTTTTTTACTCTAACGTATTGTCCAACTGAAGTACGTATTTAAGCGATTAATGTATAATTTTTTTTTAATTCCAGCACTTAATAAATAATCGACTTTTCCGAACAATGACTTTGTAATATTATAAAATAAAATTGTAAATTATACAGAATATTGATATGAGCAAACTACGAATTATGTTTTTTATTTATTAGAAAATGCCCGAAGCCTAATAGTGTCATTCATTTTTTGTTAATTTTTATCCACTGCTCGGTGATCCAGCCGTAAAGTTGTGGTGTGGACACGTGACATTTGTTATTGCCGAAAATTTTTTTTCATCGAAACAAGATTTTCAAAGTTGACTAAAAACAAATTTGAACAAACATTTATTTTGCTTGTTATCAATTTTAGTATGACGAATTTTTATGAAGGAGGGATTAAAATTTATATATTTGTTAAAGTATTTAAGTAAATATATCCAAGTGTAATTATTTGGCGGTAATCGGGGTATGAGAGATTATCATTTTCTTTGTTGATATTTAGAGGCAGCACATATCGATGAAAGACTCGGTCACTATATATTCAGCACGTGTTCATTTTATACGGTGGCATGTAACGGATCGGGTGTTAAGTTACGAGTCGGTTTACAAATCGCACATTTATTAAATAAAACATAATTGAAAAAAAAATATATTCGCGGTTATATTTTACTAGTGATTACAAAAAGTGTAATTAGCAATTGACAACCGTTGTGATTAAATATTTTTCGTACTTTCTTCAGATAAAAAGAAAGTAAAATAAAATTTGACATTCGATAGGTAATTGAAGTTATTAATTACATTAAAAGTGTTAATTATTCGTAAGACATTTCAATTTTTTTGTGATTGTTGTTTTAAATTAATTTTTATTTTTTTTGAACCTAGAATTTCTTGACGCTGTGAAGTTGCGATAATGGCACAGGGACCATTGACATATTTTAATGCGATTCAGAAAGTTAAAGGAAACACACCGGGTAAAAAGTTTCATACATTAAACAGCATCGCGAGGAAAATAATTAAATCAGAAAATCAAAATGCTTCGATGCAATTGGCTGTCGATTCGTCGGAATTACCGGAGGCTTTGAAACCTCTGGTGCAAGTGGAGGTTGCGCGATTATCAGAACAATTTGAGAAAATTTGCGAAGCTTTGAAATCCGATGACTCTGCTTTGTTTGTTCGTGCGCTCAGGGCCAAGTGGTTTTTCAATGGCAGCCATAGAAATTGTAGGGTTCAGTTCTACAAGGAACAGATTTTTCCATTTGTATCTTTGCAAAGTCGGCATAAAATTATCAAAACATTGGCTAAAAATTTGACCGCGAAACCTGCTATCGCTGAAAAATTTTATACTGCGCTGACTTTGATGTACGAGGAGAAACAAGCTCACCTCCTGTTGATGGCTTGCAGTGAATCATTTATCTGGAATCGCATCACAGAACATAAACTACGGCTTAATAATAGATTAGTACGAATTTTATTCGACAAGTATCCAAAACTTGTAATTGAGTATCTCAAGCTAAGCAAAAAAAGCGATGACGAATTTGAACGAAATTTACGACCCGTTAATTTACAGTCTCATGCGTCTTTGCTTCCTAGATTATTCAACGAATATTCAGACGCTTTCGTGGAACTCATCGAAATGCATAACAACAACTTCAATATAAAGTTGAGCCGCCCTAGTACTGATTTCTTCTTTGAAAAATTCCCCGACGCATTAATGAGAAATCCCCGATTATTTCTACCAATGTTAAATCTTAAAGTCGTGCATGAAAACCTCACTGACCTTCAGTTCAAGGCCATGTTCAAGCAGCTATTTCCGCCGAAAATAGGTTCATTTGAATTCGATAAATTACTTCAGTACCTAGAATGTCTTCCAAAAGATGATAAATTGCCTTTGATGATTTCGACATTCGAAGAAGTTTACGGAGTTAAATTACTAGACAGCTATACAAAGATTACGACATTAACTCTTTTGATGCTTTCACACGAAGATCGAACCAAATTAGTGGAAGAAATCCTTGAATATATCTATAAAAAAAAAGCAGTACATTCTGATCTGCCGTGGATTTGCTTTTTACCCTGTGATAAGTCAATAAGGTGCTTGAAACTTACATTCAAAAACATAAATAATTTAAATCTACGGCTCGAGACATTTAGAAAATTAATCTATACGTGCCAAGTTAATGCCGACAATGATTCGTTTCTGAAAGTTATCAAATACATCGCAGCAGAGCACATAAATGAACCTGAACCGGTACTGATCGGTATTTTTAAATTTATATCAACCATATACCCATTAAATACTTTAACCAGCGACAATTGGGATGCGTTGATTAAATTTATCGATTCAACGAAAAACAAGTTCACAAATTGGTACAACAAAGTGCCATTGATTTTGATTGTCGCTGCAGTTCGGTACGATTTGAAAAATAATATTAACAGTAACACGAGTAGCATGAAATTGCTAACAGAATTTTATTTGAACCTTCGGGCTGCTAAATGGCTAGTTTTTACAGACAGTTTTCAATACAATAGAATCTGCCTAGAACACTTTATCACGAATCAACTGGACTATGAGCTTCCTATTTCTGAACACGCGAGGAGTTCTGGATTCATAACTTTGTTAGTATCGATTGATGACTTTAATAATGCAGTAACTGAAGCAAAATCTGATGTCAAAGTTATTCTTATTAAAGATCATCCGAAATTGGTGGAAAAAGTGCGGGCACTCCTTAGTGATCACATTAGAGATGATATTAACATGAAAGATCTGAAAGTCACAGTAAGAAACTTGGATCAGGATCTTTACAACGCCTGCGTCAGTGAAAGTGTAAGGGAGTCCGAAAAATTACCTAAGACTGTAATACCCGTTAATTTGAAATCAAAGTCTACTTGGAAAATGCTGAAGACCGATCCACAATATTTTGAATACAATTGGGAGCCATTTCTGCATGTATGTCTTGCCGGAATTTTTGTACATGGTGGCACAAACAAATCCCTTTCAGAGTTCAATCCGTTAGCTCGAAGATTTCTCAGATTAAGTCGATGGTGTCAAGATTTGCCGAGAATGATTGCTAGAAAGCTACTGGGAAATCTTAGAAGGTGTAGAAGTGGACCGGATCTTGTCGCTCTGGCGATTCTGCTTGGAGGACCGGCAATTGAGCGCTTTGTTGTAACTTTAAAAGTGACCGATTTTATAAGGGCTCCGCTTGGAAATCACGCCACGCCTGTTCGGAAAAAAACTAATTGGATTGCGAGAGCACTAAGTTCTGCTAATCCCCCAGTACCTTTAAATTCGATACTCAAATTCTGTGTCAATGATTGTGTAGAATCGGGAATTAATTGCCTTATTAATGTAAGCCGACGAACGAGGGTTAATAAAGTTATTTTGTTTGCAAATAAGCTGATTAACCAGCCGGAGGATAGACGGAAACTTAGAATTCGGTTATTGTGTATGGTCGAGGATGCCGAAAATTTACACATCAACCTGACGGACTTGTGGACCCACGAAACGGATCAGAAGATTCGTAAGTTATTGTTTAGAAATGTGCTTAAACTTTTTAAAGCATTTCCTGAGGACAAAAACTGGGAATTGATCAATAAATGTATCGACGGACTAAGACCAGATGATAAATATACTTTTGGATCTCTTATGAAATTTGATTACATCCCTAATGAGTTCATTGTGGAATATGTCCGCAAATTATTTAGCCTCTTTCGTAGACTCGACAATGGGAGAAACGATTCGCAGCAAGATGTCGTTTGGTTCTATATTACAAAGCTACTTAATATTGATAAGAACATATTAGTTCTGTTTTCCGACGAATTGCACAATGAAATAATTGACAAGTATGTTCTTGATTTGTCACTACCAAAAAATGTACAGTCTGCAGGCCATAATTATCTAATTAATTACATTGT
This sequence comes from Microplitis mediator, assembly GCF_029852145.1. Classification (NCBI taxonomy): domain Eukaryota; kingdom Metazoa; phylum Arthropoda; class Insecta; order Hymenoptera; family Braconidae; genus Microplitis; species Microplitis mediator. Next base: position 1,538,813 of record NC_079977.1, read on the forward strand.
AACAGCGCGAGAGAAGTTAGAAGACAGATTGAACCGATTCAAAAATATATTCGTCAAAATTGTGAAAAGAAAATGGAATGTTCCTTATCCGACTGAACCGTCATTCTATCCAGCAAATAATTTCGTACATGGATTGATCAATAATATAATATATTCTTTGCACAACAATCGTATGAAATGTAAGTTAGCTGATACTGTGACAAGGGCGGTAGTCGATTTGAACGTAAAACCTCACCAAGATCCCAAATTCTTCTTATTGTTTACCTTCACTTGTATTGTTAACAAAGTCCCTCCCGAGAAATTAGCAACGGCAATTAACAGACTTTTGCCTACATATGCGAGATTTTTTGGCAAAAACTACATTGAAATTATTGCTAAATATCTTCATGAATTTATCGATTCTTGCATCGGCGATCGGCGATATCAAATAGAAGTCGTCGATAGTCTCCGAGGTTTAGGAAATGATGATGCTAGAAGTCTTGCAGGTCGTCTTGGAGACTTTAAAGGCAAATAAAAAGCTATCCACGGCTCGCTGGACTTGTGTCTCTTCCCGTAATATAAATAACTACAACCCTGTAGGCGAGTGCCTTTTTAACTATTTTTTAAAATTAGTAATTAATAAGTAGGAGTCATGTAAAATATTTTACGGCATGAAATTTTATAATTATCGATACTAAGGTTATCGTTGTATTGTCAATGGATTTTTAAACACGTGTAACATAAAAAATAAGAATGATTAGTGAAAGTTTCAATTACTATTATTTATGTAGTTTTATTTTAGGGTTATTTACTCTAACGGATCGTACTACTGAAGCACGTATGTAAGCGATTAATGTATAGTTTTTTTTTTTCCAGCACTTAATAAATAATCGACTTTTACGAATAGTGACTTTGTAATATTATAAAATGAAATTGAGAATTATACAGAATATAGACATGACCAAACAACGAATTATGTTTTTTATTTATTAGAAAATGCCCGGGTCCTAATGGTGTCATTCATTTTTTTGTTAATTTTTATCTACTGCTTTGTGATTCAGCAGTAAAAGTGTGGTATGGATACGTAACATTTGTTATTGCCGAAAATTCTTTTTCTTTAAACAAGATTTTTAAAGTTGACTAGAAACAAATTTGAACAAACATTTATTTTGCTTGTTATCAATTCTAGTATGACGAATTTTTATGAAGGAGGGATTAAAATTTTTAGGTTTTTTTGCTTATTCAAAACTTAACCAATTTTATTTTTAAGACTGTTCTGTATATTTTCGGTTATGCAAAAGTTATATTTAAGTGAAATGACAGTAATTGAGTTATAAAAAAATACAAAAACTAATTCAAAGTATTAGTTACATTTTATCACTTAATATTCAAAATTCTTAAGCGCCGTTTAAATATTTGAATTTTGGGCTGAAATTTCCAGCGTAGTCATGATTTTATAAATATAAACTATTGCTGCCACGAGAAAGAAGAAATTTAGAACCAAAACATCCGAATTTCGATCATTTTTGATATTTTCGAAATTCGTGAGCGACCTCTTGAAAATTTTTAATCGAGCTGATTTTTGGAGTGGCCTCTTGAAACATCTTAAACCAACAAATTTTCATAAGAGACTCGAAAAAATAAATAGTCGGTTTTTTTGGGTTACCCTAATGGACACGTGACATTTGTTATTGCCGAAAATTCTGTTTTATCTAAACAAGATTTTTAGAGTTGACTAGAAACAAATTTGAACTCACATTTATTTTGCTTGTAATGAATTTTAGTATGAAGAATTTCTACGAAAAAAGGATTAAAATTTATATATTTGTTAAAGTATTTAAGTAAATATATCCAAGTATAATTATTTGGCGGTAATCGGGGTATGAGAGATTATCATTTTCTTTGTTGATATTTAGAGGCAGCACGTATCGATGAAAGACTCGGTCGCTATATATTTAGCACGTGATCATTTTATACGGTGGCATGTAACGGAACGGGTGTTAAGTTACGAGTCGGTTTACAAATCGCACATTTATTTAATAAAACATAATTGAAAAAAAAAAAAAATATTCGCGGTTATATTTTACTAGTGACTACAAAAAGTGTAATTAGCAATTGACGACCGTTGTGATTAAATATTTTTCGTACTTTCTTTGGATGAAAAGAAAGTAAAATCAAATTAATCATTCAATAGGTAATTGAAGTTATTAATTACATTAAAAGCGTTAATTATTCGTGAGACATTTCATTTTTTAGTGATTGTTGTTTTAAACGATTTTTATTTTTTTTGAACCTAGAATTTCTTGACGCTTTGAAGTTGCGATAATGGCACTGGGACCATTGCCATATTATACTGCGATTCAGCAAGTTAAAGGAAGTACACCGGGTGAAAAGTTTCATACATTAAACAGCATCGCGAGGGAAATAATTAAATCAGAAAATCAAAATAAAGCGATGCAATTGACTGTCGATTCGTCGGAATTACCGGAGGCTTTAAAACCTCTGGTGCAAGTGGAGGTCGCGCGATTATCAGAACAATTTGAGGGAATTTGCGAAGCTTTGAAATCCGATGACTCTGCTGTGTTTGTTCGAGCGCTCAGAGCCAAGTGGTTTTTCAATGGCAGCCATGAAAATTATAGGGTTCAGTACTACAAGGAGCGGATTCTTCCGTTCGTATCTTTGCAGAGTCGACATAAAATTATCAAAGCGTTGGCTAAAAATTTGACCGCGAATCCTGCTATCGCTGAAGAATTTTATACTGCGCTGACTTTGATGTACGAGGAGAAACAAGCTCACCTACTGTTGATGGCTTGCAGTGAATCATTTATCTGGAATCGCATCACAGAACATAAACTACGGCTTAATAATAGAATGGTACGAATTTTATTCGACAAGCATCCAAAACTTGTAGTTGAATATCTGAAGCTGAGCAAAAAATGTGACGACAAATTCGAACGAAATTTACGACCCGTTAATTTACAGTCTCATGCGTCTTTTCTTCCCAGATTATTAAAGGAATATCCAGACACTTTCATGGAACTCATCGAATTGCATCACAACAACTTCAATATAAAGTTGACCCGCCCTAGTACTGATTTCTTTTTTGAAAAATTCCCCGACGCTTTAATGAGAAATCCCCGATTATTTCTACCAATGTTAAATCTTAAAGTCGTGCATGAAAACGTCACTGACCTTCAGTTCAAAGCCATGTTCAAGCAGCAATTTCCGCCTGACAAAGACTCATTTGAATTCAATAAATTACTTCAGTACCTAAAATGTCTTCCAAAAGATGATAAATTGCCTTTGATGATTTCTACATTCGAAGAAGTTTACGGAGTTAAATTGTTAGATTGCTATACAAAAATTACGACATCAACTCTTCGGATGCTCCCACGCGAAGATCGGATCGAGTTAGTGGAAGAAATGCTTGAATATAACAATAAAAGAAGGGCAAAACGTTCCGGTGTGCCGTGGATTTGCTTTTTACCCTGTGATAAGTCAATAAGGCGCTTGAAACTTGAATTCAAACACGAGAACGATTCAAATAATCGAATCAAAATATTAAGAGAATTAATCTATACCTGCCAAGTAAATGCCGACAGTGATTCGTTTCTGAAAGTTATCAACTACATCGAAGCAAAGCACATAAATGAACCTGAACCGGTATTGATCGGTATTTTTAGATATATATCAACCATGTACCCATTAAAAACCTTAACCCGCCGGGATTGGAATGCGTTGATTAAATTGTTCGATTCAACGAAAAACAAGTTCGAAAATTGGTACGACAAGATGCCATTGAATTTGATTGTCGCTGCAGTTCGGTACGATTTGGACAATAATATCAATAAAAACACGCGTAGCATGAAATTGCTTACAGAATTTTATTTGAACCTTCGGGCTGCTAAATGGCTAGTTTTTACAGACAATTTTCCATACAATAGAATCTGCCTAGAACACTCTATCACTAATCTAATGGACTATGATCTTCCTATTGCTGACAACGTGATGACTACTGGAATTAAGTATTTGTTAGCAACGATTCATGACTTTAATAATGCAGTAACTGAAGCAAAATCTGATGTCAAAGTTATTCTTATTAAAGATCATCCGAAATTGGTGAAAAAAGTGCGGTCACTCCTTAGTGATCACATTAGAGATGATATTAACATGAAAAATCTGAAAGTCGCAGTAAGAAATTTGGATCAGGATCTTTACAACGCCTGCGTCAGTGAATGTGTAAGGAAAACCGAAAAATTACCTAAGACTGTAATACCCGTTAATTTGAAATCAAAGTCTACTTGGAAAATGCTGAAAACCGATCCACAATATTTTGAATATAATTGGGAGCCATTTCTGAATGCATGTCTTGCAGGAATTTTTGTACCTGGTGTCACAAAGAAATCCCTTTTGATGTTAGATTCGTTAGCTCGAAGATTTTTCAGATTGAGTCGGTGGTGTCAAGATTTGCCGGGAAAGATTGATGGAAGGCTACTGGAAAACCTTGATAGGCGTATGTGTGAACGGAATCTAGTCGCTCTGGCGATTCTGTTTGGAGGACCGTTAATTGAGCCCTTTTTGGCATCTTTGAAAGTGTCCGATATTACAAGGGCTCCGCTTGAAAATCATGCCACGCCTGTTCGGAAAAAAACTAAATGGGTTTCGCGAGCCTTAAGTGTTTCCAACCCCCCAGTATCTTTAGATTTGATACTCAAATTCTGTGTCAATGATTGTGTAGAATCGGGAATTAATTGCCTTCTTAATGTAAGCCAACAAACGGGGGTTGATAAAGTTATGTCATTTGCAAATAAGCTGATTAACCAACCGGAGGATATACGGAAACTCAGAATTCGGTTATTGTATATGGTCGAGGATGCCGAAAATTTACACATTACCCTGACGGACTTGTGGACCCACGAAACGGATCAGAAGGTTCGTAAGTTATTGTTTAGAAATGTGCTTAAACTTTTTAAAGCATTCCCTGAGGACAAGAACTGGGAATTGATTAAAAAATGTCTCGACGGACTAAGACCAGATGATAAATATACTTTTGGATCTCTTATGAAATTTGATTACATCCCTAATGAGTTCATTGTGGAATATGTCCGAAAATTATTTGGCCTCTTTCGTAGACTCGGCGATGAGGGAAACGATTCGCAGCGAGATGTCGTTTGGTTCTTTATTACAAAGCTACTTAATATTGATAAAAACATATTAGTTCTGTTTTCCGACGAATTGCACAATGAAATAATTGATAACTATGTTCTTGATTTGTCACTACCAAAAAAAGTACAGTCTGCAGGCCATAGTTATCTAATTAATTACATTGTAACAGCGCGAGATAAGTTAGAAGACAGATTGAACCGATTCAAAAATATATTTGTCAAAATTGTGAAAGGAAATTTGGATGTTCCTCATCCTACTGAACCGTCATTCTATCCAGCAAATTATTTCGTACATGAATTGATCGATAATATAATATATTCTTCGCTAAACAATCGTACAAAACGTAAGTTAGCTAATACTGCAACGAGGGCGGCAGTCGATTCGGACTTAAAAACTTATCAAGATCCCAAATTCTTCTTATTGTACACCTTCACTTGCATTGTTAACAAAGTCTCTCCCAACGAATTAGCAACGGCTATCAACAGACTTTTGCCTAAATATGCCAAATCTCTTGGCAAAAAGTACATTGTAATTATTGCTAAACATCTTTATAAATGTATCGATTCTTTCATCGGCGATCGGCGCTATCAAATGAATGTCGTCGATGGTCTCCGAGGTTTTGGAAATGATGAAGCTGAAAGGCTTGCAGATCGTCTTATGACACTTAACTATTTTTTTAAAATTAGAAGTTAATAAGTAGGAGTCATGTAAAAATATTTTACTGCATTGAATTTTATAATTATCGATACTGAGGTTATCGTTGTATTGTTAATGGATTTTTAAACACGTGTAACATAAAAAATAAAAATGATTAGTTAAGATTTCAATTATTATTATTTATGTAATTTTATTTTAGGGTTTTTTACTCTAACGTATTGTGCAACTGAAGGACGTATGTAATAGGGTGGGTTGAAAAAAAACTTTTTTTTTTGTTTTTCTTAGCATGGGGGTAGAATTTGTACCTTATGAAAAAAAAAATTTTCAAGAATAAAAAAAATTTTTTTACTCAACATTTTTTAGTGGCCCACTCGTTTTTAAAATGAATAATTGGTCAAACGGGGTAGTCCCAACGAAAAAAATTACATGGTGTTCTAGAATCTGTAGGGTGTCCCCTTGAAAGGTAATTGGAAGTCAGAAGTTGAAAAAATTTTATTCCTATTATTTTTGTAATTTAAGTAAAAAATCCAAAAATGAAAAGCATTTTCTTTGAATTAAAATAAAAATGAAGTAAAAAAAAACAATCACATTCGACAATTATTAGATGTTTTCCACGATTATGGACAAAAAAAACTTTTTTTCGTTGGAACTGCTCCGTTTAATCAATTATTTATTTAAAAAACGAGTGGGCCATCTCAAAATGTTGAGTAAAAAATTTTTTTTTTCTTGAAAAATTTTTTTTTTAAAGGTACAAATTCTACCCCCATGCTAAAAAAAAAGAAAAAAAAGTTTTTTTTCAACCCACCCTAGTATGTAAGCGATTAATGTATAATTTTTTTTTTAATTCCAGCACTTAATAAATTATCGACTTTTCCGAATAGTGACTTTGTAATATTATAAAATAAAATTGAGAATTATACAGAATATAGACATGACCAAACAACGAATTATGTTTTTTATTTATTAGAAAATGCCCGTGCCTAATAGTGTCATTCATTTTTTTGTTAATTTTTATCTACTGCTCTGTGATTCACTCGTGAAGTTGTGGTATGGACACATGACATTTGTTATTCCCGAAAATTCTTTTTCATCGAAACAAGATTTTTGAAGTTGATTAGAAACAAATTTGAACAAACATTTATTTTGCTTGTTATCAATTTTAGTATGACGAATTTCTATGAAGGAGGGATTAAAATATATATATTTGTTAAAGTATTTGAGTAAATATATCCAAGTATAATTATTTGGCGGTAATCGGGGTAAGAGAGATTATCATTTTCTTTGATGATATTTAGAGGCAGCACATATCGAAAAAAGACTCGATTGCTAAATATTTAGCACGTGTTCATTTTATACGGTGGCATGTAACGGAACGGGTGTTGAGTCGCGAGTCAGTTTACGAATCACACATTTATTTAATAAAACATAATTGAAAAAAAAAAAAATATTCGCGGTTATATTTTACTAGTGATTACCAAAAGTGTAATTAGCAATTGACGACCGTTGTGATTAAATACATTTTGTGCTTTCTTCAGATAAAAAGAAAGTAAAATAAAATTAACAATTCAATAGGTAATTGAAGTTATTAATTACATTAAAAGTGTTAATTATTCGTGAGACATTTCAATTTTTTTGTGATTGTTGTTTTAAAAAGATTTTTATTTTTTTTTGAACCTAGAATTTTTTGACGCTGTAAAGTTGCGATAATGGCAGAGCGACCATTGCCATATTATACTGCGATTCAGCAAGTTAGAGGAAACACACCGGGTAAAAAGTTTCATACATTAAACGGCATCGCGAAAAAAATAATAAAATCAGAAAATCAAAATAGAGCGATGCAATTGGCTGTCGATTCGTCGGAATTACCGGAGGCTTTAAAACCTCTGGTACAAGTGGAGGTCGCGCGATTATCAAAACAATTTGAGGGAATTTGCGAAGCTTTGAAATCCGATAACTCTGCTGTGTTTGTTCGAGCGCTCAGGGCTAAGTGGTTTTTCAATGGCAGCCATGAAAATTGTAGGGCTCAGTACTACAAGGAACGAATTCTTCCGTTCGTATCTTTGCAGATTCGACATAAAATTATCAAAACATTGGCTAAAAATTTGACCGCGAATCCTGCTACCGCTGAAGAATTTTATACTGCGCTGACTTTGATGTACGAGGAGAAACAAGCTCACCAACTACTGATGGCTTGCAGTGAATCATTTATCTGGAGTCGCATCACAAAACATAAACTACGGCTTAACAATAGAATAGTACGAATTTTATTCGACAAGTATCCAGAACTTGTAATTAAGTATCTAAAGCTAAGCAAAAAAAGTGACGACAAATTCGAACGAAATTTACGACCCGTTAATTTACAGACTCATGCGTCTTTCCTTCCCAGATTATTAAAGGAATATCCAGACACTTTTATGGAACTCATCGAATTGCATAACAACAACTTCAATATAAAGTTGAGCCGCCCTAGTACTGATTTATTTTTTAAAAAATTCCCCGACGCTTTAATGAGATATCCCCGATTATTTCTACCAATGTTAAATCTTAAAGTCGTTCATGAAAACGTCACTGACCTTCAGTTCAAAGCCGTGTTCAAGCAGCAATTTCCGCCTGACAAAGATTCATTTGAATTCGATAAATTACTTCGGTACCTAACATGTCTTCCAAAAGATGATAAATTGCCTTTGATGATTTCTACATTCGAAGAAGTTTACGGAGTTAAATTACTAGACTGCTATACAAAAATTACGGTATCAACTCTTTTGATGCTTCCACGCGAAGATCGAATCGAGTTAGTAGAAGAAATCCTTGAATATATCAATAAAAAAAGGGCAAAACGTTCCGGTGTGCCGTGGATTTGCTTTTTACCCTGTGATAAGTCAATAAGGCGCTTGAAACTTGAATTCAAACACGAGAACGATTCAAATAAACGGTGCGAGATATTAAAAGAATTAATCTATACGTGCCAAGTTAATGCCGACAGTGATTCGTTTCTGAAAGTTATCAACTACATCGAAGCAAAGCACATAAATGAACCTGAACCGGTACTGATCGGTATTTTTCGATATATATCAACCATGTACCCATTAAAAACCTTAACCCGCCGGAATTGGAATGCGTTGATTAAATTTATCGATTCAACGAAAAACAAGTTCGAAAATTGGTACAACAAGGTGCCATGGAATTTGATTGGCACTGCAGTTCGTTACGATTTGGAAAATAATATCAATAAAAACACGCGTAGCATGAAATTGCTTACAGAATTTTATTTGAACCTTTGGTTTGTTAAATGGCTAGTTTTTTCAGACAGTTTTCAATACAATAGAATCTGCTTAGAACACTTTATCACTAATCTAATGGACTATGAGCTCCCTATTGCTGAATACGTGAAGACTTCTGGATTAATAACTTTGTTAGTAACGATTTATGACTTTAATAATGCAGTAACTGAAGCAAAATCTGATGTTAAAGTTATTCTTATCAAAGATCATCCGAAATTGGTGAGAAAAGTGCGGTTACTCCTTAGTGATCACATTAGAGATGATATTTACATAAAAAATCTGAAAGTCGCAGTAAGAAACTTGGATCAGGATCTTTACAACGACTGCGTCAGTGAAAGTGTAAGGAAGACCGAAAAATTACCTAAGACTGTAATACCCGTTACTTTGCAATTAAAGTCTACTTGGAAAATGCTGAAGACCGATCCACAATATTTTGAATACAATTGGGAGCCATTTCTGAATGCATGTCTTGCAGGAATTTTTGTACCTGGTGTCACAAACAAATCCCTTTTGGAGTCCGATTCGTTCGCTCAAAAATTTCTCAGGCTGAGTCGGTGGTGTCAAGATTTGCCTAGAAAAATTGATGGAAGGCTACTGGAAAACCATAAAAGGGGTATGTGTGAACGGGATCTAATCGCTCTGGCGATTCTGCTTGGAGGACCGTTAATTGAACTCTTTTTTGCAACTTTTAACGTGTCCGATATTACAAGGGCTCCGCTTGAAAATCATGCTACGCCGGTTCAGAAAAAAACTAATTGGATTGCGAGAGCGCTAAGTGTCGCTAACCCTCCAGTATCTTTAGATTTGATACACAAATTCTGTGTCAATGATTGTGTAGAATCGGGAATTAATTGCCTTATTAATGTAAGCCGACGAACGGGGGTTGATAAAGTTATTTCATTTGCAAATAAGCTGATTAACCAGCCGGAGGATATACGGAAACTCAGAATTCGGTTATTGTATATGGTCGAGGATGCCGAAAATTTACACATCAACCTGACGGACTTGTGGACCCACGAAACGGATCAAAAGGTTCGTGGACTATTGTTTAGAAATGTGCTTAAACTTTTTAAAGCATTTCCTGAGGATAAGAACTGGGAATTGATCAATAAATGTATCGACGGACTAAGACCAGATGATAAATATACTTTTGGATCTCTTATGAAATTTGATTCTATCCCTAATGAGTTCATTGTAGAATATGTCCGCAATTTATTTAGCCTCTTTCGTAGACTCAGCGATGAGGGAAACGATTCGCAGCGAGATGTCGTTTGGTTTTATATTACAAAGCTACTTAGAATAAATCATAATATATTGGTTCTACTTCCCGAAGAATTACACGATGAGATAATTGACAAGTATGTTCTTGATTTGTCACTACCAAAAAAAGTACAGTCTGCAGGCCATAGTTATCTAATTAATTACATTGTAACAGCGCGAGATAAGTTAGAAGACAGATTGAACCGATTCAGAAATATATTCGTCAAAATTGTGAAAGGAAATTGGGATGTTCCTCATCCTACTAAACCGTCATTCTATCCAGCAAATTATTTCGTACATGAATTAATCGATAATATAATATATTCTTCGCTAAACAATCGTACAAAACGTAAGTTAGCTAATACTGCAGCAAGGGCGGCAGTCGATTCGGACTTGAAAACTTATCAAGATCCCAAATTCTTCTTATTGTACACCTTCACTTGTATTGTTAACAAAGTTCCTCCCGACGAATTAGCAACGGATATCAACAGACTTTTGCCTAAATATGCCAAATCTCTTGGCAAAAAGTATATTGAAATTATTGCTAAACATCTTTATAAATGTATCGATTTTTGCATCGGCGATCGGCGCTATCAAATGAATGTCGTCGATGGTCTCCGAGGTTTTGGAAATGATGAAGCTGAAAGGCTTGCAGATCGTCTTATGACACAACAATTTTTCAAAATTAGTAGTTAATAAGTAAGAGTCATGTAAAAATATTTTACTGTATTGAATTTTATAATTATCGATACTAAGGTTATCGTTGTATTGTTAATGAATTTTTAAACACGTGTAACATAAAAAATAAAAATGATTAGTTAAGGTTTCAATTATCATCATTTATGTCATTTTATTTTAGGGTTTTTTACTCTAACGTATTGTCCAACTGAAGGACGTATGTAAGCAATTAATGTATAATTTTTTTTAAATTCCAGCACTTAATAAATAATCGACTTTTCCGAATCGTGACTTTGTAATATTATAAAATGAAATTGTGAATTATACAGAATAAAGATAAGAGCAAATAACGAATTGTGTTTTTTTTTTTTTTTTTTGAAAATGCCCGAGACCTAATAGTGTCATTCATTTTTTTGTTAATTTTTATCTACTGCTCTGTGATTCACCCGTGAAGTTGTGGTATGGACACATGACATTTGTTATTGCCGAAAATTCTTTTTCTTTAAGCAAGATTTTTAAAGTTGACTAGAAATAAATTTGAACACACATTTATTTTGCTTGTTATCAATTTTAGTATGACGGATTTCTATGAAGGAGGGATTAAAATTTATAGATTTGTTGAAGTATTTAAGTAAATAAATCCAAATATAATTATATGGCGGTAATCGGGTATGAGAAATTATCATTTTCTTTGTTGATATTTAGAGGCAGCACGTATCGATGAAAGACTCGGTCGCTAAATATTTAGCACGTGTTCATTTTATACGGTGGCATGTAACGGAACGACTGTTGAGTTACGAGTCGGTATACAAATCAGACATTTATTTAATAAAACATAATTGAAAAAAAAAAAAATATTCGCGGTTATATTTTACTAGTGATTACAAAAAGTGTAAATAGCAATTGACAACCGTTGTGATTAAATATTTTTCGTACTTTCTTCAGATAAAAAGAAAGTAAAATAAAATTAATCATTCAATAGGTAATTGAAGTTATTAATTACATTAAAAGTGTTAATTATTCGTGAGACATTTTAATTTTGTAGTGATTGTTGTTTTTAATTGATTTTGATTCTTTTTGAACCTAGATTTTTTTGACGCTGTGAAGTTGCAGTAATGGCAGAGGGACCATCGCCATATTTGACTGCGATTCAGAAAGTTCCAGGAATCACACCGGGTGATAAGTTTCGAGCACTTAACCAGATCGCGAGGAATATAGTTAAATTGGTGAATCAAAATCGTTCGATTTTTAACATTTCATCAAAAATACCTATAGGTCTAAAGATTCTGGTGCAAGTGGAGGTGGTGCGATTATCAGAACAATTTGATGGAATTCTTGAAGCAATTAGAAATGGTGACTCCGTAGTGATTAATCGGACACTCAGAGCCAAGTGGTTTTTCAATGGCAGCCATGAAAATTGTAGGGTTCAGTTCTACAAGGCACAGATTTTTCCGTTTGTATCTTTGCAGAGTCGACATAAAATTATCAAAACATTGGCTAAATATTTGACCGCAAATCCTGCTATCGCTGAAGAATTTTATACTGCCCTGACTTTGATGTACGGAGATAAACAAGCTCACCCACTACTGATGGCTTGCAGTGAATCATTTATCTGGAGTCGCATCACAGAACATAAACTACGGCTCAATAATAGAATAGTACGAATTTTATTCGACAAGTATCCAAAACTTGTAGTTGAATATCTGAAGCTAAGCAAAAAAAGTGACGACAAATTCGAACGAAATTTACGACCCGTTAATTTACAGACTCATGCGTCTTTTCTTCCCAGATTATTAAAGGGATATCCAGACTCTTTTATGGAACTCATCAAATTGCATAACAACAACTTCAATATAAAGTTAAGCCGCCGTAGTTCTAATTTATTTTTTAAAAAATTCCCCGACGCTTTAATGAGAAATCCACAATTATTTCAACCAATGTTAAATCTCAAAGTCGTACACAAAAACCTCACTGACCTTCAGTTCAAGGCCATTTTCAAGCAGCAATTTCCACCCGACATAGACTCATTTGAATTCGATAAATTACTT